>NC_138770.1:383069593-383459593 GCF_965119305.1 Pelophylax lessonae
GTCAAAGGACGTCAGGGACAAGATTGTAAACCTGCACAAGGCTGGAATGGGCTACAAGACCATCAGCAAGAAGCTTGGTGAGGAGACAACTGTTCGAATGATTTTTCGCAAATGGAAGAAAAACAAAATAACCCTCAATCACCCTCAGTCTGGAACTCCATGCAAGATTTTGTCTCATGGGGTAAGGATGATCATGATAAAAATGAGGGCTCAGCCCAGAACTACATGGGAGGAGCTTGTGAATTATCCCACAGTCATCAAACAAACCATCTGTAACACAATACGCTGCCATAGACTGAAATACTGCAGAGCCTGCAAGGTCCCCCTCCTCAAGAAGGCACATGTACAGGCCCATCTGAGGTTTGCCAATGAACAGCTAAATGATTCAGAGAAGGATTGGTAGAAAGTGCCGTGGTCAGCTGAGATCAAAATTGAGCTCTTTGGCTTTAACTTGATTTGCTGTGTTTGGAGGAAGAAAAATGCTGACTAAGAACACCATCCCTACTGTCAAGCACGGCGGTGGAAACATTATGCTTTGAGGCTGTTACTCTGCTAAAGGTATTAAGAGGCCAATGGACGGGGCCATTGTAAAGCTGGCCCATATAAACTAATTCTTGTTCTAATAGATGTGCCTGCTGTCAGTACTATATAAAATGTATGTAGCATAAACTACATACAGTATACAGCTCTATGTTCCAGTAGTGGTACAGGGACTTTCTGTCTGCTGTTGGAACAAAATCAAGTCAAGTCAGTTTTATGAATAAATAAAAAAAATAATTTTATACAGTTCATACAATGCTGTTGGCTGGCACATCTTTTAGATGGCCCAAATAAATTATTTCAAGTTAAAGTAAATGTGAAATTAAGCTTTGGGCTGCATTCACACCTGAGCAGAGCAAATTTCAGGTGTTTTCATTTGAGGCTTTTTGAGCATTTTTGCCTGAATATATGAGCATTTTAGAAGTGCCTTTCAAGCATATTACATGTGTATTCAAGCTTAAGACATGTTTGTTTTAATCAATGGAAAGTACTATGGGGAGGAGACCAGTGCGTACAGGCTTACAAAATACCTGAACTACGCTCCAAAAAGCCTCAAAATGCTCAAAATGCTTAATTCAAGCATTTTAGTCATTCCCATTGAATAGTATTGACCCCCAAAACCCAATTTTGCCTCAATATATATATATATATATATATATATATATATATATATATGTATATATATATATATATATATATATATACACTGTATATAAAATATCTAACAAAAGTGAGTACACCCCTCACATTTTTTTAAATATTTTATTATACCTTTTAATGTGACAACACTGAAGAAATGAAACTTTGCTACAATGTAAAGTAGTGAGTTTGTATAACAGTGTAAATTTGCTGTCCCCTCAAAATAACTCAACACACAGTCATTAATGTCCAAACCTATGGCCAAAAAAGTGAGTACCCCCCTAAGTGAAAATGTCCAAATTGTGCCCAATTAGCCATTTTCCCTCCCTGGTGTTATTTGACTCGTTAGTTTTACAAGGTCTCAGTTGTGAATGGGGAGCAGGTATGTTAAATTTGTTGTTATCACTCTCACTCTCACTCTCTCATACTGGTCACTGGAAGTTCAGCATGGCACCTCATGGGAAAGAACTCTCTGAGGATCTGAAAAAAGAGTTATTGCTCTACATAAAGATGGCCTAGGCTATAAGAAGATTGCCAAGACCCTGAAACTGAGCTGCAGCACAGTGGCCAAGACCATACAGCAGTTTAACAGGACAGGTTTTACTCAGAACAGGCCTCATCATGGTCGACCAAAGAAGTTGAGTGCACATGCTCAGCGTCATATCCAGAGGTTGTCTTCGGGAAGTAGACGTATGAGTGCTGCCAGCAATGCTGCAGAGATTGAAGGGTTGGGGGGTCAGCCTGTCAGTGCTCAGACCATATGCCACACACTGCATCAAATTGGTCTGCATGGCTGTCGTCTCAGAAGAAAGCCTCTTCTAAAGATGATGCACAAGAAAAACAGCAAACAGTTTGCTGAAGACAAGCAGACTAAGAACATGGATTACTGGAACCATGTCCTGTGATCTGATGAGACCAAGATAAACTTACTTGGTTCAGATGTTGTCAAGTGTGTGTGGAGGCAACCAGGTGAGGAATACAAAGAAAAGTGTATGTTGCCTAAACTCAAACATGGTGGTGGGAGTATCATGGTCTGGGGCTGCATTAGTGCTGCCAGCACTGGGGAGCTACAGTTTATTGCGAGAACCATGAATACCAACATGTACTGTGACTCACTGAAGCTGAGCATGATCCCCTCCCTTTGGAGACAGGGCTACAGGGCAGTATTCCCACATGATAATGACCCCAAACACACCTCCAAGATGACTACTGCCTTGTTAAAGAAGCTGAGGGTAAAGATGATGCACCGGCCAAGGATGTCTCCAGACCTAAACCCTATTGAGCATCTGTGGGGCATCCTCAAATGGAAGTCCGAGGAGCGCAAGATCTCGAACATCCACCAGCTCGGTGATGTCGTCATGGAGGAGTGGAAAAGGACTCCAGTGGCAACCTGGGAAGCTCTGGTGAACTCCATATCCAAGAGGGTTAAGGCAGTGCTGTAATATAATGGAGGCCACACAAAATATTGACACTTTGGGCCCAATTTGGACAATTTGACTAAGGGGTGTACTCACTTTTGTTTCCAGTGGTTTAGACATTAATGGCTGTGTGTTGAGTTATTTTGAGGGGACAGCAAATCCACACTGTTATACACTCACTACTTTACATTGTAGTGAAGTGTCAGCTCTTCAGTGTTGTCACATGAAAAGATATAATAAAATATTTACAAAAATGTGAGGGGTGTACTCACTTTTGTGAGATACTGTATATTTTTTATATATATATAGTGTCAGGGTGACCCCATGTGAGATCATTATTGGCACAGGTGTGTGTTCACTTTATATGAGAGCCAGAGATGGAGCTCAGAGCCCCACCTCCCCGAAGACGTCAGTGCGTGAAGGAAAAAATTATGAGTACTGGTGTGCACCATGGTGTCCAGGTTAGGACAGAGCAAGGCGTGAGCCTGAGTGAGAGTCCATGAGGGACAGAACAGCTAGGAAGCTGTAATGAAGATGCAGAGCTGAGGTGCAGAATATGTTCATAAACACTGGGACGTGTGTCATGCTCAGGAGGACCAAAAAGCTAGGGACTCTGAAGAGGTACAATACAGCTTCCTTAAGAGAGCCAGGAGGCTGAATGTTATGGTTTTTTTAATGATGGTGAGAAACCCCTGCGCGGGCAGACATACCTGTGTAAACTGATGTTCTTTTAAATAAAAGTGGGCAGGAAAGCTCTGAAAACGATATCTGGCGTGGAGTAAACCAACTGTTTTGGCACTACCATTGAGCTAAAAAGCCCCGACGTGTCGCAATATATATGTGTATACTGTATGTGGTATCGCCATACTCAGGAGGAGTAGCAGAATGCATTTTGGGGAGTAATTTTTGCTAGGTACATGATATGTGTTAGAAATATCTTATAAATGGACAACTTTGTGTAAAAAAAAAAAAAATGTGTTTTCATTTTCTTTCTACAATTTCCAAAAACTTGTGTGAAAAAAATGTTATGTTCAAAAGACTCATAATGCCTCCTAGATTATGTGTTTGGGTGTTTGCTTTCCAAAATGGACATTTCCATTGTCCTGGTGCTCCAGGGCCTTCAAAATTGTGAAAGGTTGTCAGGAAATTATATGTGTAATTTATGCTCCTAGAATGCCTGGAGGTGCTACTTGGATGTTGGGCCTCTGTATGTGGCCAAGCTGTGAAGAAGTCTCACACATGTGGTATCGCCATACTCAAGAGGAGTAGCAGAATGTATTTTTAAGTGTAGTTGTAAGTATGCCTATACAGTGTGTGAGAAATAACTTGGTATGACAATTTTGTGAAAAAATAAATAAATAAATACATTTCATTTTGAAAAGAATTGTGGAAAAAATTACAACTTCAAAAAACTCACCATGCCTCTTACTAAATACCTTGGAATGTCTACTTTCAAAAAAGGGGTAATTTGTGGGGTGTTTGTAATTCCCTGGCTTGCTAGTGTCTCAAGAATTGAGTTAGGCAGGCAGTACATCAGGTGTGATCAATTTTCAATGATTGGAACCATAGCTTGTAGACTCTATAACCTCCCCAAAGACCAAATAATATATACGTATTTGGTCTATTTTTACCAAAGATATGTAGCAGTATAACTTTTGGCCAACATTTATGAAGAAAAATGACTAAAATTGCAAAATTTTAAAACCGAAACAAAGACAAATACATTTTTTTACAAAATGTTCAGTCTTTTTTTTATTTATAGTGCAACAAATAAAAAACCCAGTGATGAATAAATACCACCAAAAGAAAGTTCTATTTGTGTGACAAAAAGGACAAAAATGTCTTATGGGTTATAGTATTGCATTGTCATTGTCATTCAAAATGTGGGAACACTGAAAGCTGAAAATTGATCTGATTAGGAAGGGGGTATAAGTGCCCAGTGGGTAAGTGGTTAATAATATGCAATGGACAATATAGGTTGTATGTAATGAATGCAACTGATATTGTGATAAAATTAATAGATTGAAACATTTCCATTTAAAATGAACAAATAATGCATAATAATAAAATCACCTTATGTGTTTTCCTTTGTTAACACTTGGTCATTTTTTTCCCCCCCATTTTTGGTGCGTTTTTTCCTTTCTTACACATAACTGTAATTTTTTTCTGCTCACCTACCTGTCAGAGAAGGAGGTTCCTGTGTTTTCTAATCAGTAATGTTGTCGGTGCATATGGTAAACTTCAAATCAAATAGCATGTCACTTTATATTATAACAATGGAAGTGACATAATAGCCAGCATATGATTGTCAGTATGTCGGGCAGGATAACCAGCATTACTACAATATATCATTTTGGCAAGTATATTTCCTGATCTGAAAATGAAATGTACCAGTGTACCTAAATGTGCATGGACAATTTTACCTGAAGCACAATACATCAATATTTAAAAATGACATAAAGGCTATCCTTTCAATGTTTTATTCTGTGTGTGCAAGAAAAATACAATACAACCCAAAATATGACACAATGATTTCTGTTGAGTTATGAAATGTTCTACTTTCTAGGTAAATTAACTAAATAATTGCATGCTAGTAATAAAAATTGATTTACATTGACAACCATTTTTATAAATGCGCTGCCTTGAGCTGTTCACCCACTCTGCAAATTAATGTTTTGTTGTGTACTTATCAGGTAGAACATATAGGATCCTGAATTGTGACAAGCTATTTCAATTTACTGACTGTAACACTTTACAGAATCTTATTTACAGGGTTCAATACTTAGTTATCTATCATGAATCACATGACATGTTCTGCAATGGAGTCCTGATTGCTATCTATCTTACAGCTGAGTCCAGCCCATAATCCCTTTCGCTTGAGTTCAGTGTTCACAAAATGGTTACACCAATTCTTCCCTGTGTTTATCTCAAATATAAAATAAATAGATAGCTGGAGATTGCTCGAAAGACCTTCCAGTTGAAAAAAAAAAAAAAAACTCTTTAGATGCCACTTCTATTTATAGATTATTGTGTGCCTTCATTTTAGAAAATCAGTAATGATAATATAAGCACATGTTTATCATAGAGGTGTTTGTAACATACGTGTGTACTTGCATTGAGTGCAGTATAAACATTACACTGTCCTCTCCATTAGGGGCAGAGACTGCTGTGAGATGTTCTATATATTCTGTAAAAGTGCATGTGCTAGTGTTATATAAATATGAGGAATAAATGAATAAAAAAAATCTAATGGAATTCTTTTAATGAAAACAAAAATGTATTCCACTGTCCTTTTATTTATGCCATCGGGCTAAATTAATTAACCAAAGCAAACTGCAAAATATCCACATCTCTGACATTTCCTACATCTCAGGTGGTAAGCTGTAAATTGTGCAGGATTTGGTAAAATTTTAGTATTATATTAATAATTATTTTTTTATTTTATTTCTAAAGTACCATCATAGCATTATACTGTACATTAAAACAGGCCGAGACTCAAGAAAGCATATCCTTCAAAGAGTAATAGACAAGTCAGTTTTAAATGATACACTATAACACAAAAAGTATTGGGATGCCTGCTTTTACACGCACATGAACTTTAATGGCATCCCAGTCTTAGTCTGTAGGGTTCAATATTGAGTTGGCCCACCCTTTGCAGCTATAACAGCTTCAACTCTTCTGGGAAGGCTGTCCACACGTTTTAGGAGTGTGTCTATGGGAATGTTTGACCATTCTTACAGAAGCACATTTGTGAGGTTAGGCACTGATGTTGGATGAGAAATCCTGACTCGCAGTCTCCGCTCTAATGTATCCCAAATGTGTTCTATCGGGTTGAGGTAAGGACCAGGCCAGTCAAGCTCCTCCACCATAAACTCACTCATCCACTCACTCATCCACCCATCCACCCACTCACTCACTCACTCACTCACTCACTCACTCACTCACTCACTCACTCACTCACTCACTCACGTCTTTATGGACCTTGTTTTGTGCATTGGTGTGCAGTCATGGTGGAACAGGAAGGGGCCACTGTATCCAGCATTCATCTGAGCTCCTCTCCCTTCAACTAAAACTAGCCACACTCCAGCACTCCTCTGTGTGCCTCTCCCTTCCACTGCAACCAGCTGTACCTAATAGCTCCTCTCTCTTCCACTGCAACCAGCCAAACTCCAGCACTAACTATTTTAAGCTAACCTCCCTATAACCCTCTTCACCCCAGCACTAAATTGAGCCTTCCTTCCCTCTACTGTATGCAGCACCTAATCTCCCACTGAAACCAGCACCCCACTCCAGCATGTCTGTAACCCAAATCCCTTCCACCTTTCCCAACCCACTCCAGGTCATGCCATTAGGTCATGCACATAAATCTCACTTACCTTGATTATAGTCAGAAATACTTCAAGCACCAGCACTCTTTTGAGTTACCAATGTGGAAGGGTTCTGCTGGAGTCATTTTAACTTGTATATCCCATCCACTTGCTGCAGCCCCTGTCTATGCAAGGCTGTCCAGTGTAATGCACAGCCCCTTAGTGAGTCTTGATAATAGTTGGACACTGTGCAATTTTTGTGGTGAGGGTGAGGGTAATGGTGGTGGTGCCTAGTGTCTTCATATCAGGCTCCTGCAAAGGTTGCTGTAAGGAAGCTTCAGTGTGTTCCAGTATAAGAAGACCAGTGCAGGTGCATACATGTGTTTCAGTACATTAGGTCAGCACCAGATTTTTATTAGTGTGGATGTATTAGTCTGCACACTAAGCAGCATGCTTATGTTTTGGAATTGGCTCCCTGTCTTCTAATTCTGTAGTGTGTTGCCTGCCTGTTAACTGACCTTGGCCATATGTTCCTGTACCTTGCTGCTTGACAGTTTCTGACCTCAGTCTGTATCCTGATGCTATCATTGTCTTCAGATTCAGTACCTCATTGCGTGTTTGTTGATAATCTTTTGCTTGTGTCCAGGCTATGTTTCTGCCTTCTGATCAAGTGCCTGCCACATTGGCCCTCATGCCATGTCCTCACATACACTGTCACCACTACTAGGGTTGTTGGACAAGAGGTGCAAAAGAGGCCCCATATTCAGCTGAACCTTCACCAGATACATGAGAGTGGCCTTGCCAGTAATCCAGCTCTTTGTCTAAGCATTGGTACATGTGCGGAATTGGGATTTTTATGGTGAAGGTACTGGCTGCTTTTTCACATTAAACTCTGCTAATGAATCCATTTTAGTCAGCCAAACTTTATGATTTAAATTTTAGATCAGCCGAATAAGACACCTTGCTATGAAAAATATGGTTGATATTGGTTTCCAAGCTAACCATCTACCATTATTACTTTGAATCATAGACCAAGAACAAGTATATAAATATGGACTTCTGACTTTTTTCCATCTTTTATATACTTATTCCAGGATGGAAACAAGCTTTAGATGTAAGTAAAGTTAATTTTTGTTCTTCAGCTAAGGATTGTAACTTACAGCCTGTAAGAGCATATAAGAGAATTTGTAAAATCTAGCATTACCTCCCCACTATTCAGTGAACTAAGATATTCTTCATTCACTGCTGGATATGGGTCTGATTACCACTGCCTTGCTATTGAAGCTGAGGGTAAAAGTGGTGGGCTGGACAAGCATGTCTCCAGACCTAAACCCTATTGAGCATCTGTGGGGCATCCTCAAATGGAAGTTGGAAGAGCGCAAGGTCTCTAACATCCACAAGCTCCGTGATGTCATCATCGAAGAGTGGAAGAGGACTCCAGTGGCAACCTGTGAAGCTCTGGTGAGCTCCATGCTCAAGAGGGTTAAGGCAGTGCTGGAAAATAATGGTGGCCACATAAAATATTGACACTTTGGGCCCAATTTGGACATTTCCACTTAGGGGGTGTACTCACTTTTTTTGCCAGCGGTTTAGGCATTAATGGCTGTGTGTTGAGTTATTTTGAGGGGACAGCAAATTTACACGGTTATACAAGCTATACACTCACTACTTTACATTGTAGCAAAGTGTAATTTCTTCAGTGTTGTCACATGAAAAGGTATAATGAAATATTTACAAAAATTTGAGGGGTGTACTCACTTTTAGTTAGATACTGTATGTATGTCTCAGAGCCCTCTGATGCCCTTTCCAGTTGTCATTTCATTTCTAAATGTCTATCAAATGAAAAGAATGCGTCACCCTCAAAACACTATTTTACTCTTTAAAATAAATAATCCCATGAGGGGTCCTTATATAATGTTAAAGAACTGAAATTTTAGAAATGCAGTCTCCTAATAAAATGATCAAGTTAAGTATCTAGATTGCAGAGACAAAAGGAAAAAAAAAACCCTAGTGGGACTTTAACCACTTGCCGTCTGAGTACGGTAGTACTACTGCGGCAAAGTGGTTCGTTATCGTCTGACGACGTAGTATTAACGTCGTCAGACACTCCCCCTTCTGGGCGGCGCTTGCGCGCCGCCGGAGGCTCGCTCCCACTGTTTTCATTCACAGCGGGAGTCGGGCCAGGGGAGGAGCAGCGGCGAACGCCGCTGCTCTGCCCCGATCGCCGGGGATCTAGTGTGGAGATCCGCCCGCCTGTGTAAACACAAGCGGGCGGATCTCCATAGTGACAGGGAGTGACAGATCGGACTGTTCAGCATAGCTGGACATCCGATCTGTCCATGACTCACTCAGTCACCTCCCCCCCTACACGTCAGTAAGCACCAGGCATACATTAACCCCTCCCTCTCCAATAAAATTAACCCCTTCCCTGCCAGTGTCATTTTTACAGTAACAGTGCATATATATAGCACTGATTACTGCAGTAATGTCACTGGTACCCCCAAAAGTGTCAAAAATGTCAGTCAAGGGTCCGATCTGTCCGCCGCAATGTCGCAGTCCCACAAAAAAAAATCGCAGATCGCCACCATTACGCGCTAAAAAAAACCCACCAAAAATGACAGAAATCTTTCCCTTTGTTAGTAAACGCAATAACTTTTGCGCAAACCAATCAAAATACGCTTATTGCGATTTTTTTTACCAAACATAGGTAGCAGAAAACAAATTGGCCAAAAATTTTTTAAAAAATTGGTTTTTACATCTTTTTTGGAGGGAATTTCATATAAAAAAATGTTAAAAATATTGTTATTTTTTCAAAATAAACGCTCTTTTTTTGTTTATAGCGCAAAAAGTAAAAATCGCACAGGTGATCAAATACCACCAAAAGAAAGCTCTATTTGTGGGAAAAAAAGGACGTAAATTTCGTTTGGGTACGGCATCGCACGACCGCGCAATTGTCAGTTGAAGTCGCACAGCGCCGAATCGCAAAAAGTGGCCTGGACGGAAGACAGCAAAATCCTCCGGTGGTAAAGTGGTTAACTGCATGTAGTAATAGCTAGAACATTCCATCAAAGTATATACTTTATACTTCTTTGATTAAATATATCTTGTTCTAACAATTACTACAGGCCGCTAAAGTCCCACTAAGGTTTTTTATTTTCCTTTTGTCTCTATTGTATTGGGGATATTGGCCTGACCACACACATTGATCATACCCTCATTCCCTATGTATCTAGATTGTAAAACCAGTAACAGAAACTTCTGGACATTGACAAGAATGTGTTTGCTGAGAGAAGCTGCAACTTGTAATGTAAGTCCATATATTTTTGGTAACTGACAGCAACAAGTGAGAAAAATTTAATTAACTTAAGGCAATGACCTTTTTAAATGA
The DNA here is from genome assembly GCF_965119305.1 of Pelophylax lessonae. Lineage (NCBI taxonomy): Eukaryota > Metazoa > Chordata > Amphibia > Anura > Ranidae > Pelophylax > Pelophylax lessonae. Next base: position 383,079,886 of record NC_138770.1, read on the forward strand.
CCTCAAATGAAAGTAAATTAAGCTTATTAAGCACAATTTAAATATAATTTAGCATCACTGAATCGTATAGGTAGACAAAACCCCATCACCTCCACAACTGTTTTGCCTACAAAAATAATCCTGACATAAATATCTTGATTCCACTGTACATGAAAAAGCTTGAATTTTAGCACATTAAAGAAAATGTTGCTGATCTTTCTCTATAATGTTTATAGGTTTACAATGGTAAACTTTTGAAAATCTAGGTTCACCTTTATAATCCCACATTACATTAAATTACTAACAAAAAGGGGTATATTTAAAACAATAAGCTCAAATAAAAATACAGAAGAATCAATAGATATTCACTTTTGTTACAATTCTACTGTATATCGCATTTTTCAAACCGATGTTGTTAAAGACTAGGTTCACCTTTCAAAAAAAAAAAATTATAGTAATAAATAAATGTACATATGGTGGCAGTGCTGAACAAGTGACTTAATGTGGTCAGTGTGCAGAGGGGAAGACACTAGAAACCAGAAGACACTGGCTACCACTATAGAAGCTCTGACTACTATAGTGACTATGAGCTTCCCCAGAAGACCTACAAGTAATAGATATGCACAAAGGCGTAGGTAAGGGAGGAGGGTCGGAGGGGTTCAATTCTCCCCAGAGCATCAAGCAAAACCACAGCAGCTAGGCTAGTGTAGTCTTTCAGTTGCAGCATCTGCACTACCACACACCACCCTGTCTCCTGCACACTGCTGATAGGCAGGGTGGCCCAGCAGGAAGGCTGTACATAAAAAATTGCCATCCTAGTCCTTAATAAAGGATCCTCCCATATCATAACACATATGTTCCTGGCCTGTCAACATAGTAAACTACCAGCTTGGGCTTTGGGGAGCCCAAGGATGTCAGACGTCAGGGACATATGAGGGAGCTACCCATTGGCTAAGAAGACAGCAGGGTTGGTGCTACTGCCTCCTCAACCATTGGATGGATACACAAAGTGAGCTGTTCAAATCTTTCTCTCATGGGCTTCCTGTCTTAGTGCAGATATGGAATGGAGTGCCTCTGATGCGGGGAGAAGACTGCACTTAAGTTGCTGAATTGCACGCAAGCTGAGAGTGGAAACAGCAAAAAAGTGTTTTACCACAAAAGGAATTAAAGGGAGCTGCTAGAAGTGCTAAAATGGCCTGTGCCCCCCCCCCCCCACCCTCTCTTTAATAACACTCATTGCAATGCCGCCCATATTCCTGTCATTTTAACATGGTGACAGTAACCTGACATCTGTGCAGCAAAGATGTCAGCTTACTGTCACCATGTTAAAAGGACAGGAATATGGGTGGCATTACAGTGAGCGTTATTCGGCTCCACAGCTGCACTCCAGTAGTCACCTTTATTTATACAAAAAGTCCGTAAGGCTAGGATAATCATAAGAATCGCCTATGAATCCCGCAAAAATGTGTGCAACATTCCTGTGTAATTCAAATGCGATTCAGTGCAGAGCAATATGAGTCCATTCATTTTGAATACAATTGCAAAATGGCGCAGAGAACTGGGCTGGTACCCCTCGTGGACTATGGTAGACAGACCAGGATAGAAAATGTAAAAAACATTTTATGAAATACACATGATAAGAATTTTTAGATACAAAGCAGGAATACAAATACAATCACAAATGTCCCATATGGGGCTATGTTAAAATCAAAGGAGAGCCCATTTGATATCATACAACATTATCCCAGTAATGCCGTAGCCTGGTGAGTCACATGGGCAGACTGAGATGAGTAGATATCTTATAAATCTGACATGTTTCAGACTAAAAATTGTCAAGTCCTTCTTCAGAGATGTTTTGTTTCACAGGACACTGATTGCTTTCTGGAATATAAGTATCGGCTATTAGTAATCATACAATGATATCTACAGTATAGAACATTTAGAATTCTATAACAAGATAGCATAGTGATCTAGTAAATACACTGTATAGTGAGCTATTGTTATATTCACAAAATTGATCATCATTTAGCACATGGTAATGAAGAATCGCAGGGTAAAAGTTACACAGAAATTGGGTAAGGTCAGGATGTCCCCATGTGTGCAAGACAGATTGAACGCTCATCCAGGAGTGGGGGTTGGATCACAAGGACCCCAGGAGGTGAATGGTCACCCCTGTAATCAACCCCCAGGTAAGATATCTAAAAATCTATAAAAATAATAATTAAAAAATATAGGCTAATCGATTGAAGGTACGGACTCCAACTATGCAATAAGGAATACCCTGGGGAAATGCCTGAATTTTTAAGCAGGGAAATTGCAAAGCCAAATAATCATAGTGTTCCAATAAGTATCAATGTAAAGCATAGATGATAGTGGTGAATAGTAAATAAATATTAGTAAGGTTCCCAAACAATGATAAAAGAAGTTGTTGCAGAGTCCTACTTGTGAGTCAGAATACATCCATCTGGGGCAACCACCAGACCATCACCACCTTCTCCGTGCGATGCAAGATTCACACAGAGAGGCGGTGGGGATATATCCTGCCCATGGGTGTTCGTCCTCTTTAATTAGGGCCAACAGCTGGCCGATTGAGACACTAGATGTGCTCGTCACCATGGGGATGAGCAGCATCTGTGTCAGATCCACACTGCCTAAACACGGCAGTCAGCTGGCTGGTTGATAAGTTAGACGCGCTTATCACCATTGTGAAGAGCAGCGTCTGTTGCATTCTCTAGCGGAGTGGCACGTGGCGCCAGCCTGCCCCTTATGGGGTGGGGTGGCATCCCACTTCAGATCGCCACCAGCACACAGTGTGCAGAGTGTCCGCGTTCCAGATGGAACGCAAACAGTGAGGGAGTCAGGAGCGGCATTCCCCACACTAAGTAAGGGCCCACCTCCATCAACGGATGGAAGGGATCCCTTTGTGCGCCGGGTGAGACAGATCCCCAATAGAGAGCTGGATCCACCTGCACCAAGGGGACATACCTGATATAGAAGGGAAAAAGACATGGGGAAAGGAATGGATGAAAAATAAAAATAAAATAAATTAAATAAATTAAAAATAAGAATAAATTAGAAAATGAGAAAATGAAAAGAAGACCCAAAAAAAAAAAAGAAAATACAAATAATCACAAATATCCCATGTGAGACTGTGTTGACATCAAATTAGGGGATCCCAGAGGGAGCCCATACCACAGCATGGAAATTAGATTAAATAATGACCATTGCATATAATAAACAAATAAGTGCATTTGTTCAAATGAGGTTTGCGTATAGATGATATAGATAAATCATGGAATAAATGTTACAAAGGATCGATCATTCCTATAAATCCAATTCATAGGGCCCTGATTGGAAACCCACCGAATATGGTTTAAAGTTAAAGGCTTCATTGAGGCCTGGGGGTGAAGTGGCTTTGAGATGGAAAATCCATCTCAGCTCACTTTGTAGCAAAGTTTTGTTAAGATCACTAGGCTAGAAATTTAACTTTTTAGGTATGGTCTCCATGAACTAGGGCACTATGTCTTCCCAGGGTAAATCTGGGTCCTTTTTGGTAATGCTTGTCAGGTGGCGGTAGATTCTCCGCCAAAATTCTAATTTGGTTTTCCCGATGTAGTAGCACCCACATTCGCACGTCAGTAGGTACACCACACCGGGAGTCCTGCAGTTTACATAGTGTTTAGGTCTAAATTTTGTACCATTTGGCAGGATCACCCCTACTCGGGTGTCCATGTATGTGCAGTAACTACATCTGCCACATCTGAAGGTTCCAAAGGTTTTACATCTATCTCTTCAAACAGTTTTGAATTCACTGTGAATTCACTGTGGACCAGATTGTCTTTTAGCGAGGGAGCTCGTCTATAGGTAATCATTGGCTGTTTGGGTACAAAGGCAGACAGGGAAGGATCCGTGCTAAGGAGACGCCAGTATTTGTCAAATATATTTCTGATTTGTTCATGTTGTGTAGAGTACTGCGTGATAATGCAAGTAATTTGTTCTTTTTTAGGGGTATGATGTGTGAACAATAAATTAGTTTGAGATCTACTTTTGGCTTTTTTGTATGCTTTTTTCAAAGTGTTTCTCAAATATCCTCTTTCAAGTAGCCTAGATTGCAGTTTACATGCCTCTTGTTCAAACAGGGAGTCTGTTGAACAGTTATGTCTCTTTCTGATGTATTGTCCGTAGGGGATTGACCTAAGGAGAGGTTTGGGATGGAAGCTAGATGCCTCTAAGATTGTGTTAGCCGCTCTTGGTTTTCTGTAGAGCCCACTGTAGAATTGACCATCCAGATTTGTATGTATGAATGTATCAAGGAATGTTATAGTGGACCTATCGCATGTCACAGTAAACTTGAGGTTAAAGGTGTTACAGTGATTAATGTGGTTCAGAAAATCATGGAGTAGTTCCTCAGAACTATCCCATATCATGGGGATGTCATCGATGTATCGATACCATGCAACAGTGTGGTCCGTGTACACCGATGCATCCTCATCTGCAAATAACGAGTGTTCCCATTCCCCCAGGTACAGGTTGGCAAATGACAGGGCACAGCAGGTGCCCATAGCTACGCCCTGTACCTGGAGGTAGTGGGAATCAAGGAACGAAAAAAAGTTGTTCATTTTGAATAAGCTCACATCGAACCAAAGTAATCTATGCATGACTTTTGGAAATGCACTGCAACCAAATTGCATATTACTTTTATACTATGAGATCCAGTGCAAGCAATCACACTTTGTTTGCAACCTCAAGGGTTTCCCACAACACATTCTAGTGTAAACCATGGGAAGCAAACCTGCAATCATAGTGAAAGTTGGGAGAAAACTGTTGGTTCAGCATGATATGCATCAACAGTTTTTTTCTCTCTATTTTTACTGTTTTTGCTGTGTTTTTAAGGACTTTTTGTAAATCAAAGGTGACTACAGTAGTGCAGCTATTCGGAGTTTCCATTTTGCTATACTGCGCAGTTAGGAGCTGAGCCGGCAGATGGTGAATGTGAGTGGCAGATGTGGTGGGTGGATAATGTCATAATCTTCACCTAAGCCAATCAGAGGAAGTTTTGCATTCATTGATAAAATACAAGGTTTCCTGTAAATGGCTGACAGTGCTCAGCCAAACTTGATTTTGTTCCTGAAATGGAACATTCCTGCTTTCGGACCATAGTGCTGTATATTGTATATAGCTGATGCTACATACAGTTTATATACCGCGGACAGGGAATGCATCTGTTAGTAAAGGTAATAGGTAATTTGGCCAGCTTAGCTCAAATGATCTATTTAAAGTCATCATAAACATAGAGCTAGGCTTTTTTCCCATCCATTATGCTATAGGGATAGTCTGGTCTGCTCTTTGAGGTTTGAGAGAGAGGCCCAGAGCATCAATGGCTACTTCACACTTGGTTATGACAGATTATGTGAGATTGAGCATCATCAGGAGGTCATCTACAGCATCTGTGTGGTAAGAGGCCTTTGGCCACCCTTATTACAGTAGTTTCATACTAATAAGTAATTTGCTGCCACCAGTAGAGTTCTGCCTAAATGAGACTGTATACGCTGGGCTGTATATGACACACATCTGCACTATTTATGCATTATTGTACAGCAGAATCTGGTTGCTCAAAAGTCACCATTAATGAAGTTCTTTTTCAAGGTAATTGTGTGTAGAAGCATATGTAATTGTAGACTTTCATATTTTACAGATCAATGTCGTTTGTACAGGTTTGTTAGACTCTTGCGTGTAGTACAGTAATTACAGAATATTTTTTGGGGTAAAAGACTGTGGCATATGTTACCATGTACACAATGGGATTTATTTACAAAAGGCAAATAGGCTGTGCAGAATCCAAATGCAATTGCTCCAGAGATTAGTAAATAAGATAAAGATTCACTTTACAAAGTATATCCATTCACATGCAAGAAAATAAAAAAAAATAAAAATGTTTGAATGCTCTTTTTTTCTTCTTTTGCATGATGTTCACCCTTAAAGTTCATACAGACAGGAAGGGTCCAGTATGGAATTTGGGAGGGACCCCATGCTGTTTTTTTGTTGTTTTTGCTGGGGGTCCTCTCTGATAGCCATATCAGACCCTTATCAAGGATAAGGGTCTTGTATTTATCTCTAGGAGAAACCTATTGTCTTTTATTTTCTGGAGAATTAAGCGGCCAGGAGCAGTCATTTACTGGCCATTTAAAAGGCATTTTTTGTCTTTTGTAAATGTAGGTTTTTACAATAGGTTGTATACATCATACAGATGTTCCATTTCATGGAAAGGTTCAGGTTATCCTCCAGTCATGTTATTTTTAGAAATTTTGCTTTTTTAACATTTCACTTTAGGCATTATTAAAATTGTTGCTCCTCTCCAAATGAAATTATTAAAGGATACAATAAATGTACATCATTTTGCAGGTAACAATTTAGACATTTATTATTTTTTTACACTGAAGCCTTTAAAGCATTGCACCTGCGATCATCAGATCTGTTGTCAGGCTCCTGTAAACTCTCAGTACAGCTGTCTGCCCACATCTCCCATATGGGCAGACAGGTACTAGACTGCAGGAAGAATCAATAAACTACAAGAGCACTCACCAGTGCCTTTGCATTTCACTAAGAACTACAAGCTGTCTGCCACAGTGGAAGATGGGACTTGTAGTTCATTTATTTACAGACCCGTGTGAATGAATAGCTCGGATGTGTGGGCAAAAGGATTCTATGCTCACTGTCAAAATGAGTAATTGGGGAGGGGGGGGGGGTGCAGGGGCTGCTGCTTTAGTAACATATTTAGTAACATGTTAAATACTGACGAAGAATGTCACATATAACATGTTAATAAAGGTGAACTTATCCTTTAAAACTTTTTTCTTTGGTATATGTTCTCCAGAGTAGTGAGCAGACCTGCCACCCACATGCAAAATGTTTGACACCATTACTAGTTTTTTAAGATTTGGCTCTTCGTCACATCAGTAGGGTTTGGATATGGGATTCACCAAACCCACTTTAATCTAACCCCAGGTACATCCGGCTAATCCCTGATCACTGCTAGGGTTGGGTTTCATGTCCGCAGTAGCGCATGGTTCACAATAAACCCCATCTGTTCATGGTTCACGTGCCAGCCAACTGCCTGTTTGCCTGCCCAAACCTTTTGCTGGAAACAGCAGGAAGTCATTAATTTTTTGGTGATATTACTACTGCCAATAGAAGACAACTTTCTGTTGTACAGGCCGCTAGTATCATCAGCTGCAACGTGGCTAGTGGCCACACAATGTCATTGGTTGCTTAGATACAGGCAGTTTTTGGCATAAATAAGCCAGTGGGCATCCTAGGTGAGATCGAACGATCAAATATGGTCATGACTATATTTGATTAAAAAATCAGACAGCTCCCAGCCCCTTTGTTTTTATGCTCAAATGTGGGACCGGGAGCTAACAGTTGTAATGAGGAATCCATTGGGAGGTCGTTGTTGTTCAAATTCAATGACATCATGATTGACAATATTGCATTCTGTTCTGCATAGCTGTACAATATGTTTGATGATTGATTTACATTATATGACTTTTTCAAGGGAAGACTCCATGCAAAGAAAAAGAAAAAAATAATGTAGGGTCTCTCTAAAAAAAAGCCTACCCGACCCTTTGAATCTGGCAAAGATTTTAAGGGTGAAACCTACACAAGGGACAAGGCAAAAAGCGTGATGTCCTCACAAAATCCATACCAGACTATTATCTGAATATGTCCAGGGAAGATGGGGATAACTGTATCTGATGAGACATTCTTGAGTTTATTACTCTGCTCATATGGCTAGATTCTAGTTTGCATTTTCTGAGATATAGATGAGGATGTTTAGATGTATATATTCCACTTTTTTCTCTTTTTGTGTGTATTTGAGGATATATTGCCATTTTTTGCCAACTTACCTGTACCCTTTTTGATTAATAACTTTAAAGAAGGAAAATAAAATAGTAATGATTATAATACTGTATGATTATTTGTCCTACTTCATATTATAAGCAACGCATTTCTTTAGTTGTGTTGTGTATGTAAGAAAATAAATCTGGGTACCCTCCCCATGTTGAGGGCATGTGGCCTGGTATGTGGCCTGGTATGCTTCAGAGGGACTCAGGCTCGCAGCCCCTCTTTTTCTGGCCAACCAGGCTTCTTGCTTAGATGTGGATTTTGGAGGGACCCATGATTTATTTTTTTGACATAGGGTTCCCCTTGAACTTTTGGTAGACCCCCACACCATTTTCCCTTTTTTTCTCATGTGGTCTCCATTTAAATCCATACGAGACTATCATCCAGGCTAACGATCTGGTTTACAGTAAATTAATTCCACTATTGCTTTGTTTACAAACTAGAAATGTCCTTTAGCAATTTAAATGCAGTTTTTTTATGTCATGTATGCTTGTGTACATCCTACAGATGCAGCACTTCACATTCAGGTCCAAGGGATCCCCGAAGTATGTTATTTAAAGGAATTGCATATTTTAATGTTGTCCTTTAAGTCCTATTTGAAGATTTTCTTCCCACCGAACAGTATTTTTTTTTTTTAATTAGCACATGTCCCACAGGGTAGTTTCAAGCTGTCTATGTCCACTGTTTGGATGATTCCCAAGCTGTTTTTTAATAACATAAACATAAAAAAAAACTGACAGGAAGATGCCATTTACCATCCGACAATTTAAATTGTATTTTTTCTTTGTAAATGTCCTTTCTGTAAATTTCTTTCTATTCCCAGCCCCCCATTGTCTCCCAATCCTTTATCTTTTAGCCTTGAAAATTATGAAAACTGATTTTCAACATTTAACTCCCATGGATTCCAATGTGGTGCACATTACAGTTAGCATTTTTTGTTTCCCAATCCAGATAGGGATTTGTTGAATGTTATTCACCAATACTACTCCAAAACAGGCTAAATGGTTCCTTGTCTTGATTTATGTGTCTATGGCTTTCACTGTGAATCAAAATATATACATATTTGGATGTCATGATAATTTCAAACAATTAGGAAATACCCTTTATAATAATCCCAGGGGTTAATATATCTCAGTAATATGGCATACTGTGTCATATAGATTTCTTTAGTGTAATATGTTATAGAAACTGCATAGGGGTACCAGGCAGTAGTAGTCTGTGCCCCCAATGTCATTTGCATTAGCAATAGAGGATATCAATTAGGACAGTTATGCAGCGCTAAAGGTAGTAATATTGGCTCTAGCATACAAAAAGTTTAATTATTAACTAATACATAAATAGATCTAATACTTTCCTTTAGATATTGGTACAGCTAAACATAATACAATAGTTTTATATACATTTAAGTCTACAATATAATTGTTATAATCAGTCATGATATACAGTATCTCACAAAAGTAAGTACACCCCTCACATTTTTGTAAATATTTTATTATATCTTTTCATGTGACAACACTGAAGAAATGACACTGGGGAGGGAAAATGGTGGCCACACAAAATATTGACACTTTGGGCCCAATTTGGACATTGTCACTTAGGGGTGTACTCACTTTTGTTGCCAGTGGTTTAGACAATAATGGCTGTGTGTTGAGTTATTTTGAGGGGGCAGCAAATTTACACTGTTATACAAGCTGTACACTCACTACTTTACATTGTAGCAAAGTGTCATTTCTTCAGTGTTGTCACATGAAAATATATAATAAAATATATACTAAAATGTGAGGGGTGTACTCACTGAAATACTGTACAATATTTGTGATATACCCCACAACTCCCTCAGCATACTGATCAGCCTAGAATTCAAGTTGTCCCTGAAGAATAGACAAGTAAAAGTTCTGAACTCCTACTTTAAGTATTATTATTATACAGGATTTTATAGTGCCAACAGGTTACACAGCTCTTTACAATATAAAAGGGAAACAGTAAAGTTAAAATACAATAAAATACAAGAGGGTTAAGAGGGCCTTGCTCATAAGAACTTACAATCAAATAGGGTGGGGTAAGTAGTACAAAGGGTTGTAACAGTGGGTGGATGAGCTGATGGATGTAATAAAAGATTAGTTGGAGGCATGATAGGCTTTCCTGGAGAGATGAGTTTTCAGCCGGACTAGATCACAATAAAGTGTACAAGGGATAGCAGGCAGATTAAGGCATAGAGTTTCAGAGGATGAGAGAGGCTGTGGAGAAGTCCTAGCGTAATCAAATGTTTGACATGGAGTGGGGTGACTAGTGCTATGATGTTTTAAAAGAAATTAGCGAATCTCCAAAAGTTTGACTTGAAATTCAAAAAATTTGAATTTGAACTTTATGGGAGGTGAATCTTGTTAGTAAGTTCTAAACATTTTTTGGACTAATAGGTAAACTTCTGTAAAGAGTCATGAGGAGCCAGACACTGCTATCGGAAACCAATGCAAAAAACATTTTGAAAACATTTTGTATAGCAGCAAGAAGTCTTTGCATGTGGTTTTGAGGAAGGAATTAAAAATACACAAATCCTTTAAATAACTTGCTAGGGGGGCACTGTAAAACTGTATGTGGAGTTATTAAACTGTGCAAATTTTACAGACCGTTTCAGCAACAGCATAAACTGGTGTCATATATTTGACTGTGAATTTATTATCTTTTTAACAATTACCTTTGCTTACATACAGTAGCATGACCCTCATCTGATTCATTGTAGATTGAAAAATATTTTTTGCAGGTATTTTTAGCAGTGACACGTATTTTTTGGTATTAGGCCTACATTAAATGGCAGATAGAAATTGGCCAGTAGTTCACTTAGCCTGTCTCAGCTCTCACTAATGCCAAACTGTCCTGCTGCTCACCAATTATTATCAAACTCTGAATAAGAATTAAAGTGAGTGTAAAGGCATAAGGGTTTTTAATCCTAATGCATTTTCATGGATGCATTTTCAGCGATGTCCACAAATGCCTTGGCCATCCGGAAATCTTTCTCCTGATTGACTGAGATACAGCAGCGGCACCATTGGATCCCGCTGCTGTCAATCAAACTCAGTTAGCCAATCAGGAGAGATAGGGGGCGAGCCTGAACAGCAGGTCTGTGTCTGAATGGATACACGGAACTGCAGCTCGACTCGGTTACCCCCATAGCAAGCTGCTTGCTGTGGGGGCACTCGGCAGGAGGGAGGGGCCAGAAACTCCAGCCAGGGACCCGAGAAGAGGAGGATCTGGACTGTCCTGTGCAAGACCACTGCACAGAGTAGGTAAGTATAATATGTTTGTTATTTTAAAAGAAAAAAATGGAGACTTTATAATCACTTTAGGTGACCACAGGTGACACAGTGGTGTAAAATTGGCCAGCAGCAGAACAATTTTAATGAGGGAGAACTGGCCAAAATATACTAGAGACAAAGAGTACGGGCAAGTGTTTTACTACAAGAATTAAGAGACTGCAGATGGCGTAACAGTATAAAATTGTCCTGCAACAGGACAATATTAATAAGCAAGGCTAGGTCAAAATTTACCAGAGAAAAAGAGCACAGGCAAGAGTTTTGATACAAGAATTATGATACTGTGAAGGACATGGCGGTGTATTGACTAGCAACAGGACATTGTTAATTAGGCATAATAGGTCAGAAATGTACTAGAGACAATGGATTGATTGACAAAAGGCATGTTCTATTTTTAAAGTAAAATTTACATATAATAGTGAATGAGGTAAAGTTGTTCTGATTTCAATCGTCCAATCAAGCAAAATTCTTGTTCTTTTCATTTTTCAAAAGTTAACTTTTACCACATTCCCTGAGTTAAGCGTATTTGCCTTGTAAAGTGAAAATTCCCTTTGCAAAATGTAAATGGTCTACTCTTTTAGAAAATCAACTCCAGTGAGTATAGACAGCTGTTTACTGTTTTACCACGAGAATTAAGAGACAAATTATACAGCAGCGTAAAACTGGCTAGTAGTGGAATAATTTTAATTACAAGGCTAAGCGCTAATATACTAGAAACAAAGAGCACATGCAGGGACTTACTATAGGAATCAGGACACTTCAGAGGATACAGCAGTGTAAAATTGACCGGTAGCAAGACAATTTTAAGAGATAATATGCCAACTAGAGTTGAGCGGACACCTGGATGTCCGTGTTCGGCAGGTTCGGCCAAATTTGAAAAAAAAGTCCGGGTCCGTGTCCCGAACTTTTTTCGAACTTTACTCGGACACCAAACCCCATTGAAGTCAATGGGGACCCGAACTTTCAGGCACTAAAATGGCTCTACAAAACAAATGGAAAAGGCTAGAGTGCTGCAAATGGCAGCAAAATGTAGTTAAGAGCATGGCAAGTGCTCTTAAAAAAATTTGTAATTTAAATTTGTAATTTTTAAATAGCAGATTAGAACAGCACTCTGTAGTAAAATATAGCTGAACGCTGCACACAACAGACTGATAAAATATATTTTTTTCTCCCTCCTCCTCCTCCTCCTCCTCAGTGGGCTCAAGTGAGGGCAAAAAGATTGTTCACTGCACCACCCCCCACACAGCAAAATCGATGTAGATTGCTAACGGACGATTGTTCTGTCCTGTGTCTCCTCATCTCTCCCTGCCTAATCTCTCCAATATCTTTCCCTGCCTACACTCCGACCTGTCCCTGCATTCTTTTCAGCACAATGTTGTTTTACCCTGTCTGTCCCTAATCAGCAGCAGCCAGCACGTATGATGTGTGCTCTCCCCACACTACAGCAGACTGACGCACCGCGCTGTGTCTCTCGAGCTTATAAAGACCTGGGTCACATGCTTCAGCTGGCCAATCACAGCTACTAATACATTAGTAGGCATGGCTGTGATGGCGCACACCAGTTAAATGCTTGTTGATTGGCTGTTGAAAGCCTGCCATTAAAAGCGCGCCATTACATACAAAGCAGTAAATAAAATTACCGAACACGGATTTTAAACCCAAACATACAGTAAAGTTTTCGGGTCCGTGTCCGGGTAACAAAAATCCAATTATCTGGTATGGACCCGAATAATACAGTCCGTGTTCGCTCAACACTAATGCCAACCCAATGTATGCCAAACTTTTAGGTTTATTGTTTGGATAACGGGATGCAGTGAATCTGACTGATATAATTTGAGGTGGTCTAGTTGCACGCTGTTCTTGCTCTTAGTTGCTCTTAGTTGTTCTTTTTTAAATGATGCAGCTCTGTGCTGAAAACAAAAACCAGTTCCAAGAGCAGATGATAAGTAGCAAGTAAATGCACCAAAAAGTACCCCATAAGGCAAAAGCCCACATATGCAAGGGGAGTCTTGCTGCAAAAACAAAGCATTTCAACCTAAAATAAAGATCCCACCAGCGATAATAGGAGCAAAAAAAGGAGCAAAGGGGTTCATTGTCAAAAGAGATAGCAATCAGAATTTAACTTCAGTTTCTTATCTGACCCTAAACTCTCCCAATGCAGTTTGTCAGCCTTCCCTATTCTTTCACAAAAGCAGCTTCCAATAGGATGACACAACACCTGTTCTGTTCCCCATATATATTTAAGAGGGCTAGCTTATTCAAAATCCCTCCTATTTGTCTCAGCCTAAATCTCAAAACTACAATATTTACCTTGAATCAATGGTAGCATTGAATTAACCATTAGCGATCTTTACATATAATATTGCTAGTGTAGTTTTGAGCTCTGATAATATGGCCATTAGGTCCTAAAAATCTGTGTACTTACTTGGGGCTATAAAAAAGACCGCTATATAGAGATATCTTCAACAATATGTCTGATGTTGTTTTGAATAGCATGTAATGCCTGCAATCTGTATATACCTGGCAAACATCACCCTGCCCATCCCCTGAGGAAATCCCGTGGGTGTGATGTAATGCATAGGGTAGAGCCAGGTGATGTCATCACTCACCGTGACCAGAAGTGCCTCCATTTTTCTTGAGCCTGATGTTATAGTGTGAGGCAAGTGACTTTTGTTTTTATTTATGTAGGTGCTTATTAATTTTTATTTTTTTATAGAATATTGTTTAATACTACACTATAAAGTGGTTATTTGCCCTGATTTCCGCTAACTAAGTGCATGAAATGCACACCCGACCAATAAAAGGAGCAGTCCCCTGTAGAAAAAGTATTGGGGAGAGGAGAGCAAGACCTGGATGACTGCTACTACTAGAAGTGTCCTCAAGCATTTCTGAATGTGGGTCACAATAGGAAGGTGAGGACATTGCATGGTAGTGGTGGAACAAACAAAAATAAAATTCCCAGTTCGATCTGCCAACTGTCTAACAGTTTGCATTTTCTTTGATGGTAGTGGTGGAGCCCATGTGTAACACTGTCACAGTGGTCACTGTGATTAAAGTCTACATAGAGACTAAACACTTCTTAAAGCGGAGTTCCACCCAAAAGTGGAACTTCCGCTTTAGGTAGTCCTAACCCCCTGACATGCCACATTTGGCATGTCATTTTTTTGGGGGGGAGCGGGTACCTAGTTTTGACAGGTACCCGCTCCCACTTCCGCTCGGAGCGCCGTGGCACCCTGAGCAGAAGTTCTCCTCTCCCCCTCCCTCCCTGCAATCTTTTGGGACATGTCAGAGGTCCCAGAAGATTGCCGGCCAATGGAGATGCGCAGAGCAAATCGCGCATGCGCAGTCCGTACCCGGCTGTGAAGCCGAAAGCTGTCACAGCCAGGTGCCCACACCAGTGATTCCGGTGCCGCCGAGACCAGAGGGAGAGGACCAAGGCTTCGGGCGGCCACATTGCTGGACCGTGGGAACGGTGAGTGTGTGTTTATTAAAAGTCAGCAGCTTCACTTTTTGTAGCTGCTGACTTTTAATAAACACAGAAAAAGCTGGAACTCCGCTTTAAGGAGAGACACTAAATTCTCATTGATGTATGGACTGATATCATTACCACATTACATTTTCACTATATGAGAGACGTTATTTGGTGATCTATAAATGTTTTTTTTTTGTTTATTCACATTGTTTATGAAGACACTATTACACATGTATGGTGATACAGTGGCCATAGTTTATTTCGTTTGTAGAAAAGATTTTAGTTTTTAGTTTGTTTTTAGCAGTGTGGCTCTGTTTGTTGATAGCATAGTACTAGACCCCTAGTTTGAAAAGGTAACTTAGATTACTGTATCCTCAGTACAGGCGTTTGATTCCTTGTGTTTATACTAATACTTACACTACCATTGCATACTACATAAACTAAGCAATTGCAGAAAAAAAAACTGCTGTATATCAACATAATATAACAGTATATAACAGTATTGGCAAACATATGGAAGGAAATACGTTCTAATATATTTATTGATTGTAAATTAGGATATTTAAAAATATACTTATTTTAAAGCAATTTTCTGCTTTAATTAGATTGGAGTGTTTCTTTTACAGACTCAACAAGTGTTGTTTCAGCTGTAAGCACATTAGGACTTTGGGGGAAAATCACAAATCATTGGTTTCTGAGGCAAAAAAAAATGACTTCTCCTAATCTATTCGACTTTATAGCCATGGAACATCTATGAACATCACCCCTTGTGTGAACTTTCACTAGCTATCGGTCATAAGGTAAATCAAATTGCGGTGTCTCTTCTATATTTAGTGACAGAGATAAATTTTATCCCAGAGATCAAAGATAATCAAACTACACCTGGTTATTATTTGTAAAGACTTTACTAAGATTTTAATGATTAATTTATCTGCCACATAATGTTGTAATAGATCATGGAAAACATCAAGGGAAGAATGCGGCACTGCATTTCTAAAGTCCCTTTTCTGGGTCTCTGAATGATAATAGGCATGGGAAGCTTCATTCATCTTGTTCAATGATTGTTTCTTCAGGAATCCCCTATACGTTTCCTTTCACGAGGGAGGTCAGGCCGAATCTACTGGGACCTCCCCAGCACTTAGTTATACAACACTAAACTGTAGGGATATGGTTAAATTATCATTCACTTCATCATATCTATAAATCAAGAGATGTTGCAAAGAAGAAATATGTTAGTTCTACTTAATATCAGAAAATTAAACTATGACACTTTCAAATGCTTTTAAATCAGTCTGTACAATTGCTAAATTTGAACAAAATCATTAAAGTGGAACTTTAATCAGTACAATTGCTAAAGATGAACAAAAATCATTAAAGTGGAACTTTAATCAGAAAATTAAGCCCTGCTAGATCACTTCAGGTTGGCCCTTTTTGCAAGTATAGCTATGTAAAACATTTAAAAAAAGTGCCTATACTTTATAAAATCCAGTAATACACTGTCTCATCTTGCTCTGCACATGCTCAATTGCTCTCTAATTTTTCACACTGTGCCAAAAATGTAGAGGCAGGTCTGCTGACAGCCTAAAGATTTACTGCTGCTCAGGGGCTCTGGGCTTCAGTAACATGGCAGTCTCCAGCAAGAAGGAACAGGAAAAATGCTAGAGGCAAATTACAGCACACACAAATTTTAGTAACTTAATTATAACCAATTCACGCAAAATCATGTACCTGTACTTAATTTTGTTGAAGTGGTTATACCGAGGTGATGCCTGCAGCTAGAGGCATCATCCCAGTACCGTTTTTTTAGAGCAGTTGGTCGGCTTCATGTGATAACAACAGATGCAGCAAAATAGCCACTTATCCATTATCACAAGCAGTGGGAGGGAATGTCCCCCCCTCATGCTGCTCTGCCTGGGTCTCCACTGTCCCAGGTCTGCCAGTTGGCCGGAGTCCCGAACAAAGCTGGATATGGCTTTGATTGACTCTCTGATGTAGTAACCCAGAAGCAGTGCCACAACGGAGCCAATTAAAAAAAACGACGGTGTTCAAAGATGCAAATTTTGGCGTTTTGAATATTTTGAAGTGCAAAGGAGGGGTTTGAGGTCTTTTAGACCCCAGATCCCTCCATAAAGAGTGCCTGTCACTGCCTATTACTGTCGCAAGGGATGTTTACATTTCTTGTGACAGCAATAAAAGTGATCATACTTTTTTTTTGCGCACCAAAGAAAATGCATATGTAAGTTGCACCCACAAATGTAAACAGTGTTCAAATCACACATATGAGGTATTGCCATGGTCGTTAGAGCAAGAGAAATAATTCTAGCAAAAGACCTCCCCTGCAAATCTAGATTGGTAACCGTAAAAAAAATTTAAAGCGTTGTCTATGGAGATTTTCATGTACCGCAGTTTGTCACCATTCCATGAGTGCGTGCAATTTTAAAGCGTAATATGTTAGGTATCTAATTACTCGGTGCAACATCATCTTCACAATCTACAAAAAATTGAGATAACTTTACTGTTTAGTTTTTTTTTAATTCAGTGAAATGTATTTTTTCCAAAAATAATGCGTTTGAATAAGCGCTGCACAAACACCATGTGACATAAAATTTTGCAACAGTTGCCATTTTATTCTCTAGGGTCTTTGCTAAAAAAATTATATACAATGTTTTGGGATCGAAGTCATTTTCTAGCAAAAAATACTGGTTTTAACTTGTAAACAACAAGTGTCAGAAATAGGTTTGGTCTTGAAGTGGTTAATGTGGAATGCATATTGCTTGCTAAATAATTTTTTATCAAATAGGTATAGGTAAAGTACGCTTTAAACATCCCCACATCTCTCATTTATACGATCTCCAAAAAAAAGCAGCATTAATGCAGATTGTTAAAATAATAGCTAATAATGCTTAGTGTATTACTAAAGACTAAACTAGTTTTAGATTGGAAAGGGATTAGAACATCTGTAAGGTTTTTATTGCTACCTTTGCCCCCCCCCCCCCCCCCGCTAGAAAAAAATCATCCTCTCTATTTCTCCTGGTGACAATTATCACTGAATGCGAAAGAAAATCTCAAAGTGGTCACAAGTTTGGATTGATTGGCCACCAGAACAAGAATAGGGGGGAGATTTTCCAATGGGGACACTAGTTCAGGTAACCCTGGTGACTACTAGGATTTCCCTCACTGTGAATGGATTTTCTCCCACTTCCTGACAGAAAGTGAAGGGAAATTTCCCCAATGGGAGGCCAAAAAGGTGACAGGGGAAATAACCCTTTCTTAATCTATCCAAAATAAAAAAAAAAAGTTTTGCCTTCAGAACTAGATCACTACAAAAGATTTGATATAAGCTACTACACCGCAAATCATACATGGTTGACAAATTAAAAAGCTTTACAGCTCATCATTTTAGTGTATATTGTATCCAATGGCCCTATAATTATTTTTCTTACTCTGGTGTTCTGGGGGTTCATATGTGTGCACAATGGTGGGAACGGGTCCTTAAAAAATGTTCTTAGAGAAATGTGAGAAAACTCAGGAATACAGTGAGTCTCAAAAGAAGAGAAGGATAGAGAGGGAAGGGTAAGAAGGACTTGAAAGGTGCTAAGTGGGGATAGAAGCAAGCCAACTTCACATCCTCTGGGTCTGGGTGAGTGAGGCCTCCATGGGAGAGGGCCGCGTGAGACAGAGTCTGATGCTTGAAGCCAGGTTTCTGTGATTGCAAGTAGGTTAAGGGAGCGGGAGACAAAAAGGTAATGGACAGAGGTGAGCTTGTTGCAGATAGAGTGGGCATTCCAGAGGGCACATAAGAAGTGGGGTGGTTTTGGGAGCAGGGGGATTATTAAAATGAGTAGATTGCAGCTAATTCTAGAGGAAGGAGGGTGCTGGGTGTGGGGGTGAGATACTGGAGGACTAGGGTTAGGGGAGATTTCCCCAGAGATTAGGAGAAGAAGGAGGGTGATGAAAGTAAGATGAGAGTGGGATGCATATGAGTGCATATACCCCCTGTCCTGGTATTTGAGTGGAAGGTGGGTTAAGTATTTGCAGGAGGTGATGGGAACAGTAGTAAGGAGAGGGTAGAAGTGAGGGTGATATGTAAAAGTTTTGGGTTGGAGAAGAGGGGTAAAGAAATGAGAACCTGAGAAAAAAGGATATTAGTACGAGAAGGAAGAGTAGAGGGGTGCATATTAAAGGGTAGAGCGCATAGGAATCGGACTTATAAAAGATGCTTTCCAAAGTGGTGGTTTGCGGTCGGTCTAGAGTGGAGCAGAGTTCTTTGTGGTATCTTCTTGCTACTTTTGATATCCTGTATTAAATATATAGTTACATGGCAAGTAAAATTGAAAAAGAATGTAAGTACATCTAGCTAAACCAACAGAAAAAAATCATAAATATTCATTTACTGATATTATAGGTCTTAGGCAGAATTCAAAACTTCTATCAAAATGTACTATTTTCATTATATTGAAAGGACAGTAATTAATACTTTTCTATGACACTACTGTTTATACAATCCTCATTTTTATTTGCTTATACTCTATTCTACTCTACTCTATTTTTACATTTTTTTTTTTAAAAATGGATTGCTAAAACACTTACAAATAAAAAAAGACAATAATGTTTAAGGAGAAAGTGAGGTATGCATGCTATCACTTTTTTGACTGGGTCTTGTGACTCCATTTTTTTTTTTTTTTTTTACTCATGAACGGGTATGGCTGCCTGAGCTCATTGATTACAGATCACTGTTAATAAGGAGCATTTGTAAAGCAGCCATGGTGATACAGTCTCTACAAGCCAGTTCATGATGGCCCTTCAGTCTCCACAATTAAGTCGTCCAGCAGGCATGCCCCCTGTTGCAGCTGCTCTGTCAATCTCATTTTGTAGTACAAATGAGCTTAGGCCCAGTGTTTGACATGGGGTTTTAACACCAAAGAAGGCAATTCTGCTACCTCAAATGAGCCTAATTGGTTGTGCGCTCAGGCGTTCACTCAAGCTGTTTCAGTCCATCAGAGAAAGATTCTAACCAATTGGACATCTCTGGTATAAAAAGCACCAGAATTCTCATTGAGCTATAAAGAAGAGCAATATTTAAAATAACAACTTACCCTTAAAAAAAAAAAATCAAAGCCACCTGTCAGCCTTACACTGTTATACCAAATAAGGAAAATGGAAAAATAATATGTTTTATTTAAAATGGGATCAATACTAGCTTATGAATATAACACATCTAATTAAACACAAAATACAATTTTAGATCTTGTCCAGATGATACCTTACAAATTATAAATACAAAAATAAACATTATGCATTACTGTAAAATGCAATAAATGTTGATAGGTTTAGTTTTATATATATATTTATATTTGTTAAACTTGAAATTATTTTCCAGCGTTACACACCGAGTGATTATTATACCATGTGGTGCCATATACCATGACTGTGTTTCATATACAGATTTGTAGATTCCCAATCTGGCAGCTGTGTAGTCAGCATCTCCATCAGCAGAACCACTGCTGAGATTTCTAGATAAGTCATGTAGAGAGTCTATTCTTTTTAATCTGCCTGAGCAAGTTGGTAAATGTGCAATAAGATAGAGGAAAAGTACTGCGCATTTACTGTGAGGCACTGCATAGCAGAAAGCAGAGTCTGTATATGTATAAATGCTGCTTTCCCATGCCCACAGACATTCACAAACTACGTACAATAATGCACATTTTTTTAAACAATGAAACAATTAATTATTTAAAAAATTATAATCACAGTTACATGCTTATCCAATTTTTTTTTTTATAAATAAGGTATTGTAGTATCTCTTTCAGAAAAAGTACTATCAATTATAAAAAAAAAATGGCTACCTAACAGGTTTTCCTACTTACAAATATTTAGAAAAACACCTTCATCCTGTAATGGCCACCAATACAGATCTCACCCCATACTCCAGCTGGTACTTGAAATTAGCTTTTCTTTGGTGAATGGAAAAACAGTGATTAGTTCAACGAGTTGAACCAAACTTGATACTGCTAAGGGGTATAAGACATTTACAGTTTGTTAATGAAAACAGAAAATAATTTTGACTGTATCATTTTAAAATTATGCAAAGTGAAACTCATATGACATGAGACCCATATTTAAGATACTGTAACTAATTATTTTTAACCTCTTAAGTTGTAAAACATAGCTTGAAAAACAAAATAAAAAATCAATAAAAGAAACTATTGTTTTTTCAGTTTACAAGTGTTGAAAACATTGATTTATACAGTATATGTTTTATATCTTAATTGTGCAAATTAAAATGTAATACATGATAAATGATTCCTAGAGCACTATGGGCTAGCTTCCTCCCTGAGGGCAAGCTTATTTGATTTGAATTTCTGACTGAGCCACATGAAAAGGAAAACATAATGTGTCAGTGCCCTGAATAACACTAGAAATTCAGACATGTCTGGAATTGGTCACTCCCATTTAGCACCTGATGTACAATTAATATGTACATGCTATTTGGATTTGTACACAAGTATATCCTTTTTCATATTATTGTAATGCACTCACTCTCTAATAAACCCATTGGAATCAATTATTATAAATCATAAAGCCTGTGTTAAAATTGAAGTGCTAGTGCATAATTACCAAAACATAAATCCACGTATTTACAAAAGTAAAATAAGTATAGTCCATCAGTGCCTTGTACTAGTGTGCATAAAATGAATAACTGTGGCTAAGTAAAGTACTTGTGCAAAAATGAAATAACAATGCACAAATTCAAATACTGTATTTTCTGGCGTATAAGACTACTTTTGAACCTCAAAAAAATCCCCCAAAAATGGGGGGTCGTCTTATACGTCCAGTCGTCTTATACGCCGGAAAATACGGTACCTTACAATCAAATGAAATCAATCAATAAAAGTCCATAGTGATAACAAAAAGACATCCTCTTAGTTACAAAAGGCCAGTGTTCAAAAACTCATGCTGAAGTAATGACCTTCTTTTAAAATATAAAGTGCTTGTCACCACAAACACTCCACTCTGATAGAACACCTTTGGGATGAATTAGAGCGGATTCTGCGAGCCAGGCCTTGTCTACAAAATCAGTGCCTGACCTCACAAATGCGCTTCTGGAAAAATGGCCAGACATCCCCATAGACACACTTCTAAACCTTGTGGACAGCCTTCCCAGAAGACTTGAAGCTGTTATAGCTGCAAAGGGTTGACCAACTTAATATTGAACCCTACAGACTAAGACTGGGATGCCTTTAAAGTTCATGTGCGTGTATAGGCAGGCGCCCCAGGCAGGGACTGGGATACGCATTCACGTCACTTCCGGCTTTTGGAGCACAGGTGGAACGTGGAATGGCCTCCCCTGCTTGGAAGGAGCTCCGATCTAGCTGAAGGTTGCTTTTTTAAACTGTAAGTCACTATTGTCTTTTAACCACTTGCCGACCGCCGCACGACTATTTACTGCGGTCAGCCCCTCCCAGGCAAAGCGACGTAGGGCTATGTCGCTAGCCTGTGAGGCTCTAGGGAGCGAGCGTGCCCCGCCGGAGGCGCGCTCCCTCTCGGTCACGGACCCCACCCCCCGCACGTGTAACGATGTCCGCCTGCCACTCACGATCGTCCTTTACATCGGGAGAAAGGCAGGCGGCTAATGTAAACAAAGCCGCCTGTCACTCTTCCCTGTGTAAGACTGGAGAGCATACGGTTCTGCTATGTAGGACCGTTGATTTCTGATCTTACACTAGTAGACACATCCAATCACAGTTAGAATCACGGCCCTAGGGACACACTTAACCCCTCCCTCTCAAAAAAAGTTAACCCCTTCACTGCCAGTGTCCCTTTTACAGTAACAGTGCATATGTATAGCACTGATTGCTGTAGTAATGTCACTGGTAACCCCAAAAGGGTCAAAAATGTTAGTCAAGGGTCTGATCTGTCCGCCGCAATGTTGCAGTCCCGCAAAAAAAATCGCAGATCGCTGCCATTACTCGTTTAAAAAAAAAACAACAAAAATGACAAAAATATTTCCCTTAGTTAGTAAATGCAATAACTTTTTACCAAACATATGTAGCATAAAGCAAATTGGCCTAAAATGTTAAAAAATTTTGATTTTTTACATTTTTTTGGGGAATTTCATATAAAAAAATGTGAAAAATATTGTTATTTTTGCAAAATCGACGCTCTTTTTTTGTTTATAGCGCATGATCAAAAAATCGCACAGGTGATCAAATACCAAAAGAAAGCTCTCTTTGTGGGAAAAAGGGACGTCAAATTAGTTTAGGTACAGTGTCGCACGACCGCGCAATTGTCCGTTAAAGTCACGCAGTGCCGAATCGCAAAATAGTCCCTGGTCAGGAAGGGGGTAAAATCTTCCGGGGCTTAAGTGGTTAATAAATTATTTTTTGGAAAACTACACCATAAGAGACCCTCTTCTCCCCCCTATACATTATCCAGATACCCACATATGTAATTGGTGACCCTGATTTATGGCAGCCTAAGTGGAAACCTTATCCATCAGGACGGCGCATCGATCCTTGAGCCTTAGCTTTTTTGATTACCTGTAATGGGGGTCAATTTCATCTGGTAAGTGGAATGTGCATGCCAAGCTCGGGGAAGGACAGGATTTTTTCTACTGATGGGTGGTTGTTTCTTAGATGTTTACCAAAGCGAGGTTTTAATGAACTTTTTTAGAACTTTCTTTGGGCACAATTTTCACTTTGCATGTTTTTTTTGTGATACAATATATTTCATATTGTATATATACCCCTATACAGAAGTTCAGATGTTTTGCCTGCCTCCAAAGACCCCAAAAAATGGGTATATATACCCCTATACAGAAGTTCAGATGTTTTGCCTGCCTCCAAAGACCCCAAAAAATGCCCAAAAACGCCCAGGTGTGTTATTGCAGGCGTTTTTTTGGGCATTTTTTGGGGGTCTTTGGAGGCAGGCAAAACATCTGAACTTCTGTATAGGGGTATATATACACACACACTTATATGTATTTTACACATACACATATATAGGTGTGATAGGAGCGGAGACATATGCCTGTTAATTATTTCATTAGCGCAAGCATAGTATTCTGCTACTTTCACACCTATGTATGTGTAGGTGTATATATACATACATGTGTGTGTATATATACCCCTATACAGAAGTTCAGATGTCATGCCTGCCTCCAAAGACCCCAAAAAAATGCCCCAAAAAAAAGCCTGCAATAACACACCTGGGCGTTTTTTTTTGGCGCAGGCGTTTTTTTGGGCACAAAGAAAGCTCTCTTTGTGGGAAAAAGGGACGTCAAATTAGTTTAGGTACAGTGTCGCACGACCGCGCAATTGTCCGTTAAAGTCACGCAGTGCCGAATCGCAAAATAGTCCCTGGTCAGGAAGGGGGTAAAATCTTCCGGGGCTTAAGTGGTTAATAAATTATTTTTTGGAAAACTACACCATAAGAGACCCTCTTCTCCCCCCTATACATTATCCAGATACCCACATATGTAATTGGTGACCCTGATTTATGGCAGCCTAAGTGGAAACCTTATCCATCAGGATGGCGCATCGATCCTTGAGCCTTAGCTTTTTTGATTACCTGTAATGGGGGTCAATTTCATCTGGTAAGTGGAATGTGCATGCCAAGCTCGGGGAAGGACAGGATTTTTTCTACTGATGGGTGGTTGTTTCTTAGATGTTTACCAAAGCGAGGTTTTAATGAACTTTTTTAGAACTTTCTTTGGGCACAATTTTCACTTTGCATGTTTTTTTTGTGATACAATATATTTATATTGTATATATACCCCTATACAGAAGTTCAGATGTTTTGCCTGCCTCCAAAGACCCCTAAAAATGGGTATATATACCCCTATACAGAAGTTCAGATGTTTTGCCTGCCTCCAAAGACCCCAAAAAATGCCCAAAAACGCCCAGGTGTGTTATTGCAGGCGTTTTTTTGGGCATTTTTTGGGGGTCTTTGGAGGCAGGCAAAACATCTGAATTTCTGTATAGGGGTATATATACACACACACTTATATGTATTTTACACATACACATATATAGGTGTGATAGGAGCGGAGACATATGCCTGTTAATTATTTCATTAGCGCAAGCATAGTGTTCTGCTACTTTCACACCTATGTATGTGTAGGTGTATATATACATACATGTGTGTGTATATATACCCCTATACAGAAGTTCAGATGTCATGCCTGCCTCCAAAGACCCCAAAAAAATGCCCCAAAAAAAAGCCTGCAATAACACACCTGGGCGTTTTTTTTTGGCGCAGGCGTTTTTTTGGGGCATTTTTTGGGGGGTCTTTGGAGGCAGGCAAAACATCTGAACTTCTGTATAGGGGTATATATACACACACACTTATATGTATTTTACACATACACATATATAGGTGTTATAGGAGCGGAGCCATATGGGTGTTAATTATTTCATTAGCGCAAGTATAGTGTTCTGCTACTTTCACACCTATATATGTGTATGTGTATATATACATATAAGTGTGTGTGTATATATACCCCTACACAGAAGTACAGATGTTATGCCTGCCTCCAATAACCCCCAAAAAATGCCCAAAAAAACGCTTGCTACAAAACCGGCAAGGTGTGAAAATAGCGGAGCCATATCCCTGTTCTATATTAATTCTAATATTTTTTATATATATATATTATATATTATATTTATATTATATTCAACCTTTTTTTCTGGTTCTGGACATGCTACAGAGCTGAAACTTCACAGGTACACTTTTTAGACCCCCCAGACACTGAATCCAAAGAAATCTCTTTTTTTTTTTCAATAATTGGCTCTCTATCAAAAATGAAAATTTTTAAGAACTTTTTTTGTGTGATTAATAGTCCCTGTGGCATGACCCAGAACCCTAGGCACTTTTTAGGGGCATTTATTGGGTTTTACGGCTTCAAAATGGTGTTTTTTGATTCCAGAAGTTCGGGTCCCATTGATTTCAATGGGGTTCTGAAATCCGGGCCGAACTTTCTGGAAGTTCGGGTGTTCTGGTCGAACCAAACTTTTAAAAAGTTCGATCATCCCTAATACTGAATAGGGATGGGCAAAACACCACCCTGTTCGGTTTGCAGCAGAACTCCCAAACTGGGAAAATGTTCTATCCTGAACGGCCAACCTCATTTAAGTCTATGGGAGTCAAATAGGAAAAATCAAAATAAAAAAAAACAGTGTGAGGCCCCCCCAGAATCCATACCAAACCCTTTTTCGGGCATGCAGCCTGGCAGGTCAGGAAAGGGGTTGGGCAAAGGGAGCACCCCCCCTCCTGAACCATACTAGGTCACATGCCCTCAACATGTCGGAATGAGTGCTTGATGGTGACAAGGGCCTCTTCCTGACAACCCTGGGCTGTGGTTTTCAGGGTCTGTGGGCAGGGGGCTTATCGGAATCTGGAAGCCCATTTTAACAAAAGGGCCCCCAGATCCCGCCCCCCCATGTGAATGGGTATCGGGTACATAGTACCCCTACCCATTCACCAAAAAAGTGTACAAAAGTAATAACCACACGAGACAGTGCTTGAGTAATCCTTTATTTAACAATAAAAAAATTGTGTCCCTCGATGAAAATCTATCGTCAATCACGCTGCCCGCCGGACCAGAAAAAAATTAAAATGCTCTCCAGAGCAAAGAGGCCTCCAGCTGTATGCATTCTCCACGCTTTGACATTTTTTTTATAGACAAGGGGCAGGGGCACCTGGCTACATCATCTGGAGGCACCGCCCCTTCTGATGTCATGTGATGTCATGGGCAGGGGGGCTGCATGCCCGTATAAGGATCTGGCATTGATTTTGGGGGGACCCCACACACTTTTGTTTTTTTTTAATTTTGGCATGGGGTTCCTCTCCAAATCCTTACCAGACCCCAAAGGCCTGCTATAAGCTGAAGGGGGGAAACAGACATCGTTGTTTTCTTTATTTTTTTTACCGGCACTTTTTTTTTCATTGAATGATGACTCGTTGATTGTTAGGAAGCTGTGGCCGGCTTCCCGGCCCCACTCCTTGACAACCAGCTCACACTGTGCCCTGATTGGGCAAAGCTTTGCAGAATGCACTGTGCAGCGCTCACTGTATTGCAGGGTCTTCTCATGCTCGGGCGAACCCTTCACCCATGCCTAATACTGAACAGGTATTCACTGAGCACCATTGTCTGCCTCATTGTACAGTACAATATATAGTGTAAATAACAAAACAACCTGCTTTTGACTTATACAAACAAAATGTATACAAACTATTCAACATTCATAAAATGGATAGATCAATAAAGACCTTCAGAGCTTCACCTCTTAGAAAACCTGTTTTATTCAGTCAATAATAAAAGCAAATACCATGGTCTGTTAAAAACATTGCCCTGTACAATAATATCCACTTTGAAGGGTACACCAATAACAATATTTGTCCTAATTGTGTCTGTAAATGACTGCCTTATTTCTAACACATGCAGTGAACTAACACTACATGGGGCACCATCTTTGATATATATATATATTTTTTTTTCATCCATAAAATCTTTATTTAAAAAAAAGAGAATTTTACAAACTTGAACAATTGTAAACAGAAAGCGAATAATAACAAACATATGTCTTCTCAGAGGTAACACTCTGTTGATCACATGCAATCGGTGCTATGAGATGTCAAGAGGTGAGTTAACAAAAGATAGAAAACCAAAATAAGACAAAGGGATAGGCTAGAGGCGGGGGTAGACATTGGGTGGAGGTGGAGTCCTTCCAATATAAAGTGATTACTTGTATACCAGACTATGCAGAAAGATGGATATTCAGAGTAAATTGAGGTAAAGGCAAAATACATGAATGCAAAGTAGAATATAGCGAAAATATGAGTGTACAATGTGAATTCACCTACATCCGCTTAATGATCATCGGGAGTTTCCCCTCACAACCCTTGTTTTAGGGGGGGAAACACCCAAACTCGAGCATGTTCTAGTGAGCGGACAAGGGAGACTTCACTACTAGAACCATATCTAAAGCATACTGAACTAACTACCGGCTTGTTGTGGGTGGGTACCTGTTATAAGATCAGAGTATTGTTGGATCGTTTGGCAGTGAAGCCAGCATGCCCATGTAGTATAAAATTTTAAGGGTGTGTCTTTCGAGATACGTATTAGCTCCTCCATTTCTGAGATTTTGTTCACTCTTTTGAACCATTCAGAAATGGTGGGAACCTGGCTGGAGCCCCAGTGGATAGGGATGCATAATTTAGCTGCATTAATCAAATGAATGGGGAGTGTTTTGCGATACATCCCAAAGGGCGTGTCGGAATGATGAAGTAGGAATTGAGCAGGGTTATACTCAAGGGAGTATGTTGAAATGTCAGCTATTAGTTTGTGTATTTGGGACCAAAAGGGCTAAATATGGGGGCATTCCCACCAGATCTGGAGCATATAACCACGTTCCTGGTGACATTGCCAGCATTTGTCCGGCAGAGTAGGTTTGATTTGGTGTAGAAGTGAAGGAGTGCTGTACCATCGGGTGGCAATTTTATAATTGTTTTCTTGGGTTGTTACATTGATGGAGCCCTTATGTGAGATTAAAAAGATTCTTTCCCATTTTTTATCCAAAAGTTGAAGTTGTAGGTCACGTTCCCAGGATAAACACGCTTTCCCTGTTTTGGGGGAGGTATTATCAAAAAATGAACCATAAATGGTGGAAATGACATGTCTTTGTGGGATGGGTTGGGAACATAACGACTCAAAATGCGAAAGAGGGCGTGAGTTTAGATTCACACAGTCTAAATCTTTAATCCAGTGTCTGATTTGTTGCAAGAGCCAAAGGGGAAAAATGTATCTTTAGTCATAGAAGAGATCTCAGTGTGGTCCCGAACCTTCCCATTGCTAAAAAATGTAGTGCTCTGAGATGGGAGTGTTTCCAATTGTTTCGGGTATTAGAGATATTGATCCCTGGCAAGAAAGCGGGATTTTTGTCTACAGGGGTAAGTGGGCCGGGATTTGTGGAAATCTGAAAGTTGGAGCAAGCTGATTTTATTTTATTTATGTACATAGAAGTTCAGCCTTTCTATGTTTCTTCATCATAATACACTGTATTGCTAGCACTACCCATGAACTGATCCTGTGGCCCTAATGTTGCTGTAGTAATCACTCATCTTAAAGTGAACTGCATTGTGGCTAAGTTCTATACCGGTACTCTTTGGATGACATACAGTGATTTGATAATATTAAGTTCCCAGTTTGGATTCTATCAAGTACCTATCACTGGGGTTTGTTTAGTTAGCATACGTACCATACAGATCACTGGGGAGTTCACATGTTGAAATCTGCTGCCTTGTGTTAAAGGTTGGAATTAACCTTAAAGTGAAATTAAACCACTTGATTTAATGGTTTTAATAAATAAAAAAAAAAAAACAGTTACATTCCTTGCATGCTACGAATGCTAACTTCTACAATTGCTTGTGACTCAAACCATCAAATAGTTGGTGTCATAACTGATCACATGTGCAGCACCATGACACTTGTAGATCAAACAGAAGCTAAGATGGCAGCTTCCTTGTCTGAAAAGGATAGGAAGGTTAGTTCTGCTCTAAGGATCCAAATGAAGGTGGTACTCCATAATTAACTTTTGAGCACTTTCCACTTTAGGCCCCTTTCATTTAATCAGTCAGTTCAGTCACGTTTTTTTGTCATCAGTTTTTTAAAACATCATCAGTTTTTCATCCTCTGTCATTAGTTTTTCATCCGTTTTTCATTCTTTATCATCAGTTTTGCATCCGTTTTTCATCCTCTGTCATCAGTTTTTCATTAGTTTTCCATCCGTTGTCATCAGTTTTTTATCCGTTTTTCGTCCAATCAGTTTTTTTAATGGATGAAAAATCATTTGTTCGAAAAAGGGGATGCTGACAGAAGCGGATGAAAATGGATGTAAATGAATAATCATCCATTTACATCCATTTTTCCATAGGAATGCATTGATGTCCATTTTTCATCCATCAACAGATGGATGAAAAACGGACAAACGATCCGTATGCATGAAAGGTGCCACTGCCTAAGACAAATATGTACAAGACATATAGACCTAGAGTAAGTTTACACATTGGAATTTGTCCTATAAAGCTCTGTTTGGTCTGAATGAATTCTGGAATCTGTATGAAAGCGGTTTCAACAGATATACACCCTGTGTGCACTGCTTAAAGCGGAACTAAACAATTGAAAGCAGTAACTCATTTTGTGAACTTGTCCTACAGATAAGCCTATAATAAGGCTTACCTGTATGTACAGTGAATATCTCCTAAACTTGCAGTGTTTAGGAGATATTCACACTGGATACAGCATGTGACATCATCAGCATATGTGCTCTAAAGGTCCAGCATATTGCGCCAGACCTTCAGAGCTCTGTGCCTTAGCCGAGGGCTCCCGCACACATGTGCGGGAGTGACATCATAGCAGCACCGGCCATTCATACAGCCGGAGCCCGGGAACCTGGAAGGAAGACCTGGGGAAGATGGAAGCCCTGTTAGCAGTGACAGCACACCAGTGGAGGGCTTTGTTCTATGGTAAGTATTTCCTAATGTGCTAGTATGCGGTGCATACTAGCACATAATGCAATTACCTTGCGGGCGATTTTTATTTTTCTTGAATACTGTGGTTTACTACTGCTTTAATGGATTAAAAAAACAGTTATATTCCCGGCATGTTGAGAATAGTTTTTTGAAGAATGTTTGTTGGGCGCCTCTGCTGGAGAAGCCTGTCCTCCAATTTAGTCTTGTTGGGGACAGGAAAAACAGACAGGTAGATGGACTTCTAACACACTAACACCGAGGGCAGCTGAGGGAGCCCCCTGGTCTGATGAAGGAGCACATCTGCGCATGCTCCGAAACGTGTTACCCCCCCCCCTTACATCACCACGCTCGGTGGGGTCCACCAGCGAGGCATGCGTTCTACCACAGCCTCGCACTGATTCACCTCTCTTGATTGGGCTCCCCCCATCTGCATCATCTCCCCGCTGCTCGACAATCAGAAGAGGGGACAAACCGTGGGACCAGGAAGAGAGCCCCCGAGCCGTGAGGACACATGTCATCTCCAGTGTAAGTCTGCTTATCGTGTGTGAATAAAGTGTTATCTGCTGCACTCAGAGGCGCCTTTTTTCTTCCTTGGCATGTTGAGAATGCTCTCTGTCACATTTGCTTGTGCTTGCAACCATGATAGTCAAATCATGAAATTGCTGGTGCCATAATTAATGTGCAGCACCATGGCAGTTGCAGATTAAACAGAAGCTAAGATGGCAGCCTCCTTGACTGAATATGATAGGAGGATTTAGTTCCGCTTTAGGTCATCTGTCACCTCTATCACAGGAGAAGCAGTCTGTTTAATATTATATCCTTCAATGAGGTGATAATTTTTATTTGAAACATATAATACCACTCAAAGCTTGGAGTGATCTACAGGGAAACCAACACTAATATATCTAGAGAAGTCAATAAACAATGCAGTTTACAACATTGGATGGCATTTACATGGTATTTAACCAAGAGACTGAAAAAAGACTATGCTATATTTATGTCACTAAGTAAAGCATATGTGACATAGTACAACCTTTTGAAGCCCAAAGATAGTCATAGGTGGTTCATTTTTTGGCATTCAGTGAGATGGCTGAACAAAAACAAATTAACAGATTGCTCTCTTACACAAACGAGGTGAATGGAGAAGTCCCCCAGCAGAAAGTTTCACTATCAGAATACACAGATCAGCATTTGAAACTCATTTGTAGCAGCCTATGATTAACAAAAGTTTTCCAACTTGTCCTTTCAACAGAAGTTGATCTAACATTCAACTGCTGTCAAACAGGCAAGATCACACATGGACAAAAATGTGGTCAGTCCCTGCTGAACAGGTGGAATTTCAATCCGTCTACAGCCAGCTTTAGTATGAGGGTCCATAACGTTTTAGACTCTTTTTTTCATGGTGGGTTTAAAATCTTTATATATGCTTGGCTCACTTCACACCCTTTAGTACCTATATAGGGTGGGAAAATGAGAGATTTAGGAGTTCTGGAATGTTGCCTATGTTATGGTTTGTTTCACAATGTGTATTGGTGACAACATGTGTTAGAACTATAGCAGTTTTTTACAAACCTGAAATACTGTTCTTGGCGTCCCCCTGAACTGGATATTCTGGTACTGGGCACATTTTTTTAAAATGCCATAGTAATTGCTTTTAACATTATCTGAATAAGGCAGATTAAGAGGTGGAGCTCTGAAGCTTTTTATTGATCTATCTGTTTTATGATTGTTGAATTGTTTGTATACATTTAGTTTGTAGAAGTCCAAAAGTAGGTTATTTGCAAGTTGTACCTGGGACTCCAGTCATTTTTTGAAGGTTGAGAAGCCATTTTGGTAATTTGCCAGTATATAGTATACAACATAGCTTAAACCTGCACTCTGCCTCCTGCACTGGCAGGAAAATAGAGGCATCAACTCCACCTCGACCTCCATGCTGGCAGACATACTGGATTCTAATATTAGTATGCAACTAGGCCCATCATTCAAAATTCCCATAAATTCAAAATATCCCGTAAATCAAAATGATGCACCTTTTTTTTAGGGAAACCAATTGTTTGTATTATGAAAAATATGAATTAGATGTGCATTTCCTGGAGCAAAACTACACTGTATTTTGCAGGTTTTTTGAAGCTTTAAGAATTAGCAGATACTTTTCTTGAAAAATACATGTTTTTAATTTAATGTTATATGATTTCAGACAGAACTGTAAGCTAGTTTTTAAGCTAGTGTGAACAGGTATGAAATGTAACAACTGTTAAAGTCACCATTACCAGTGATGGTTGAAACACGATCTAGTACATAAAACTTCAGTAGCCTTTAATAGATTCTGACATTCCTTAACATTAGAGAACAACATCATTAGAATTCCAGAAGTGTTAAGAAAAATCTACTGTGAAAAAGTTGCCCATCTTAACACCTAAATCCCAAAGTGTTAAAGTATTCTTATACGATAATAACCCAAGAAGATAAGAAGTTCCAATATATAGATTGTTGTCTATGTATTTTTTTAGATAAGGAAACAAAATCAAAATCAGGGGTGGATGGATATAGGATATTATTGAAGCCAATGCTGATGGTAACATTGATCATTAATAATTGATAATTATAATGTGTATAGTGACCATAGTTATACAGTTTAACCACTTGCCCTCTGGAAGGTTTTATCCCCTTTATGACCAGAGGATTTTGTGCTATTCAGCACTGTGTTATTTTTATTGGCAAATGCGCAGTCATGCAGCTATGTATGCACATTCAATTTATATAATTTTTCTTTACATAAATAGAGATTTCTTTTAGCATTTGTAAAGTCAGGCACTGATGTTGGATGAGAAGGCCTGGCTCACGGTCACACTCTAATTAATCCCAAAGGTGTTCTATTGGTTTGAGATCAGGACTCTGTGCTGGCTAGTCAAGTTCCTCCACCCCAAACTTGCTCATCCATGTCTGTATGGACCTTGCTTTGTGCACTGGTCCAAATCATTTGGTGGAGGGAGATTATAGTATGGGGTTGTCTTTCAGAGGTTGGGCTTGGCCCCTTAGTTCCAGTAAAGAGAGCTCTTAAGGCGTCAGCATACCAAGACATATTGGACAATTTCATGCTCCCAACTTTGTGGGAACAGTTTGTGAATGGCCCTTTCCTGTTCCAACATGACTGCAAACCAGTGTACAAAGCATGGTCTATAAAGACACGAATGAGCAAGTTTGGGGTGGAGGAACTTGACTGGCCTGCACAGAGTCCTGACCTTAACCTAATAGAACATCTTTAGGATCAATTAGAGGGAGACTGCGAGCCAGGCCTTCTCGTCCAATATCAGTGCCTGACATCACAAATGCACTTCTGGAAGAATGGTCTAACATTCCCATAGACACACTCCTAAACCTTGTGGGCAGCCTTTCCAAAAGAGTTGAAGCTGTTATAGATTCAAAGGGTGGGCCAAATCAATATTGAACCCTACGGACTAAGACTGGGATGCCATTTAAGTGGATGTCCGTGTTCAGGCAGGCGTCCCAATACTTTTGACAATATAGTGTATGTTTTGCGATAGTAGTTTCTGAGTTGGGGATTGTATGTCCTTAGTATTGTTCCCCTGAAAATTGCTTCCCTATTTGACATGTGTGGGATGGATGAGAAAAAAATTGGGTATTCACCTTCTGGAAACTATGGTTGTCACCCTAGGCTACATTCCTCATATGGACTACCAACGTGTCCATATCTCTTTATCACAATTACAAGGGGACTAGGAAGATATTTTTTGGTGTATATCACAGGAAGTGACATGGCATGTTTATAAAACAAAAACTATCAGCGCAAACCAAAAGAGCTCAGTGAGTAAAAAATCTTAATATAGTGCAAATGGTATAGTGTAAAAATAACCGGCAGCACACACTAAATTGTGTCTACACCTCACAATCCAAACAATCAAATATATAAATAGTGATGCGCCAGATAAATATACAATAGTGACGTGTATAAAGCAATAACAGTGCACAATCAGTGAAAAAATATATAATCAGTGAAAATAAATGTCCATATATTATCCATATAATAAATAGTGCACCGTGTCTGGAGTGTTCAAGCAGACCAGTATTCACAAATGTCCACAAAACACCTCTGTGTGAATCCCTTCACCAAGTGAAATGGTCTCTCAAACCAGCCAAGGACCCAGACGGTTCAGCACCAGCTTTAATCCACATAAAAGGGACACAGACCAATGGGACTCTATCCAGCCTTTTACCTCCGGATTAGTGCGCATATATATGGGGACAAATGAAGAACAAATCTAGGGCTCTCTGCTTTAGATATCAATAATTGTATTAGCGAATAGCTGTTGTACTCACATTAGCTGGCACCCAGTAGTGCAGCTTGTAGGGCAGATATCGGTACCCGGAAGACTCAGCGTTTGACGCGCAGGCTCCGCCCCCTATATGCGTCACGTCAGAGCTTCAGTATAGCATCGACTTCTTCGGTAGGAGTGGAGTCTGCGTGTCAAGCCTTTCATTATAAAAGCCCGGCCTGCCCTAGAATCGGGAGTTAATTGGATAACACATATTATGCCCGCCCTCGTACATAACAAGCATACAGGACACAGGGGCACGGGACACATTTTCCTTTTCTTGCGATTATTCTTAACTTGGCGGCACACCCCGCATTTACCACATGCATAAAATCCTGATAAAAACTGGAACAAAGTTTTTTGTGTGTATACGACCTTCCTTTATAAAAATTTCCAAATTTCCAAAAAAACGTTTTTAAACCGCAAGAAAAGGAAAAGGTTCAGATCCAACAGCACTGGTAAAGAATATCAAATGAAGGATTCGATTACTTGCTCTACAATAGGAGTGGTCTATATGCTGGAGTGTGGATGCGGGCTCCAATATGTGGGCCGCACCTCCAGACCCTTAAATGTGAGAATAGGAGAGCACATAAAAAATATAAAAAAAGGTGAGGTCTCACACAACGTTACGAGACACTTCAGAGAGGTACATGATAGGAAACCCAACTCTCTATAATTTTGGGGTATAGAGCAAGTTCAGAAACATTGGAGAGGTGGCAATTACATCCGCCAACTTAGTAAAAGGGAGTCCTTTTGGGTCTATGAGGCAAAGGTATTGGCACCGAGAGGGCTGAATATTTATTTTGATCTAAATTGTTTTATCAGCGATAGGTAATATACTTTGATCTTAGACCCATTTTGACATTTTAATGTTAGGTATTTTGACATAGGTTTGACATTTGGTTTATATTTGTATACATTTTTAATTAATTAATTAATTAATTAATTATTTTTTAATATTAAATTTTAATAATTAATTATTTGTATGTTTTATCTGTTTTAAGTTTTATATGGCAGTGGTTTATGTATTTAATATATTTTTTATGATATATGTTTTATGATATTTGAATTGGAATATTTATGCTTTTATAGATGCATGAATTGTTATGTATTATATGGTACAGGGAATATGGCGGCTCAGGTGTGCGGTCTCCGGGTTATTAATCATTTATAGTTGATAATATATGCCTAATTCATGATTTAGCCCCAATTAGCTTTGTTTTATGATGACACTGCAGATCAAGTAAGGGATCTGTGGTTCCGTTGTCCCGTAGGCTTGTTATGTACGAGGGCGGGCATAATATGTGTTATCCAATTAACTCCCGATTCTAGGGCAGGCCGGGCTTTTATAATGAAAGGCTCGACACGCAGACTCCACCCCTACCGAAGAAGTCGATGCTATACTGAAGCTCTGACATAACGCGTATAGGGGGCGGAGCCTGCGCGCCTGACGCTGAGTCTTCCGGGTACCGATATCTGCCATACAAGCTGCACTGCTGGGTGCCAGCTAATGTGAGTACAACAGCTATTCGCTAATAAAATTATTGATATCTAAAGCAGAGAGCACTAGATATGTTCTTCATTTGTCCCCATATATATGCTCACTAATCCGGAGGTGAAAGGCTGGATAGAGTCCCATTGGTCTGTGTCCCTTTTATGTGGATTAAAGCTGGTTCTGACCCGTCTGGGTCCTTGGCTGAGGTGAGAGACCATTTTACTTGGTGAAGGGATTCACACACAGAGGTGTTTTGTGGACATTTGTGAATACTGGTCTCCTTGAACACTCCGGACACTGTGCACTATTTATTATATGGATAATATATGGACATTTATTTTCACTGATTATATATTTTTTCACTGATTGTGCACTGTTATTGCTTTATACACATCACTATTGTATATTTATGTGGCACATCACTAATTATATATTTGACATGGCATGTTTGGCAAGATCAATAGGTATTTAAAAATGTTATTAGCTTGGGAAAAAGAAAGCATACAAATGCAGCCACCGCATTTAAGGACTGTAAGTGGCAATCTTTTTTTTTTCTTTTTAATCTTGGGTTTGTTTATCCTTGATTTCAATGTAACTGCCCACCTTGTATCATGTCCAGAAGTCTTCTTTCTCTTCCTTGGTTGTCTTACAATATGACTAAGTTATATAACATTATATTTTGACCATTAAATTGAAGGAGCATTAGTGTGTTCTAGTAACAATGGCAATCTAAACAAAAACTGAATATTTAGGGAATGTTCACAGCTAACTAGACCTGTACAAAATTGGAGCAAACAGATTTGTTGCTCTATCGGCATCCAAAAAATAATGACCACAGGGTGGATTTACTAAAACTGGAGAGTGCTAAATCTGTTGCAGCTCTGCATAGAAACCAGCTTCCAGATTTTCTTTTGTCAAAGATTATTTGAACAAGCTGACACTAGAAGCTGATTGGCTACCATGCACAGTTGTACCAGATTTTGCACTCTCTAGATTTAGTAAATCAAATTCAAAAGTTTTTATATTTATTGATTTTATTACTTTTTAATCCGACTACACTAAATTCAACATAAATATAGGTTAAAAACAATCAAACTAATAAAAAAATATGTTTGTAAATAAAATAAAAAAGTAGCTGTTACTGTAGGAACACTATCAAAGAAAAACTGTCAAGAAATGTTAATAAGTTAAAATAAGTAAGACAACGTATTTGTCTTCTAGCTTATTCAAAATGCAATTTTGCCCCAGATTATCTAACAAACCATAGCAGGAATCAAATTTGACTAAGTATTTAAAGCTGCTGTGAATGTAACACATGGGAGCTCATTTAAAACATTTGTTGCAATGTTAACAGATGTGCTTTCCATTGCTTTCATTTCATAATCTGTACTTAAAAAAGCTGACAAAATGGACTCTCACCCTTCAGAACAAGGTTTTGGCACCTGAAAAGTGGAGTTTTGTATTTTTTTTTAATCATTAAAATAAATAGCACATGATGGTAATTTGTTATTTGGGGCTTAAGGCAGGTAAGCATTTTTTTTTTCACAATCAAATCTTTATTAAAAATGTAACAGAACAAAAATTTAACAAATAGTAACTTGTACAGTTAGAAAGTAATATTCACATAAAAAAAAAACCACATCATATGTAAGTACATATTAATCATAACATTGTATAGAAATATATAATAGGAAAGTTGTATTAATAGGTCGGTAGTAAAATAAAATAAATTAGAATAGACAAAAATAAAATAAAATGCATATTCGTTACATGGGTTAAATGCCGGGATTTGCAACCTTTAATTATTATAACAATAAGTGCAGCCCTAATAAAAAAATTGATACAAACATGTATATAATATAACTGTGATTCTTAATAGGATAAAGTATAAGTGACAATAAATATGATCATAATTAAAACAATTATGTCCAAGTCCAAACAAAAGGGAAAAAGGAAAATCCACTCCAGTGATAGACAAGAGGAATCTTTGGAAGAGGAATCATAAATCCCAGCATGCATAGAGATCCAAACTTCCCGCATTTCTGGTAGCAGAGGAACACCAATATGTGAAACAGGACAAATTGGCCGCTTACCAGATGGGTATGGCTTCCAAATTAAGCCTCTAAGCGCCTTTAGAAGGTAAACCTCATAAGATGAAAATCATCCAGACGTAGTATTTAATAGGGAAATCCATGATGTGTATATTCCATATGCCATGAAGATAAATAAAGGAAATGCATAGCGTAATACAGTACAAAAAGCTGGTAGCTGGTATTTTATTAAAAGAGATGCACACACATGTACACAAGAAAAACGAGCATGGGTAAAAGAACTTGGTGGTAGAAAATGTCTGCATCGTTCCAATACAATTCGGCCGAGGGGCGTGGTGATGTCACGTCTGGTCCCACTCAATGCGTTTCGTCATAGGCTTGACGTTGTCAGGGGCGTGGCTACCAGACATGCACCACGCCTTATATATCCACAAGTGAATAGAACGGATGGAAATGATGTCAGCCCTCAAACCCAGAGTAAGGGCGGAAGTGATGTCAGCCCTCTAGCTTGAGGTGAGGGCAGAAGCGATGAACCTTATACGTGCCAATGTGAAGATTAACACGACCGGGATATAACACCTGCGTATTAGATGGAATACATGGAACAAAGGAGGGCATAACCAATTTAATGCACAATCAAAAGATTATGTTATGCGATCTGGAATAGAGGCAAGATTTTAGGAGGTGGCTACTTTATGAAAGATTTTTAGTTTGGTTTTAATCAGTGGGTATTGTTTAATAGTTCCTGGGCATTTGAATCTTGAGTCCATGATAGACATTGTAGAGAGTAAGTTGAGCATACATTTTGCAGTCTTTGGTATTTGTATGGCAATGCCAATGCCAATCTATTACTGGGTGGCGTAATAATATTTTTTTAAATCTGGCAGACACATTCCGCCTTTTTGTATAGGAATGGAGAGTAAATGGAAATTAATCCTAGGTTTCTTATTTGCCCATACAAAGTTACGTTGTAGACTTGTCAAGTGGTTGAAAAAAAAGTTAAGGATTGTAATTGGCAATGCATGAAAGTAGTACAGTATAGTAATCTTGGCAAGATCATCATTTTCAGAATGGCAGCTTGCCCAAACCAAGAAAAGTGCTTACAGTTCCATCTTCTTAGATCATCCTCAATGCCTTTTAACCACTTAAGCCCCGGAGGATTTGGCTGCTCAAAGACTAGAGCCTATTTTGCGATTCGGCACTGCGTGACTTTAACGGACAATTGCGCGGTCCTGCGACGCTGTACCCTAATGAAATTGAGAAATTGACGTACTTTTTTCCCCACAAACAGAGCTTTCTTTTGGTACTATTTGATCACCTGTGCGATTTTTACTTTTTGCGCTATAAACAAAAACAATTTTAAAAAAATAACAATATTTTTCACATTTTTTTATATGAAATTCCCCAAAAAAATGTAAAAATCAAGATTTTTATACATTTTAGGCCAATTTGTTTTCTGCAACATATTTTTGGTAAAAAAAATTGCAATAAGCGTATCTTGATTGGTTTGCACAAAAGTTATTTTGTTTACTAACTAAGGGAAAGATTTATGTCATTTTTATCGTTTTTTTTTAACAAGTAATGGCGGCCATCTGTGATTTTTTTTGCGGGACTGCGACATTGCGGCAGACAGATCGTACCCCCTGACTGACATTTTTGACACTTTTGGGGGTACCAGTGACATTACTACAGTAACCAGTGCTATACATATGCACTGTTACTGTAAAATTGACACTGGCAGGGAAGGGGTTACTTTTATTAGTGATCAAGGGGTTAAGTGTGTCCCTAGGGGCATGTTTCTAACTGTAAAGGGGTGTGGTTTTGATGTAACCCCAGAGACATACGATCCTACATAGCAGGATCGTATGATCTCTGCTGTTACACCAGGGAGAATGACAGGCGGCTTTGTTTACATCAGCCGCCTGCTTTTCTCCCTCTGCACCGGGAGATCGCTAGTGACCAGCGGACATAGGGTCCACTGGTCACACGCGTGGGGATGCAGGGGAACGAGCGGGGGCGGCAGCGTGGCTCCGGAGGGGCGTGCTCACCCCCTGCAGGCTTCTGGGCGAGCAACGTAGTACTACGTCACTTTGCCCAGGAGGGGCTGACTGCCGCAGTAAATATACTGTGGGCGGTCGGCAAGTGGTTAATAGGGGTTTGAAGTTAAATTCAAACAAGGAGCTTAGATTCCGGGTTAGTTTGATTCCTAAATGTTTCAGAGTTTTTTGTTCCCTAAGGAAAACGTGAGAGAAAAAAGCTGGATTTTGGAGGCCACAAAATGAGGGATGACCACAATTATATAAAATGTATTTTATTACATCCATAAAGCTAAAAAGATCATATACATGAAACACAAATTAGACAATGATAAAAATATTCATTATAGGAATATTCTAAATACAAAATGGTCCCTGTTTGTATAGTCTTTTTTCAAAGCTGACACATTTCACTACAGACTTCTTCAGGGCTTTTCGACAGACCTTACAGTACTTATCTGACCATCAGCATGCTCCATAAAAGTTCCCTCTGGGGCAGACGCCGGGACCATATAAGCGGGAATGACCATTAGTGTTAGTGGTTGGGTGATCCTATACTAGTCAAACCTGCCAGGGGGAACAATGGATCCAGGATGTGCCATATATACAACTCATCAACTCTGGTGGATCGGTGCCCAATGCTAAACTAGACAGTGCAGCCACTCCTCTCTCCAGTACAAACACATTCGACTGGGCATATGTTTCCACTTTCTTATCCTGGCTCCTGACTCCTCATTACACATCCAGACACATTCCTCCTTTGCACAGGGGATCCCATCCCTGGCCGTCTGTATTTTTTCTTTGCTCCCCATTTTATAAATTCTCCTCTGATTACGCATTTTTGTGCTTCCCAAATGGTCAAAGGGGAAGTGTCAGGATTTGTATTGATTTCAAAATAATTATTGATAGAATTTAAAATATCCTCTTGCACCATGGGGTTTGTCAGTAGAGATGTGTTTAACCTAAAGTTGAACGTGCAAGGGTAATGTGCGTGTAGGGTCAGGGAGATTGATGTAGGAGCATGGTCTGATATTGAGATAATGCCAATCTCTGCTTTAGTTAAGTTATTAAGATCTCTTTAGGTGAAGAAGATTAGGTTAGAGTAACATTTGTGGTGGGAGGAATAAAAAGCAAAGTCTTTATATAGTGGATGTATGGTCATCCAAGTGTCCACCAAAGTAAAAGATTGTAGGAATAATGTAATAAGTTTTAGGATATTATAGGCAATATGTGTTTGGGCTGATGAGGTGCATTTTATTTAATCAAATCAAGTATGGAAATCACAAGACTTTCCCACCCAGCCCATATAACTTTAGATATTTTTAGGACCAGCCAATTTAGTGGTACAAGGTTAGACTTGTCTATTGTAACATCAGAGAATCTTCAGGTGAGCCCCAAAGCCAACATAGGACACCTTGTGCTGCACCAATAACAGTGCTATTTTAACCTCTTCCTGTCCACGCTATAGCCGAAAGATGGCTACAGCGCAGACCTTAATTGCCGGGAGGGCGTCCATGTATGTCCTCCGTGCATGAGCTGCCTGCACGCAGCTCGCTCTGTGATCAGCGAGTCCATGAGACTCGGCTGATCACAGATGAGACTAAGGGGCCGGTCCCAAAGAGGAGAGGGGCATCTGTGCCCACCAGTGCCACCTACCAGTGCCCACCAGTACCGCCTACCAGTGCCCACCAGCACCACATACCAGTGCCATCTACCAGTGCCCACAGTGCCACCTACCAGTGCCCACCAGTGCCACCTATCGGTGCCCACCAATGCCACATATCAGTGCCCAACCAATGCCACATATCAGTGCCAATCAGTGCCCCATCATGAGTGCTGCCCATAAGTGTAATCTACCAGTGCCTATCATTGCCCATCAGTGCCACCTATTAGTGCCTATCAGTGCCACCTATTAGTGCCCATGAGTGCCGCCTATTATTGCCCTTCAGTGCCATCTACCAGTGCCCCTTAGTGCTGCCTTTTAGTTTCACCCATCAGTGCCCATCGGTGCCACCCACCAGTGCCCACCAATGCCACCCTATCAGTGCCGTCTTATTAGTGCTGCCTTATCAGTGCCCATCAGCGTCGCCTATCAGTGCCCATCAGTGTAGCCTATTAGTGCCCATCAGTGCAGCCTATCAGTGCCCATCAGTTCAGCCTATCAATGCCTATCGGGGCCCAGCAGTGCCGCCTCACCAGCGCACATCAATGAAGGAGAAAAATTACCCGTTTGCAAAAAAACTGTTTTGTTTTTTTTCCTGAATTTTCAGTCTTTTTTGTTTGTTCAGCAAAAAAAAAACCCCAGTAGTGATTAAATACCACCAAAAAAAGCTCTATTTGTTTGAAAAAAAAAGATACAAATTTCATTTGGTTACAGTGATGCATGACCGCGTAATTTACATTCAAAGTGCAACAGCGCTAAAAGCTGAGAATTGGCCTGGGCAGGAAGGCGGTTTAAGTGCCCAGTAGGCAAGTGGTTAATGGTTTATTTGTACTTTCAAATATCTCCCTGTCTGGTCTTCTATATTGCCTTCACACTCTACAGGGCCAGCAGCTGGCAAGTAAAGTGAAGCACCTTGCCACCTCCTCAAGTTCAAGAACAGGCGTCAGCTCCTAAATAGTCAAATAATTTATATTCACTTAAATGTTTTATCTATATCAACCAACAGGCAACAGACAGAGAGATTGAGCATCCTAAAAGTTCAATTTTCGTCTGGTATTTTTCTCATCACTTTAGGAATGTGGTTCTCTCTTCACCTCCCAATGCCCACACTATTGTATAGGGGCTGTCAACAAGCAAATATCTTTACATAAAGGAATAGGTTTCTTACATTGGCTACCATTTTCTATGATCTTTGGAACTGCTTATATCTACCAGAGGCTGCTTAGAGACAGGTTTCTGCAGAATTACACAATGCAGATATGTCTGCTACCACTCATTATCAACATTATCATTCTCAGGCGGCATTTATCCTCTTCACAGCAAATGATTGTGACAAATGACTGCTTGTCAAAAATTTGCACATGGTGTGCTGGTTTGTCTAATGCCACACAGAGAGGTTGAAAGGTAATGGACAAGAAGTGTATGCATGCTATTAAAAGCAGAAAAAATAAACCCGTCGATTTAACAGTTTCCAAAAACAGTTACATTCCTGGCACGTGTCGGGATTGCTAACTGTCACATTGGTTATGCTGTCAACCAAACTGTCAAACCATCCAATGACTGGTGTTATAACTGATCACATGTGCAGCATCATGGTAGTTGAAGATTAAACAGAGGCCAAGATGGCAGCTTCCTTGGCTGAAACGATAGGAAGGTTTACTTCTATTTCATGGAAAGCTCCCAGTTGAGTCTATATGTGATCCATTAGACCTACAGTATGTGGCAGAAAAATTAACCAAACTAAATTTTGCTTGCTTGCCCCAAAAAATACTGACCCTGACTCTTGTCTCACTACACCAACAAATTAGTGGAAACCTTAAAATTGTTTATTGTGTATCAGAAAAACATTATTTTATTTGACACATTCCATAACAGTACTGTTGTGGCATGACACTAAAAACAGTGTCAAATATTTATCACATTCCTAATATCACATTCTGTATCTAGTGTTGGAAAGTATATCTTCCTTTTCTTTTTACACTTTGAGGAGGATCAGAGGGAAAGTTAATTTTTTAAATACATATCTGAAATGTTAAATGTATTTATAGTAATCCTTATGAAACTGTTGGGGGATTAAACAAACCAAATTCCTTGTACTATCTGCAAATTACAATCTGAAAAGTACAACTTCTGCTCCAGAAATGGTTTTACCCCCTGCATGACCAGACCACGTTTTGCTATTTAGCATTGCACTTTTTTAATTGGTAATTGTGCTGTCAGGCAACGCTGTACCCAAACAAAATGTATACAATTTTTGTTTAC
This sequence comes from Pelophylax lessonae, assembly GCF_965119305.1. Classification (NCBI taxonomy): domain Eukaryota; kingdom Metazoa; phylum Chordata; class Amphibia; order Anura; family Ranidae; genus Pelophylax; species Pelophylax lessonae. The sequence continues at coordinate 383,123,925 of NC_138770.1, forward strand.
ACAAATAGAACTTTCTTTTGGTGGTATTTGATCTGGGTTGGAACTGGGGTTTAAAACAAATATTTATTGAAGTCAGATCAGGAATGGAACAGGAGGTGAAGCAAGATACTGTACAAGAACAAGCACCTACAAAAGGAGACATGGCAGCAATGTTTGCAGATCTAGAAAGATTCTAAAAATTGAGCTGGTCAAAATCCACACAAACCTAGGACATGCTCAATGACATGTAGAAGAGCTGGAAAAAAGACAAAATAACCAAATAACTATAATAAAAGAACTGAGAAAAGAAATGAAGGAAGTCAAGAAAAATTCCAGAGATCTAGCATACAAACTTGAAGATCAGGAAAATAGAAACAGGATGAAGAACCTGAGAATCTGGGGGTTACCTGAGGCAACGCAAGAAGAAAATCTAGAAGGAAAAATTCAGAAAATTTTCAACCCTCTATTAGGAAGGGATGAAAAAGATCAACTAGCGATTGAAAGAGCCCATCGCATCAGGAAACTAACAGGAATATCAGTGGAATACCCCAGAGATGTGATAGTGAGATTTCAACATTACAGAGAAAAAGCCCAAATAAAGGAAAAATTAAAGAGAAATAAAATACCATTAAACACGGAAAATAGCAATATACAGTTTTTTAACAACATAAGGAGACGGGGGGGGGAGGGGAGATGTGGACTGGGAGGGATGTGGGGAGGGATGTGGGGAGGGGAAGGGGGAGGGGGGAGTGGGGAGGGGGTGATTGGGGAGGGAGGGGTATGGGAAGTTGAAGTCTCTACTTCCAAAGGAAAAAAGAAATCTTCCAAGCCATCCTATCTTTCAAAATAATAGACATATTTAAGAAAGTACAAATCGACCTGGCTCTCCTCTTTAGAGGGGTAGAACTAGACTGATGGGGAAAACTGTTGAAATATGGATAATGACTGGCTAAAGTTAATAACTTATAATGTAAGAGGTTTAAACTCACCAATAAAAAGATATAAAATCCTATAAGAGTTGAGGAGAGATATGGCAAGTATAGTTTTTTGCAGGAAACGCATATCTCTCTATACTCTAATGTAAAACTTTACTCTAAACACTTCCCAACATGGTATTATGGTGATACTCCAGTCGATCGAGCAAGAGGAGTGGCAATAGGAGTAGCCAAAAATATGGACTTCTCCCTTGAGGAGAGTAGAATTGACCCTCTCGTTGATATATTTTCCTCAGGGGACAGATAAAAGGTATGGAACTTACGCTAGCCAATATTTATAACCCAAATAAAAACTCTAGTGGCTATCTAGGGAAGATCTTTTATGACTTGGCACTCTTTAGAAAGGGTTACCTGGTGTTGGCAGGAGATATACATTTTTGTATGGATCCAGGTCTTGATTGTACATCGAGTGTAAGGTCGCTGGGAGAGTATAAACTCAGAAAGATAAAGAAAAAACTACATCAGATACAATTATTAGAAGCATGGAGGATTCAATATCCAAAAAAAAAAAAAAAAAAAAGAGATTACACCTACTATTCTCCTGTACACTCGATGTACTCAAGACTGGACTACATTTTTGTTGACCATCGACTGTTGGAATCGGTGGTGTGTACAGAGATAGGAACAATAACCCTGTCGGACCACACACCATCGGGTTTAACAATAAGACTGCCAGGCTCTCAAAATATTATTAGGACATGGAGATTGAATGAGGATTTATTCCCGGATGAGAAAATAGGAAGTAGAATAGAAAAAGAACTAGAACTATATTTTCAGGAAAACGAAACCCACGAAACCTCAGTAGCGACTATCTGGGAAGCACATAAAGTATATATCAGAGGGATATTAATATCTATTGCCTCAAAAAAAGAAGGAAAGGACCAGTTTAATAAATAAATTAACAACGGAAATATATGAATTAGAACAAAGACATAAAAAAGATCGAACAAAAGAAATAGAAAAAGACCTTGTGTTAAAAAGAGAAAAGTTAAAAGATCTATTGGAAGAAGAAACTAGACGTCATTTCAATAAATTAGCAAGATATTGATATAAATTTGGCAATAAACCAGGAAAATCCCTAGCAAGACTACTAATGAAAAAAAATCTAAAAATTATATAGAAAAAGTGAAAACTAGTAGAGGAAAAACAACCAATACAAAAAATACCGTGCAATTTTAGGCCCTTACCCCTGTAAGACCAACAAAAATTAAGGAAAGAAAAAGATGGGGCTTTACAGGCCGGTGGGAGCAGAAGGATCAGAAGCAAAAACAATATTTGTAAAACCAAAATTACATTTTATTGATAAACATAGAATAAAAATACGCATGGACAACCATGCATTCTTGGAAATGACAGACTAACATGTATTGGTAAAAACATATAAAGTCACTAGCAGTACAGAAACAATCCCTAAGGGGGATATGACCACAAACGCCTGTGTAGGATGGAAGATGGGTCTCAAGTTGGATTCGGTCAAATATAGGTCCCCAGCAAGCCGACGCGTTTCGCTCAAGGCTTCCTCAGGGCCTGAGAGACCATAACAGACCGGTGTTTCTATAATAACATAAAGGCATAACCAAGTAAGTATTAGTCAGTCATACATTTCGAGGTATATCATACATGGATTTATCATATTTTAGTTACATTTGGTTGCAGTTTTGTAATGACCCTTATTGGTAGTGACTCATACTAAGCGACAAGGTTGTAGTGATGACAGATGCTGTTTGGAAGATATTGCTTCCGTATTTCCAATATGAATTCTTATACAGATATCATAGACAATTAGTTGCACTGGATCCAATACTTTAGAGTCCCAACTGCGTCACCAATGGCAGGGCTGTGAATCAAAGCACCAATAGGCTCATAAGCCTGTGTCTATTCTAAATCCATAAAAATCTAGACATCTTTATATAACATTTCCTCCCACCTTATAGGTTTACCCTTACTGTAACCTCTTGAACAGAAAGTCGCATTTAGAAAGGCAACAATCCTCTCCTTGGCATCTTTCCAATTTTATATAAATATGTATGTTCACCATTAGGTGTGATGGATCTGTAAGGTGGAAAGAATGGTGAATTACCACATATATAAGAAGGTGAGGCCAAGAGGTTACCATTGATTTGATAAAGTAAGAACAACTATGCCACAGATTCTGGCGGTATTTACAATAATGTCCAGTAATGGAGTTAAATATTGGCACCCACCTACGTTTACACAGGAGTGGCTTCATACAGGACAGGAGTCACCCTTCTCTTTGCGATTCAAGAGATGCTAATGTTCGCGGTCTAGAAGCCCTGGGAGGTGGCAGTGAATGACCTGGAGGGAGGGATCTGTATTTAAAACATAAAAGGAGATTCTTCTGCCACATAGCTATACTCTCAGGCTGTAGAATTATTCCAGGAGAAGGAAAGTTATTGTATTAGGGAGAAAGGAAAGGAGGGCCACACATAGGTACACCTACCTCTTCTTAATGTATGGAGTGCTCCAGGCAGGAAAGGGGGTGCATATATTTCATTTATAGGGACAATTGGTCCTGGGCTAATTAGCCCTGAAAAAGATGATTCAAGGAATTAATCAAAATACTTGCAGTATCCCAACCAGTGCTGCAGATAGTGCAGCTCCAATGGTACATGTCCTTTAGACCCATATAGAGTTCGCCCTACTTACCTTCATCTTCAGATTGCCAGACAGCCTGCCTACCTGCTCCATGTTATAGCCGGATTATATATAGGGAGTATGTCAGGGGAGACCGTCTCTATTGCGTTGTTTTGGCGCTCAAACATTCAAACCCATCCAGGTGATGTCTATGAGTGTGTGATTGCGGTCGGCGGTGGGGTCGCTCGACCGCATCATTTCCGGTCGCTCCGGAAGTGAAGACATAGTCTTCTCACCAATCAGCCCGCGGTTGGCGGCGGCGCCGCCGTATCCGCGTCACTTCCGTGCGCATAGGAAGTGCGGAGGTACGGCAGAGAAAATCCTCCACAGCCGCGTCTGGCCCGCCCTCCAGCCCAAGGAACATCACCTCAATGCGGATGCCATCAATGCTGCATCCCAGGCGTCCCACTCCCACAGCTCCCTCTACTGGTGTCTCCTAAAATATGCTCCAATACACATCCCTGCCCAACAGGAACCCATAGGGGACCCATGATTAGATCCAATCGTGCAAATACCCTATTATCGATATGTATGTCAATAAAGTTTTAAGACATATATAGTCTTGTAATTTCAAAGGATTATTTTTTAGAAAACAGCATCCGTCAACTCCTTGTCGCTGCGCTGGTCACCTATTTGATACAGAAAAGGAGATACATATATATGTTAATCTCTGCATATGAGCAAATTCCTCATTTATTTTATATACCCACTCATTTCATATACAGTTACGCACATCTCATTGTGTTTAAATTGGTAGTCCCTATGCTATCAGAGGACTACATCTGTCCCCTTTTTTTTTTTTCCTTTTGTCCAATGGGATAACAAGACCCCAGGGGATAGGGAGAGGAGCGGTAAGGCAGACCCCTAGAAAGCAGGGTGGAAAGAATATAGGGGAGAAAAGAGACAATTGGAATTTCTATAGGAATGGTTTATAGCTAATTACGTCATTCAGGCCTGGGTACACGGTAGCCCTCAAGTCATGTATCCACCTAGCTTCTCGTGCTAGGACTTTTTTGTCGATATCCCCTCCTCTAGTGTCCTCAGGGATAACATCCAGTACGGTGAACTTAACAATGCCTCGGTCAAATTTGTGCTTTAACCCAACATGGCCGTCTATGGGGGTATTAATTAGGCCATTATTAATATATGAGATATGATCTGGAATTCTCTTCCAAAGGAGTCTTATGGTTTTACCCACATAGAAAGCCCCACATGGGCACAACATTATATAAACCACCGCCTTTGTTTGGCATGTAATAAACCAGTTAATGTATCTTCTATGGCCGTTGGGCATTATAAAGGACTCCCCTTCCAGGATGTAGGGGCAAAAATCGCAGTTCCCACATTTATAGAGACCTTTGGCGTGTGTTGTTTCATTGGGTCTCTGGTAGTGACTTGTGACTAGACCATCCCTTATAGATTTCCCTATTTTGTATGTAATATGAGATGTGCGTAACTGTATATGAAATGAGTGGGTATATAAAATAAATGATGAATTTGCTCATATGCAAAGATTAACATATATATGTATCTCCTTTTCTGTATCAAATAGGTGACCAGCGCGGCGACAAAGAGTTGACGGATGCTGTTTTCTAAAAAATAATCCTTTGAAATTAGACTATATATGTCTTACAACTTTATTGACATACATATCGATAATAGGGTATTTGCACGATTGGATCTAATCATGGGTCCCCTATGGGTTCCTGTTGGGCAGGGATGTGTATTGGAGCATATTGGAGACACCAGTAGAGGGAGCTGTGGGAGTGGGACGCCTGGGATGCAGCATTGATGGCATCCGCATTGAGGTGATGTTCCTTGGGCTGGAGGGCGGGCCAGACGCAGCTGTGGAGGATTTTCTCTGCCATACCTCCTCACTTCCTATGCGCACGGAAGTGACGCGGATACGGTGGCGCCGCCGCCAAACGTGGGCTGATTGGTGAGAAGACTATGTCTTCACTTCCGGAGCGACCGGAAATGATGCGGTCGAGCGACCCCACCGCCGACCGCAATCACACACTCATAGACATCACCTGTATGGGTTTGAACGTTTGAGCGCCAAAACAACACAATAGAGGCGGTCTCCCCTGACATACTCCCTATATATAATCCGGCTATAACATGGAGCAGGTAGGCAGGCTGTCTGGCAATCTGAAGATGAAGGTAAGTAGGGCGAACTCTATATGGGTCTAAAGGACATGTACCATTGGAGCTGCACTATCTGCAGCACTGGTTGGGATACTGCAAGTATTTTGATTAATTCCTTGAATCATCTTTTTCAGGGCTAATTAGCCCAGGACCAATTGTCCCTATAAATGAAATATATGCACCCCCTTTCCTGCCTGGAGCACTCCGTACATTAAGAAGAGGTAGGTGTACCTATGTGTGGCCCTCCTTTCTCCCTAATACAATAACTTTCCTTCTCCTGGAATAATTCTACAGCCTGAGAGTATAGCTATGTGGCAGAAGAATCTCCTTTTATGTTTTAAATACGGATCCCTCCCTCCAGGTCATTCACTGCCACCTCCCAGGGCTTCTAGACCGCGAACATTAGCATCTCTTGAATCGCAAAGAGAAGGGTGACTCCTGTCCTGTTTGAAGCCACTCCTGTGTAAACGTAGGTGGGTGCCAATATTTAACTCCATTACTGGACATTATTGTAAATACCGCCAGAATCTGTGGCATAGTTGTTCTTACTTTATCAAATCAATGTTAACCTCTTGGCCTCACCTTCTTATAAATGTGGTAATTCACCATTCTTTCCACCTTACAGATCCATCACACCTAATGGTGAACATACATATTTATATAAAATTGGAAAGACGCCAAGGAGAGGATTGTTGCCTTTCTAAATGCGACTTTCTGTTCAAGAGCTTACAGTAAGGGTAAACCTATAAGGTGGGAGGAAATGTTATATAAAGATGTCTAGATTTTTATGGATTTAGAATAGACACAGGCTTATGAGCCTATTGGTGCTTTGATTCACAGCCCTGCCATTGGTGACGCAGTTGGGACTCTAAAGTATTGGATCCAGTGCAACTAATTGTCTATGATATCTGTATAAGAATTCATATTGGAAATACGGAAGCAATATCTTCCAAACAGCATCTGTCATCACTACAACCTTGTCGCTTAGTATGAGTCACTACCAATAAGGGTCAGTACAAAACCGCAACCAAATGTAACTAAAATATGATAAATCCATGTATGATATACCTTGAAATGTATGACTGACTAATACTTACTTGATTATGCCTTTATGTTATTATAGAAACACCGGTCTGTTATGGTCTCTCAGGCCCTGAGGAAGCCTTGAGCGAAACGCGTCGGCTTGCTGGGGACCTATATTTGACTGAATCCAACTTGAGACCCATCTTCCATCCTACACAGGCGTTTGTGGTCATATCCCCCTTAGGGATTGTTTCTGTACTGCTAGTGACTTTATATGTTTTTACCAATACATGTTAGTCTGTCATTTCCAAGAATGCATGGTTGTCCATGCGTATTTTTATTCTATGTTTATCAATAAAATGTAATTTTGGTTTTACAAATATTGGTTTTGCTTCTGATCCTTCTGCTCCCACCGGCCTGTAAAGCCCCATCTTTTTCTTTCCTTAATTTTTGTTGAAAAACAACCAACTCGACAACAGAAATAGTTGGTGCTTTTCACACCTTTTATAGTGCTCTATATAATGTATGTCAGGAAGAAACACAACAAACAAAACAAGAGAGAATAATAAACATACAAAGATATATTAAGGAAGCAAACTTACCCAAGCTATCAAAGGATAAATTAGAACTTCTAGATGCCACCATTTCCCAAGAGGAAATAAGAGATGCATTAAAAACTACCCAAAACGGGAAAAGCCCAGGACCGGACTGATATACAGTAAGGTACTATAAAAGATTTAGAGAAATTCTAGTTCCAAAAATGCATACATATCGAAATAAAATCGGAAAAGAAGATTTAAGGGAGGAATCTCTATTGGCACATATCACGATAATTCCGAAAGAGGGGAAAGATCTAACCCTCTGTTCTAGCTACAGACCAATTGCCTTATTAAACGTGGATACTAAAATATTCGCAACAATCTTGGCAACAAGACTAATAGGTCTATTGGAGCTCTGGATTCACCCATACCAAACGGGATTTGTGTCAGTAAGAGAAGGGGAGGATAATGTGGTAAGAACCCTGTTACTTCTACAAAAAACTAAAAATGATGATGTCCCTTCTCTTCTATTGTCGATTGTCGATAGATGCCGAAAAGGCCTTCGACAGGGTGGACTGGGACTTCATGAAGGAGACAATAAAAAATGTAGGGATTGGACTAAGGATGAGGCAGTGGATAGAAGTACTAAAAAACCAAGCAGCAAAGATCAAGATAAATGGGGGATTATCAGAAAGCTTTAAGATGAGCAATGGGACGAGAAAAGGGTGCCCCCTCTCTCCCCTATTGCTCATCTTAGCTTTGGAACCATTAATGGCAAAGATAAGACAAAATGGAGATATAAGTGGAGTGAAGGTTGAACAAGAGGATCGTAAAATTGCAGCACACGCAGATTATCTATTGTTCTATATCACGAACCCCAGGATTACCCTTCCAATTATCCAAAAAGAATTAAAAGAATATGGAAAATTATCCAACTTCAAAATAAATCTAGTAAAATCTGAAGTCCTTAATATTAGTTTAAACATCGGAGAAGAACAGGCCCTAAAATCTTATTTTCCATACACCTGGGCAAAAATTAAATTAAAATATCTAGGGATATATATAACAGCAGAAACTGAAAAACTCTATCAAGCTAATTTTGTACCTCTATTAAATGAAATAAAAACTGATATAGGGAGGAGATCTAATAATCAAATCTCCTGAATAAATGTCGTCAAGATGTTTTTGCTTCCTAAGATCCTGTATAAGTTCTCCTTATTACCAGTGGACATCCCCCCAGCCTTTTTCAGAGCAATGAAAACCATGATAACAAAATACATATGGCAAGGGAAAAAACCCAGAGTGCAACATGCGATTCTTACAAGAAGCAAAACACAGGATATAGAGAGGTACCATAGGGCAGTAATTATCACACGAATGATTGAATGGACAAAAGAAATAACAGGGAAAAGATGGGTTAAAATAGAATGCGCACAAAATAACACACATCTACATAAGACAATATGGATCCCACCAAAATATAGGGAATCACACGGAGTACATTAATTGACAAGGGTGGTAAATAAAATATGGGATGGGGTTAATAAGCAATTAAAATGGGAATATAATTCCCCAATGATATCACTTATGGGCACAAAATATTTCCCACCAGGGAATGAAAGAAAATATGTAAACTGGATAAGAAACACTCAATTAAAAGATATAGTTCCTATAGTTGGATAGGAAACACTTCAAGATTTAAAGTTTATTGATAAAGGTATGAAATTGGATGAGTGGAGATATCTCCAGTTGAGCCACTTTGTGAACTCATTACCACAGCCGATCAGAGAAAACATTAAATACTATTGAAAAACTATGTTATACATCAACTTTAAAACATGGAACATCTCAAGTATACAAGATGTTGATGGAATGGCACTGCCTGGAGAGACCACCATTCATGGCAAAATGGAAAATAGAAATTGGGACAATTTCAAAACAAGAATCAGATGTAGTACTGAAGGCGGCTTGATGTGTAGCCATAGATGTAGGAACCATAGAACTAAATTATAAATGTTTGTTAAGATGGTACATTACACCGGAATTAGCACACAAATATTAATTAGATAAAACAGACAAATGCTGGCGGTAATGTGGAGGTATTGGAACGATGTACCACATAATGTGGGAATGCCCTAAAATCAGAGAATTTTGGACAAAGGTACGACAAATTATTGGTGAAATTACCGAAACAATGATCCCAAATGACCCATGGGTCTGTATATTTCACAAAACGACAATATCACTAAAACAATATAAAGCAACCCTGATAAATGCAGCAAAGGGAACAATACAGAAGAAGTGGCGCGAAGTAGATGCCCCAGAGTTAAAAGCATGGTGTAATAGGATAAACTATGTCTTTAATATGGAATATATTAGTAATAGCCAGGAGGAAAACCCAATAAATATTAAAAAAATGGGAAAAATGGATAGATTTAAAAAAAATCAAGCAAACATGTAGAAATAAATACTTAAATACTGTGAAAGAAATAACAACAGAGGTGGCAATAGAGTAGGCTAAGGATGGATATGGAGGAGAGACGGGGAGGGAGGGGGGGGGGGAGGGGAGGGAGAGGGAAGATAGAAAAGGGAAAAAATGTACTGTAACGCAATATTTTGCAAATCTGTTTAACATATGTTTTTCTGAAATGTTTTGTAAGTTTATTTAATGAAGTTTAATAATAATAACAATTTAAATAAAAAAATATATATATACAGTATATATTTTTTACTTTCTGTTATACACATATCTAATAAAGTAATGTAAAATAAATCCTAATTTCTTCATAAATGTAGGCCAAAGTGTATACTGCTACATGTCTGCTACATGTCTTTGGTAAAAATCCCAATAAGTGTATATTTATTGGTTTGTGTGAAAGTCATAGCATCTACAAACTATGGTATACAGTATATACTAGAATTTTTTTATACTACTAAAGGCAGTGATCTGTGACTTATCAGTGTGATAGTGTGTGGGCAATCTAAAACAAACTGGGTGAGAATTGACTAACTGCCACTGAAATCATCAGTGACACTAATACAGTGATAAGTGATAATACTACATACTGTCACTGAACATCTAGGCTAATCAAGGGGTTAAATGTGTGCCTGACAAGTGTTAGTTTGTGTAATTTGTGCTGATTTTACTAAATCTCTCTTTGTTTCTTATCCTTCGTTTCTTTACCCTCTGTACAGAGTCCTGTGTTGATTATCAACACAAGTCTCTGGACTGTGATTGGAAACAGCTGATCAGCAGGTCCTGGTAATGAATCATTGCTGACAAACTCCCGCTTTGTACAATCCCAGTGGGTGTCGGGGGGGGGCGCACATGTACGTGCCCTAAACCCAGAAACAGGCAGCGACGCACCAGTACATTGTTGTGCCGGTATGGGCTGCCTGTCCACAGTATATTACTGGCCAGCAGTCTGCAAGAAGTTAATTTACAGTGTAAACCCTGACTTTTTTCTTTTGATGCTCCATTTTGTAGCATAACATTTTCACATTTTATTGTGCAGGTATGAATATTTTTTATTTCAAATTATTTTTCCCATTGTCTTACTGTTGTGTTCCATAAAGCATCAAAGAATGAGCATCTTTAAAGTGTCATTAAGCCCCAAAATGCATTTTTTTTCCTTTTGGCTCTAAAATGATTTTCTTTATGAGTGCCAAGGAATTCTTTAAAAAAAAAAAAATAATAACTTTAGTAGTTATGTAATTACCTGGTTATCAGTGCAAGTGCATATTGCTTCCTTATTCAGAGTGATAACATAATGCTGGCCTTCTTGGATGCCATTCTCTCTGTCCATGCTCCATTTCCAGTGTTGGGTAGCACTGTGCTTTCTTTTCCCCTTGTCGCCCCATGAGGGGTGGTTCTAACATTGCAAATGACAGCTGAGTTCTTCTCAGCCAGTCACTTTACTGGATGCTGGGAATAAATTAGGGGTCGACCGATTATTGTAAAGGCCGATATATAGAGGGCCGATATGCACTGGCGGTTACCGATATTGCCGATATTGTCATGATGTCATCGCGTATGTTGCGCCATGTGCATCCACGCACTGGGACAGCTTCTGCCTTCTTAGGCCGCCTCCCTCGGCCTCGTCTGGAGTCGGGACAGTGAGTGTACACTACAGTCACAGTGCACAGTGTGTTTAACTGTGTTTAATATACTGGAGTCTAGAGTCGGGACAGTGAGTGATTCTCATACAGTACAGTCACAGTGCACAGTGTGTTTAACACAGCCGCTGTGGCCACATACACCCATCCACAACTGCCCGGTGCCAGCCACCCACACCCACAGGCCTGTACCAGCCAGCCAGCCACAGGCCCTGCCTGTACCAGCTAGCCAGCCACAGGCCCTGGGCCAGTACCAGCCAGCTACCCACCACAAAGTGTGCCAGCCAGCCACCTACCAAATGATGCCAGCCAGCCAGCCACCCACCACAGGTTGCCAGCCAGCCAGTCACCCACCAAAGGGTTCCAGCCAGTCAACCACCCACCAAAGGGTGCCAGCTAGCCACCCACCAAAGGGTGGCAGCCAGCCAGCCACCCACCAAAGGGTGCCAGCCAGCCATCCACTACAGGGTGTCAGCCAGCCACCCACTACAGGGTGCCAGCCAGCCAGCCACCCACCAAAGGGTGCCAGCCAGTCAGCCACCCACCAAAGGATGCCAGTCACTCATCACTGCAGGGTGCCAGCCAGCCAGTTTTTTTTAAGCCTATATTCAATTTCAGTAGTGTCTTTCAAATTTCAATGGAGATGCATGCAGATAGAAAAATTAAAAGTGTGGTCTGGGACTATTTCTCATCTCCATCTCCAGGAAAAGCAGCAGCAGTGTGCAACACATGCACAAAGAATGTAAGCACAGGATTAATAACTGCAAATACCAAAAATACGTCAAATCTTTGGGCCCATCTAAGAGTTTATCATGATGAATTGTATCATGCATCACAGAAAAAAACAAAATTAATCACAAGGTGAAACATCACTATCCCAGTCAACAATAACAGATATGTTTCAGAAAAAAACAGGTAGCTAAAATCTGATGGAAGATCCCAACTGCTGGACAGAGTAATCACAGAGATGATGTTCACTGATAACCAGCCATTTACAATGGTGTCTGACTGGATTTAAGTGGTTGATGTCCATACTTGAGCCAAGGTACACACTGAAGAGTGACAAGTATTATCAAACCAAAATGCTGGGAAAGATTAACCAAAAACGTAGTTGAGAAAGTAAAGGCTATGCTGAAACCAGAGAATGCTGGCAACTCACTCTCATTCACAACTGACTCCTGGTCAGGACAAATAGAATCACTAATGAGTCTTACATGCCACTTCATTGACAGTGGATGGACAAGAAGGCATTTGGTGTTGAACACAAAAGTGATGCAAGGATCCCACACTGGAGAGTACATTAGAGAAATGTTTCTAGGCATGCTAGAAGAATGGGGAATCAGCAAAGATCGAGTGATGCTTGTGCTACGAGACAGCGGAACGAAGATGGAAAGGTATGTGACTTGCTGAAGTGTGTGACCTCAGTTGCATGGCACACACCCTCCAACTTGTGGTAAATGATGGCCTCTCAAACCAGAGAGCTTTGTTTGACATAATAAGCACGCTTAAGAAGTGAGCAGGCCATGTCCACCAATCAATCCTTGCCAAGCAGCGACTGAGGTGCATTCAGGAAGACCTTGGCCTACCCAAAAACAACTTGATTAACGCTGTTCCAACACGATGGAACTCAACACTTCACATGCTGCAAAGAATGCTGGAGCAGAAGCGAGCTCTTACCATACATTCATGTGATTATGGACGTGAAGGATATTCTTGTCCTACTGCTGATTAGTGGGACATTGTAGCCAATGTCATTGAGACCCTCCACCCCATAGAGGAAGTGACACTAGAGGTGAGTCATTACGACTCATCTGTGTCATCTGTCATCCCATGCATGAGAGTGCTGAAGATGCTTCTTCAACAGAATGAAGGACCCAACACACTTGGCACTAAAACATGTAGGTAGGCCATGAGGGATAGCCTCGCCAAACGTTTTGAGAAGCATGAAGAGAATAAAAATGTTGTGCTTGCATGTCTTTTGGATCCTCGATACAAGAACCATCCTTTTTCTTCTGATGATGTATTGGCCAAGGCAAAACAATGGCTGACAGAAAATATTCAACAGGAAGTCCAGGAGGTTCCTGCCGAAAAGAAAAGTCAAGAAGAGCAGGTTTCTAAAGTGGAAAAGCAGGATGCTTCAAAAATAGAAAAATGTCCAAAGAGACAACAAACCGCATTGTGGTCGAATAGATGCCATGTTCGATGTTTTATTTGGGCCTCATGCGGAGGATTCTTCTGAATCTGCAATAATGAGCCTGGATGATGAACTTCATCTCTATTTGAAGGAACCAGTAATTGACAGAAGAAGTGGTGATCCTCTTCAGTGGTGGAAAGAAAATGAGGCACACTACAAAAGACTTGCTTCTCATGCTAGAAGATACCTTTCTGCTCCTCCTTCCTCGGTACCAAGTGAGCGTGTTTTTAGTGAAGTGGCAGCAATTTATGAAAAAAAAGAAGCCGTTTAACTGGTGAACATGCTGAAATGTTATGCTTTATATATTGTCCTACTTAACTGGGAGTATTGAAAGTGTTGTAGTATAGTACTAGTGTCCACTCCACTCCAATACATTCCACTGTCTAGATTTTGTCTAGCTTCTTTTCTAGCAGTTTTGCACTGACTGTGCTGCGCTGCAGTCAGTGCAAAACTGCTAGAAAAGAAGCTAGACAGTGGATTTGAGTCAGTGGACTACTGCTGCAGTAGTGCACCACTCACTGCTGCAATAATTTTAAATCACTACTGCAGTGCAGTCCCTGCAGTAGTGCAGTAGTGATTTCAAATTATTGCAGTGAGTGTACTACTGCAGCAGTAGTCCACTGACTCCCCACTGTCTAGCTTTTTTCTAGCAGTTTTGCACTGACTGCAGTTAGTGATTTAAAATCATTGCAGTGAGTGCACTACTGCAGCACTAGTCCACCGACTCCTCCAATCCACTGTCTAGCTGTTTGCTGTTGTCTAGCTTTTTTTCTAGCAGTTTAATTTGCACTGACTGCAGTAGTGATTTAAAATCATTGCAGTGAGTGCACTACTGCAGCAGTAGTCCACTTACTCCTCCAATCCACTGTCTAGCTGTTTGTTGTTGTCTAGCTTTTTTCTAGTAGTTTAATTTGCACTGACTGCAGTAGTGAATTAAAATCATTGCAGTGAGTGCGCTACTGCAGCAGTAGTCCACTGATTCCTCCAATCCACTGTCTAGCTGTTTGTTGTTGTCTAGCTTTTTTCTAGCAGTTTAACTTGCACTGACTGCAGTGTTAAAAATGTTAATAAACAAACATTAACATGTTCAGTAACAGATTTGTGTCGGAAATTGTGTTTATTTTGCAAAACTTTAAATGTACAAAATATCGGCCCATATCGGCCGATACCGATATGCAATGGTCAAAATATCGGTATCAGTATCGGCAACGAAAAACTGATATCGGTCGATCACTAGAATAAATTCAATCTATAGATAAATAACATTCTTAAAAGACTATATAAGTAATGCTTGCTTAGTTTAACTACTGTTCATTCACATGAAATCTAAACTCTTCATTATCTTCTCAGCCACTCCATTTGACACACCTGCAGTTTTGTGGTGCAATGCCAGAACTATGATTGACATTGGCTTCTCCATGTCAGCCACCTCATGTGACACTCCTACAGTCCTGAGGGGTGGCTCCAGAACTCTGGTTGACATCAGCTTCTCCGTCTTGACAGCCATCCTATGTGACACCTCTAAATGTGCACCACTGTCAATCCCGGTCTGGAGCCACCCACCAAGACTACAGGACAACTGACAAGGAGAACCCATTTGTAATCACAATTCTGGAGCTGAAGGTGTGACACAAATTTAGTTTTTATGTGAATAAAGAGTAGTTAAACTAAGCATATTACTCATTACTTTTACTTTTATTACATTACTCATATCATTTTTTTTAAATGTTATTCAGGTTTGAATCAATTTTTTTATTTTATTTTTATTTATTTTTACAAATAGTCATCACCAAAGCACCAAATGGTCTGGGCCAAGAACAGGGTCTTGCAGTAATTCATGCAGGACACATCACAGGCAGGAAATGATCTCCATCCACATATTGGTCTTTGAGTTGCATAGGAAATTAAACATCTAGAAAAAGGCGTTTAGAATCAATCAAATCATGTTTTAATTGGACCATGATGGTAATACTATTTTTCACAACCCATACGTCATTCTTTAACAAATGGGTTTAGTATTAGTAATTCCCCGTTCACACTAGTGTGACTTGTCATGCAGTTTGACAGGTCCAAAATGCATAACAAGTCGCACCCTATTGTCGACAATGGAACTGTTCAAATTGGTGCGACTCTGACTTTGCGGTGCTGCACCGATTTGAAATAAAAGGTTCCTGCAGTATTTTTTGCAATTTCAGGTGCGACTTGAACAGACATCTGTGCATGAAGTCACACAAATGTCAGCCAAGTTGCACCTGAAGTCGCACTGACCTGTGGCTTTGAAATTGTGCGACTTCAAGTGAAGTCAAACTATTTCAAAGTCAGATTCAGTGTGAACGGGGGCTAAGTCTTTATAAAGAGAGAGGGGTGAGAATTGAAGCAGCGCAGACAAACGTATTTACAGACACTTATAGGTAAAAACAAAAATCAGCGCACCAGCGGTTATTGCATTATCAACCTCAAGGCTATAGTGGCATCTGAGAAAACCCCATAATCCCAATGGGGAAACAACATATAAATAAAAACAGCGCTTTATTGTATCTATGATTTTTAATTGAGCCCTGTTTTTACTTATAAATTTACAGTCACCCTGATTTCCATGATAACTTTATTCATGGGGATAAGACAGGGTGATGTAAGACATGGGAGGAAGGTTGCGCTAATAGATGCATGCATATTAGCAGCATTTGCAATGCAAGAGGTTCCATTCTCAAAGTAGTAACAAATTCCAGCATTTTTTACTTGCACATGATTGGATGATGGAAGTCAGGAGAACTTCACCTCCTTCATTAAGATCAGAGGAAAATTCACTTGCAAAATTAGGAGCCTATTTGCCCTTAATTGCCATAATTCAACCTCTAAAAGGCAGGCAGGTTATGCCTTACCCGACCACGTGGGTTACAGTAGGTTATATGTCTGCAATCAAGCCATTTGTATGAGCAAGGTATACTTATATGCATACTTATCTGTGAAATGTTGTACATTTTCTCTTTGTTTTATCTTTCAATACATTAAAAGGTAGGCAGGTTAATGAAAGTAATACTGATAATCTTTAAATGCAATAATTACTACATGTTGACTGCAGGTACAGAGGTTAGCAGGGGCTTGCTTTAAAGTTGATTTCCTGCTTTTAAAAACATATTTGAATGTCCATAGCCTGGCTACTGTTCTACTTTAAGGATAATATCTCCACCCTCTTCAACAAAAATATAAAAGTGCTTATGTTTACAGCACAAAAGCTGCTATTTTCAATGTCTGCAGGCAGCACAGTGCTCCAATTTCCCTTAAACTGCTGCATATATGGTTCGCCTCTGCCCTTGTCAGATGTGAAATACTTTTGAACGAGAAAGGTAATAAACAGCACACCACCCATGGACAATGAAAAGAACAGCTTCTATATTAAAAAAAAAAAAAAAAAGCCTTTAAAAAAAAGTCAAAACTTATTTTTAAATGCTTACTGTAGCTAGATAGGAGCATTTGAGTGATAAATCTACAGAGATTTCATAATTTAAATAGTAAAGATACCCTCAGGAAACGCCTATTACTGGTAAGGCATGCCCTTTAATTTACCCATGATTACATTACTGACCACACCAAGTGATGGCATCTCAGACCCAGAGACTTCCAATCATGTGCATTGCAATTTTTGAATATTATATAACATTATACCTTTACAATTATGCATTTTGTTATATATCTCTTACTGTTAATGCATCCAACAAGCAGTTCAGGAGAATGTATTTATATAGTTCACAGCATGACAAAATAAAATAAAATAACTAAATTCAAAACTTAAAGTCAGCATTGATTACAGGCTCAAGCAGGAACAAAAATATTTGGCTTATTTCATAAACCAATTAAGTGTAATTGACTGGGTATTAATAAATAGTTCTCCCTGGCAAGTGCCTCCAAATAGGATCAATAAGAAATGTCTGATTGGATTAGTTATATGGTCAATGTTTTGTGCTAATGTATTGCATGACCCCATAAGACCACAGTGATGTCTGAAAAATCTCACACTGTCCTTTATTTGTAATGCTGTGAAATATATTTAATTACCATTATATTAAATTAACACATAATGTCATTACCTACAAGACATATATTATTAGTGGGCAAAAAATATATTACCTGCATCCAAAGCCTAAAACTTACATTTGATTACTATAGCATTTTTCTTATAGAGAATAGGTTTGCTATATTGGACTTTATGCATACACACACAGGCAGTGTGCTCAGTGACATGGAGCCTGTTAAAAATGCAGAATCAGTGGCGCTGAGTGTGGCAGGCACAGTAGCTGGGCAGGGAGCTCAGTGATGCTGGAGCCTGTAATTTTATTAGGCTTAGCATTACTGAGCTGCACTGAGAATGGTGTGCTTGGTATGGACAATCCAGCCTCAGTGACATCCCCTGGAGTACCCTCATACATTTTGGATAGAGTGAGGAAGGATTAGTACTCCTCTCAGGTTTTACTGTTGCTGTAGACTACATTGGAGAGATTCCTTCACTTCCTGTCTGGTAAAAAAGGTCCCCTGGACAAAAAGTGTCTCTAACAAGAATTCAGACAGACGTAAAAATTGTTTTTAAAGTGAATTTTCACAGCATACTAGCACCACAAACCAAAAACACAATTGAATTCACTTTTAATTTTCAAAGCAAACTCCCCCATCCATAAATGTCTGTATGGTTTATTTTAGTGAGAAATCTCTTTGAAAAATACCCCCAGGATTTCTGGCTGTGGCCATCTTGAGTAAGGGCAAATGATTCATGTAGTATTTACTTTCTGCTCTTTGCTCAAGTGTGCATACAGGAGAGTGTGCTTAGCTGAGAAAAACACTCCTGAAGACTCCTGGGATGTATGACATCATTTGCCTAGGCAGGAAACCAGAAAGTACCAGAAGAAATGTAAAAAACAAGTAAATATAATATACTTTCCTATCTATTTACTAATGCTAGCAGCATGAGGAGTAAAAATAATTAATGTCGATTGGGAGAGTGAAGTTCCGCTTTAAGTAAAGTAGGAGACTTTTAGATTCTAGCCCTTTCTTTCCTGTTTTCCTGAGGCAGATTTCCCCTCACTTTCTGTCTGAAAAAAAAAGTTTATCCGAGTCAGAACACAAAGTAAGGGAAAATCTCTTTAATGGAGTGCCGGATAGCAGTAAAAAATAACTAGGCTTCTATCATTTTCCAATTCTATCCAAAGCTTTAAAAAAATTGGATACAGATAAACTTTAAATCAGGCATCTGTATGGTCAAAAGGTCCATTTCTAATATCTACTATTAGACTAGTAAAAACAGTACTCCAGGAAAATATCCTAAATTCATTGTTGAACTGTTTTACCTGCCAAGTGATTTGTAATTTTATATGGCTAGTCCGGTGGTTAAGGCAACCTTGGCAAGTCACATTGCCAGGGCAACAACTTAACTTTTTTGTATTGCAGTTAATAAAAATAGCTTTATTAAAGATTTACCCTCAGCTTGCTGATTGGGCAGTGAAGGATCTGCAGAACATTAAGTCCATTCCTGAGTTTTCTTCTCTAGTAAGCATGGCAAGAATATGGAAGCAGATGACTGGCTCTTGGCACCAACCCTCTGTTTCTGAGTCAGAACCCTGCTGTCCAGGGATCTACAAAAACATTTGTATTTAAAAATAATTTATTGGCCTATTTGTATCTTTTGAAATTTTTTAAGAAAGATTTTGTTTTCATAGACTTTCCCTATGTTATTTTCTAAAAATACAATTTAAAATGTTAAAGAGCTCTTGAAATTCCAATAACATCATCATTGAGGCTATGGCTCTTTAAAAATATATGTTGATATATTTATGTTAACCTTATCTGTGCTTCTTCCATTTTGCTGGTTAATTTTTTTTCACATTCACGGAAACAATGCACACAGCTTACATTAGCTAAGTATCTATATAAACCATATAAATATATATTTTTTTATGGTATCAAACCTAAAAACTTTAAAGGATAGTACCGTTAAATTTGAACACTCCATAACAGTTGCACAAATGTTTATCAAAAGTATATTTTTGAAAAAAAAAAATCTTTATACCCATCATTTAGCAAAAGACAGCAAAACCATCAAATTTCTTATTTATTATATAATAATAAATGTTGTCCAACGTCCGCAACTGGTTCAAAAATGGTCAACTTTAATGATTGAATGCAAGCTGATATTACCATCTGTTGAGAGTTTTGCAAATAGACTGGTACTATGGTGACTATTTTGACAATCTCAAGCACAAAATGCCAATATAAGATCTGCCTAACAGGCAAAACTGCTGTAAAAGCAACCACTACCACTTCTCTCTCTTCTCAACATATAATATGGAACTCATTCCTTTGCTCTTACACTTTTATTTGGGGGGAGGGGGGGCTGGGTACTTATTCCCTGCCATTCTACTAATTGGTTGCTGCAGACAGTTTAATCACTTTTTGGTGGGTTAAGTGGACACTTAGAATGATGAAACCCAATAGCTGGCAAGCAAGCACATGTTGCCATCAGTTGCGCTGATCAATGTACACTTTCAACATCTGCCAGAATAAATAAAATCCTGCACTTGCAGGAGGTACATCTAACCATTGCAGTCAATCAAGATAGCCAAAAACTACAAACATGGAAAAAGACAAGGCAAGGATGTCAGCACCAACAAGGTGGATTTGTCTATCCAAACTAACTAAGATAAAAAAAAAAAAAAAAATTATATTTGTAAATTAGGTATGTTAGAAACAAAACCTTCAGGCTCTGTTTCTATAGACATGATAAAATGCATTCATATGCATAATTAAATTACAAACCCCTATGCTCTACTACATAAATATAGAATTAATAGGTTATGTTTTAATCAGAAATGAATCAACAGTTTCTATTAGTCTGTTGTCTTTAAGCATGTATTGCTGAACACAGTTCACACATTTACAGTTCTCTATTAAAGTTGTTGTTAATGAACTTTTTACATTCAGTGAAAACATAATTAAATATACCATGTAATATTTCCCTCTAACCTATGCAGTCTGCAATAATTTAAAGTTATGACTGTTTTCTGCACATTTACAAAGCTCTAGTTACCGCTGTTTACTGACCTTTGGTGCAAAGTGTAGTAACCCAAAGCAACTGGTTTTTAGGTGGTCAATAAGGCTTTTTTGCATTTTGTATTTCATTACATTCTTAAATAGGCCCATAATTAAAGTGCTATTATTATCATTATAGGTAACAATGTTTGGTGTTACACTATAGAAATGCTACTGCAATTCAGTTAGAATTTTCTAATAAAAGAACACATCTGCTTTTAAAAAGCGTTATTGGACAGCAAAGGATTTTAATTCTTGCCATACACGTATCAGTTGTAAATGAATTTAAGATTCTGAATTATCAATTGCATTTCCTGGCGCAACATGGCAAAATATGCTGGGTTGTGCCCCCCAGTGTATGTTGCAACTGAAAGCTGATAGGACTGGTTAACTATACATTTTCAGCTAAGCCCCACCACAGTATTCTCTTTTTTGTCTCTTTTTTGTCCTTTTGTCCAGGGTTGCTGGGCATTAGATCCCCAGTGAATAGTCTCAAATATCTTGGAACTCAGAGCTGCCCTGCAAGCCCTCTTAACTAGAGTTGAGCGAACACCTGGATGTCCGGGTTTGGCGGGTTTGACCGAACTTGAAAAAAAAGTCCGGGTTCGTGATCCGGACTTAACCTGAACTTTGCCCCGATCCCGAACCCCATTGAAGTCAATGGAGACCCGAGTCAATTTGAGCACTAAAATGCCTCTAAAACAAACATGGAAAGGGCTAGAGGGCTGCAAATGGCAGCAAACTCATCTTAAGAGCATGGTAAGTGCTCTGCAAACAAATGTGGATAGGGAAATAACTTAAAATAACATAAAAAACAGAAAAATAAAAAAATATTCATCTTGAATGATGTAGGAGGAGGACGAGGCCCATATGGAGTAGAAGGTTAAGGTGGATATGGCGGTGTAGGTGG
Organism: Pelophylax lessonae; assembly: GCF_965119305.1. NCBI lineage: Eukaryota > Metazoa > Chordata > Amphibia > Anura > Ranidae > Pelophylax > Pelophylax lessonae. The sequence goes on from NC_138770.1 coordinate 383,145,561, forward strand.
AAGCGGCGGCGGTGGTGGAGTAGGAGGACGAGGCCCATATGAAGTAGGAGGTTGAGGTGGCGATGGATGTGGCTGTGTAGGTGGAAGTGGTGGTGGAGGAGGACGAGGTAGCCAACACTGGTTTTTGTTTTTAATTTAATTTCTTTTTAAATTAGGGTACACCCCCAAAAGAGTTATAAAGATCAAATACAACAATGGCTGGGTATCGGTATATGTGTCTATTCTGCACAAGGTATGGACAAGTCCTGTGGGATCCATGCCTGGTTCATTTTAATGAACGTGAGCTTGTCCACATTGGCTCTGGACACGCGGCTGCGCTTGTCTGTGATAACGCCCCCAGCTGTGCTAAATACGCGTTCAGATAATACACTGGCTGCAGGGCAGGCCAGCACCTCCAAGGCTTAAAGGGCAAGCTCAGGCCATGTGTCCAATTTGGAGACCCAGAAGTTGAAGGGGGCAGACCCATTGTTCAGTACGCCTAGGCGTGTGCACCCATACTGCTCCACCATGTTAGTGCTGGGTCGTGGTGCTGCTGGTGGAGCTTCTGTTGCAAGGAGAGGATGTAGTCGATCTGTGCCAGCTACACGCACAAGTGAAACACCTTTCTCAGCTGCGAGTAGGCGACAGAACCTTACAGCAGTATTTGGCAGGGCCTAATGTGCCTACACAAATGTTGAGGCCAGAACAAGTACAGGCGATAGTAGATTGGGTTGCTGACAGTGCCTTCAGTTCCTTCACATTGTCTCTCACCCAGTCTTCTGCTGAAAGGTCAGAGTTGGCACCTGCAGCCGATATCCATCAATCTTTCACCTCACCCCCTTGCAAATCAGCCAAGCAGTCTGAGCCCCAAGTCATGCAGCATTCTCTTCTTCTTTTTGATGACTCTGTTCGCATGGTTTCCCAGGGCCATCCACCTAGCCCTGCCCCAGAGGTGGAAGAGATTGAGTGCACCGATGCCCAACCACTTATGTCTCAAGATGAGTACATGGGAGGACCATCGCAGCACATCTCGGATGATGATGAAACACAGGTGCCAACTGCTGCGGAATTACGAATTGTGGAGACCGACAAGGGTTGCAGGGGTGAAGACTGCGTTGAATATGATGTGGAGGACGAAGAGGTCCTCGACCCCACATGGAATGAACGTCATGCAGGTGACCTGAGTATTTTGGAGGAAGAGGCGGTGGTCGCACAGAGCCACCAGCACAGCAGAACAGGGAGCAGGGTGCAAAAGCGGAGCGGCCGTGCCCTAGACACCACGTCTGCTACTGCCCAACGCAGCAAGGGACAGAGCACACCAAAGCCAGCTCTTCTGCTGCAGTCTCGGCCTCTTCATCCACCTCTGTAGTGAGACCGGCACCTGCTACCCCGCAAACAACTGATCTGCCAGCAGCACCACCACCTGGGTCACCAACAACCATCTCCACAATGTCCCGTGGAAGCATTCAGCTTTCTATCTCCCAAACACTGGAGCAGAAGAGGAAGTACCCCCCCTACCCACCCACGATCCCTGGCCCTGAATGCCAGCATTTCAAAAATCCTGGCCTTTGAAATGCTGTCATTCCGGCTGGTGGAGATGCAGAGTTTTAAAAGCCTTATGGCGGTGGCTGTCTCACAGTACGTCGTGCCTAGCCGCCACTGCTTTTCCAGGCAAGCCATCCCTTCCCTGCGCAGCCAAGTGGGTGACAAAATCAGGTGTGCACTGCGCAACACCATCTGTGGACAGGTCCAGCTAACTACCGATACGTGGACCAGTAAGCACGGTCAGGGACGTTATATCTCCCTAATAGCACACTGGGTAAATGCAGTGGCGACTGGACCTGAGGCAGATAGCAGTTTGGCGCATGTCCTTCCACCACGAGGATTGCAGTGCGCTTCTGTTTGCCTCCTGTTCCTAACTCCTCCTACTCCGCTTCCTCATCCTCTACCGCCTCCTCATCCGATCAGCGTAACACCTTCACCACCAACTTCAGCACAGCCAGAGGTAAACGACAGCAGGCAGTTTTAAAACTTGCCTGTTTGGGGGAAAAACCACACACCGCGCAGGAGTTGTGGAGGGGCATTGAACAGCAGACCAATGAGTGGTTGGTGCCAGTGAGCCTCAAGCCTGGCCTGGTGGTGTGCGATAATGGTCGAAATCTCGTAGCAGCTCTGGACCTAGCCGGTTTGACACACATCCCTTGCCTGGCGCATGTGCTCAATTTGGTGGTGCAGAGGTTCCTTAGAAATAACCCGATATGTCAGAGCTGCTGCACAAAGTGCGGGCCATCTGTGTGCACTTTCGGCATTCTCACCCTGCTGCTGCTTGCCTGTCAGCGCTGCAGCGTAACTTCGGCCTTCCCGCGCACTGCCTCATATGTGACATGCCCACAAGGTGGAACTCCACCTTTTACTTGCTGGCCAGACTGTACGAGCAGCAGCAGGTCATAGTGGAGTTTCAGCTGCAGCACGCACGCATGAGTCACTCTGCAGAACAGCACCACTTCACCACCAGTAACTGTGCCTCCATGCGAGACCTGTGTGCCTTGTTGCGCTGTAACATATGCAGACTAGGCCGCAATGTAATATTTTTTCCCTAAATGGGTGTATATTGAATAGAGTAATAGAACAACAGTATCCAAAGGGTGTATCTCACAGTAAAATATGCAGATTAGGCCGCAATGTAATATTTTTTCCCTAAATGGGTGTTTATTGAATAGCGGAATAGAACAACAGTACTCAAAGGGTGTATCTCACAGTAAATTATGCAGACTGGGCCGCAATGTAATATTTTTTCCCTAAATGGGTGTTTACTGAATAGCGGAATAGAACAACAGTATAGAAAGGGTGTATCTCACAGTAAAATATGCAGACTAGGCCGCAATTTTTTCCCCCCCTAAATGGGTTTGTATTGCAAAGCGGAATACAACAGTATGCAATGGGTGTATCTCACTGTAACATATGCAGCCTAGGCCGCAATTAACTTTTTTTCCCCCTAAATGGGTTTTTATTGCAATGCGCAACACAACAGTATGCAATGGGTGTATCTCACTGTAACATATGCAGACAGGGCCACAATTAACCTTTTTTTCCCCTAAATGGGTTTTTATTGCAATGCGCAACACAACAGTACGCAATTGGTCTATCTCACTGTACCATATGCAGACAGGGCCGCAATTAACTTTTTTTCCCCCCTAAATGGGTTTTTATTGCAATGCGCAACACAACAGTATGCAATGGGTGTATCTCACTGTAACATATGCAGACAGGGCCGCAATTAACTTTTTTTCCCCCTAAATGGGTTTGTATTGCAAAGCGGAATACAACAATATGCAATAGGTGTATCTCATTGTACCATATGCAGACAGGGCTGCAATTAACTTTTTTTTCCCCCCTAAATGAGTTTTTATTGCAATGTGCAACACAACAGTATGCAATGGGTGTATCTCACTGTACCATATGCAGACAGGGCCGCAATTTACTTTTTCTCACCTAAATGGGTTTTTATTGCAAAGCGGAATACAACAGTATGCAATGGGTGTATCTCACTGTAACATATGCAGCCTAGGCCGCAATTAACTTTTTTTTCCCCTAAATGGGTTTTTATTGCAATGCGCAACACAACAGTATGCAATGGGTGTATCTCACTGTAACATATGAAGACAGGGCCGCAATTAACTTTTTTTCCCCCAAAATGGTTTCTTATTGCAAAGCGGAATACAGCAACAGTACGCAATTGGTAGTTCACTGACATCCCCGCACGTGTGACCGGCGGCTCCGATGTCCGCTGGCCACTCACGATCTCCTGCAGGAGAGAGAGAAAGACAGACGGCTGATGTAAACACAGCCGTCTGTCATTCTCCCTTAGATCATCACTGAGGCTATGCGATCCTGCTATGTAGGATCGTATGTCTCTGTGATGATCTAAAAGGCCACGCCCCCTGACAGTTAGAATCATGCCCCTAGGGACACACTTAACCCCTTGATCACCAATAAAGTTAACCCCTTCCCTGCCAGTGTCATTTTTACAGTAACATGCATATTTATAGCACTGATTATTGTAGTAATGTCACTGGTACCCCCAAAAGTGTCAAAAATGTCAGTCAAGGGTCCGATCTGTCCAACGCAATGTCGCAGCCCAGCAAAAAAAATTGCAGATATCTGCCATTACTAGTTAAAAAAAACAATAAAAATGACATAAATCTTTCCCATAGTTAGTAAACGCAATAACTTTTGCGCAAACCAATCAAAATACGCTTATTGCTATTTTTTTTACCAAAAATATGTAGCAGAATACAAATTGGCCTAAAATGTTAAAACATTTTAATTTTTACATATTTTTTTTGAGAATTTCATTTCAGCTTTCAGCGCTCTCACGCTTTGAATGACAATTGCGCGGTCATTCTACACTATACCCATATGAAATTTTTATCATTTTTTTCACACAAATAGAGCTTTCTTTTGGTGGTATTTAATCATCTCTGGGTTTTTTATTTCTTACAAAAAAAAAGAAAAAAGGCAGAAAATTTTGAAAAAATAAAAGTTTTTCGTATTTTCTGCGAGTAAATTTTGAAAATAAATAAATGTTTCTCCTTCACTGATGTGCGCTGATGAGGCGGCACTGATGAGCACTGATAGGCTGCACTGATGGGCACTGATGAGGTGGCACTTATGGGCACTGATGAGGTGGCCCTTATGGGCACTGATGAGGTGGCACTGATGAGGAGGTACTAATATGCCGCACTGATGAGCACTGATAGGTGGCACTGATAGGTGGCACTGATAGGTGGCACTGATGAGCACTGATAGGCGGCACTGATGAGCACTGATAGGTGGCACTGCTGGGCACTGAGAGGTGTCACTGCTGGGCACTGAGAGGTGGCACTGCTGGGCACTGAGTGGCGGCACTGATGGGCAGAACTGATGGGCACTGAGAGGCGGCACTGCTGGACACTGATGGGTGGCACTGACGGACACTGACGGGTGGCACTGATGAGCACTGATGGGTGGCACTGATGAGCACTGATGGGCAGCACTCAGTGCCCATAGTGCTGCTAGTCAGTGCCCATCAGTGCCTAGATGAGCAGGCACTGATGGGCACAGACTGGCAGCACTATGGGCACTGGTTGTGGGCACTGATGGGGGGCACTGATGGCGGGCACTAATGGTGGGCACTAATGGTGGGCACTTGTGTTATTTTATTTACCTCTTTTGTAATCAGGGCACTGGTGATCAGTGCCCTGATTACATTTTTATTTGTCCCCTAAGCGCTGATCGGCTCTGCTCCTTCCTCACACGCAGTCTCTGTGTGAGGAAGGAGAGCTGGCGATGAGAGATGATCTCACATGTTTACATATGAGATCATCTCTTATTGCATGGTCCGATCACGTGGTAAATGGCCGATGTGATTGGCCATTTACCACGATCCGTGATTGGCTGTGTCCAAGGGACACAGCCGACACAGATTTTCCCCGATGGGCACTCGCGGGAGCGCTCGGGGAGCCTGTTACTGGGAGGCCGTTTAAAGACGGCCTCCCAGAAATTCGAGTCCGCGCTGTAGCCGTACTTCGGCTATAGCGCGGGCCGGAAGTGGTTAAAAAAGGGGAAAGCGACAGGTAGCTCTTCCCAATCTAGGTCCCGGTCCCCCTGGGATCAGGGAATACATCCCACCCAGAATATACCGGAGCTTTTCAGAACACAGGATCGTGAGGCCCCAGTTCCCTCACAGGATTTACCTCGGAGCACTCAGCAGCAAACAGCAGCAGCAGCAGCATTTACCTCAAGCAGCAATACTGGTTCACCTCACTCTGACTGCCGCTCAGGTATGGATATGACCTCAATGAATGACCAACCGCTGAATTTAGGAGAGCTTAGAACAGTTGCTTCAGTCATAAAAGAGACTCTAGAAACTGCCATAGCCTACCTAAAATGGGAAGTACAGTCAATGGGCATTAGAATGGATAATTTAGAGGATGCCACAGCGACCTTTCAGATGTGATTTCTCCAATCACCCTTCAGAAAAGAAGAGACCTACGACCCCTTTTGGAATTACTCAGATCCAAGTCAATCCCATATAGATGGAAGTTTCCCTTCTGTCTGTCTGCCTCTGCCCAGGGTCACACTGCCTTTCTGAGGACACCTGATGATCTTAGACCATTTTGCGAAACACTGCATCTTCCTCTACTTGATTTGCCTGATTGGACATGCACTCCTAATATTCCCCCAATCCGATGGGTATCCTTCATGGATACCATACCAGAACGTGATGAGATTACCTCCAGAAGACGCAGATCTGCCTCTCCCTCTACTCATCATCACTCCTCTACCCGCTCAGGAAGAAACTCCAGCCCGACTGCATCTCTGGTACATCGTAGACCTAGACGCTAAAATCTCAAGGCAGATTCCATTTCAGGCCATAATAAGGCAGCCCTGTTCACCTCCCTCTTGTGTTCCCACCATCTGGACTTAACCAGCACCATATTACTGCATATTTCACAAGCTTTCAGTTCCCTCCTTATGCCCCCCAGATTACCTCAGCCCCATTCACTTACCAGCAATCTCAGATCAAACACCGCTCGCCCTTAAACAATGCTGGCTTACAGTGCTGGAAAACCTTGGACCTCCTACAGAGACATGAATATACTCCCCTGTTCATCCGATCCAATGCTTCTTTTTTGCATCAGTTCCTAAGCTCTGGAGGATACAGCAACGTGAACCCTGTTTTTAAACTCCTCAGAGTGACCGTTATTATGCCTGGATCCATCTCCACCAACAGGGACAGGTTTGAGCTTTGCAGTGTTAACTTGACCAGCTGTAGGTCCCATCGCATATTCATCCAATTCTGAGATGCCACAAAAACTGTCTGCAGTCTCAACGGTTGGCTCTGATTTAAATATCCTTGCAGAAGCGACCATTAGCTTATGATGCGATCCTTGCCCTCATCACTTTTACCACTATAAGTCTCCCTTTTTCTGTCACTGATCCCCTAAAGGCAACACTTCAGACACAGAGCATAAGACTTAAAAGCAGGGAAGTGAATACGTACCCTTTTTGTGCTTTTTTCTTCTTCTTTCTTTTTTTTCCTTTTTTTCCTTTTTTCTTTCCCCCATACTTGCTGTAGTGTAACATTTGTTGCCTGTGTCATAGCTAAATGTTTACAGGATGATTTCTTTGATATGGTGGTCAGGGTTGGAGAATGGGGGGGCCCCTAACCCATCATTTGTCTAAAGTTACTATACTACTTGGGAAATGTTCATTCTGCCACTTTGTGGTTACCTTGTAAGCTGTGGCTATCCATCCTCTTCATAAGGGATACTTTTTTTTCAAAAGGGGAAAAAGGCTTGTATGGTCTCCCTACCTGGATATAAAGGATGGGCCCTCTATTCTCTTTTCCTCAATGCTGTTATTCCTATTGTGGGTCTCCTGGCATGATCATATTGAGAATGATTTTATGCCAGAAACCACTTGTACATTTCTCTACTGTTTTTTTTTTTATATGCTTGCCATTATTATGATTATCATAATAGGTTAGGTAAAGGAAATAAAGATAGAAAGTCACTGTGAACAGGTTCTACAGTTAACTGTCATCTCCACTCCCATGCTGTGTGTTAACTCAGATCATACTTCTTGCTCTCTAATGAGACAGACTGGGTTATATATCTTTATGCTGTTGATACACAGCCTGGGAGCTGTTTAGAGAAGATCTGTTAATAGTTTGGTTGAACTATACACAAGCGTTTTAACCTTCTTAGCGGTATAGTGTGGCTCGGGGTTAAATTTCAGAGCCAAAAGCGGTAACCCTGAGCCACACTCGGGGTACCACCAGAAGCATCGCTGAATCCTGTAAGCAGGGTTACTTACCTTGTCACCAGGATCCAGCGATGTGTCCCGGCGGTGTCTAGCGGCGGTTCTTCCTCCCGATCCTCTCCGTGCCCCGGCTTCCATCTCCTGCGACGTGACGTTCGCAGGGGGGTGGAACTGGCGGCAAGTTCAAATGTAAAACACACCAAACACACTGATACAGTTCAAAATAAAAATAAATCACATTAGTTTGCCCCCCAGTGCCCCTTCCTGCAGTTTTACTGTACTTTTTATGTTTATATATGTGTATATATGTGTATATATATATATATATATATATATATATATATATATATATATATACGTATATATATATATATATATATATATATATATATATATATATATATATATATATTGCACATCTTTATTGCACATCTAAATTTACATGTTCTATACCTAGGATTGGTCCTAAACCTCACTCCAGAAACACTTAGATCCTGATGCTCCTGATATGCTACACCCCATGTTGCAATCTTTCCCCTTCCATACCTATTAATGACAATCTCCACAAATTATATTTCCTCTGACTCACTGGGAGTCAGTGCTTAACACAACCACACCTCTTGTACGTTCGACGTCTCCACACGACGATTATCCTATAGGATAACGTCGACTCACTCCGGTCTGTTACCCCGACCTCAGGTGGGTTATCTAAGATAACCACACTTCCGGAAAATTATCAAAATCCTCACTTATCTCCCAAAGCTGAGTGACACCCTTTCTCCTAGATCCAACCCTTGACTAAGCCACCCCCCCCCTTTTTTTTTTATACGCCTTTATCTTCTATTTATAAACTACATCTAATCATTTACACAAAAGGAACATGGCCCGGGACCCTAATAACCAACGTAGCCTTTCACTTAAAATTATGTCCCTAAATGCATAAGGACTAAATCTCCCCGAGAAGCGATCTCAAGTCCTCTCAACAGCTCGCAAGCTTAAAACAGACATCATTTTCCTACAAGAGACGCATTTTTCGCTCTGATGCTATTCCCAAACTTTCTACAAGCCTCTACCCTATTACTTACCATGCGACCAACCCCCTGTCCAAAACTTAGGGAGTCTCTATCTTCCTATCTAAACACCTGCAGTGGCAACACATTGATTCCCACATTGACGAAGATGGACGCTTCATTCTCCTAAAGGGACACATTAAGGCTGAGAAAATGACTATAGCTAATATCTATAGCCCTAATACCGCACAAGTTGGGTTATTCCGGGAATTTACACCAATACTAAAAGGATTCCAAACAGGTGTCACGATATTAGGGGGAGACTTTAACATTATCATGGACCCCATTTTAGATACATCCAATGGAAAGTCTTCCATGACTTACAGAGCCCTGGCGACAATTAAAAAATTACTCCAATCTCTTTTCTTACATGACACTTGGCGAACCCTTCACCCACAAGATAAAGACTATACATACTTCTCCCCCCCACACAACAAATATTCTAGAATTGACTATCTTTCTCTCTCAAAAAGATCTTCCTTCCTTATCAGCGACCTCCATAGAACCTATGCTCATTTCGGACCACCACCCAATCACCATGACTTTATCCCTAAAAGAAACCACATGCCATACCAAAATATGGAGATTAGACTTCTCCCTACTAACCAAAGAACAAGATATTGACTATATTAAGACGAATATACAAAACTTTTTTGTCAGCAACGATACCCCCGATACCTCTCCCATTTCCCAATGGGAAGCACACAAGTGCACCATTCGAGGTGTCCTTCTAGCTATGAAGGCTACTAGGAACAAAGCGAGACAGGCAGAAATGGAAAGCCTTCTTAATAAAATTCGCTCTTTAGAGTCTGCTCATAAACAATCCAGGGCAACCCAAACTTATCAGGAATTAGCTCAAACTAGAACAGCTCTGCGAGAGCTCCTGGACCGCAAGTATAAACGCCAAATAGTGCTATCACAAAAAAAGTTCTATGAGCACAGCAACAAATGTGGTAAATTCCTAGCCAGATGTATTCAAGTGAAAGGTCCCAATTCAGCCGTTCACTGTTTTAAAGATCAGGACGGAATATATTATGTAAACACCCCAGACATCGCCAAACGATTACCACAGTATTACCACAACCTATACAACCTGCAGAACCAAACCCTTTCACCTCACAAAACTTCGGGCAGATCTCGCCTAATACATTCCTCATGACACTGCCCCAACCCAATCTCCAGTGATGAGGCGCAAGCACTTGATAATCCTGTTTCAGAGCATGAATTTGAAGAGGCAATAAAACAAGTTAAAACAGGCAAAAGCCCAGGCCCAGACGGATTCTCAGCAACATACTATAAAACATTCCCAAACCTCCTTAGCACACCTTTCCTTAAGGCTTTTAATTCCCTTTCCTCGCCTCCTTCCCATACACATCGACTACTGGAAGCTCACATTACAGTGATACCAAAGGAAGGTAAAGATGCCACAGCGGTCACTAACTATAGGCCGATTTCATTGCTAAACCTAGATATTAAAATATTTGCCAGGATTCTTGCAAACCGCTTACAACCTCTTCTACACAACCTTATTTCAAAAGATCAGGTGGGCTTCGTCCCTGGGAGGGAGGCGAGGGACAATACTATTAAAGCCCTTAACATACATCATTGGTTAACCTCCAACAAACAACAAGGTTTCTTTCTATCACTAGACGCCAAGAAGGCGTTCAACAGGTTGGCCTGGGATTACCTTTCAGCTGTTCTTCGACACTCGGGTCTGCATAACAGAATGCTTTCCTTTATTATGCCCCTATATGCTTCCCAGAGTGCCCAAATTAGGGTCAATGGCCACCTGTCGGACGTCTTCTCTATAGGCAACGGCACGAGACAGGGTTGTTCTCTCTCTCTAATTCTGTTTGTGCTAACACTGGAACCATTTTTAAGATGCCTAAAAGCCAATCCAAACATTAAAGGCATTACCACTGAGAAACAAACATTCAAACCCGCTGCATTTGCAGATGACATCTTGCTTTTTCTAAGAGAACCCCATATCTCTATCCCTAATTTACTTGCTGATTTCAACTTACTCCAAAAATTATCCAATCTGAAAATTAACCTCAATAAGTCCCAAGCTTTAAATTTCTCACTCCCAGCTGCAATGGTCCAACAGTGCAAATCTAACTTCCCTTTTAAATGTGAACCGAAAATTATTAAATACCTAGGGATCAACCCTTACTACGAATTTAGCTAATCTCTTTGAGGAGAACTTCATACCAGCATTAAAAACCATCTCGGAAGACCTACGCAAATGGAGCAACTCCTATTTTTTTTCAGGGTTTGGGAGGGCAGCTCTGATAAAAATGAACATCCTTCCGAGCAGTGGTGGCCTGTGCATAGAGGGCGCCAGGGCGCCGCCCCCCTAAAAAAAGGAAAAAAAAATTTTTTCAAAAAGAGCAATAAAGTTTAAAAAAAAAAAAAATCTTGTTCGCCGGCCTATGTGGAGGCCGTGGGGGGGGTGGGGTTACGACCCAGAAGAGGCGCCGATTGGCTGCCTTCTGGGGGCGCAACCTGGGCGCAGGGCACAGCGCTAGGACACCCCCACTTTCGTTATTTCCTGGCTGTGATTGGTCCAGTCTCCAGCCTGGACCAATCATCAACCAGGACATCCGATGCTGACGTCGCGTGCGTCAGTCACGCACCGTCACCGGCCTATCCTCTGATCGCCCATCCTGTACCGCAAGTTGTCTCCCCCCAGCAGTCTCCATTGATTGGGAGTGAAGTGTGCAGTTCTCCGGAGTGGAGGAGATAGGGGAAGCCAGGCTCGGAGGATGTGGTTGAAGTACTGAACATGCAAAGCAACATGAGGAAGTGCAGACACCGCATAGCCCAGCACAGCCTGTCCCCGTCCTCCGGGGATCTTCCTGACTCCTATTAGTCGCTGTCACCTGCGAGCTGCTCAGCCAGCCTGAAAACTTTACTGCTGTGTGCTACTGATTGCTATGTACACAGTGCCTGCCGGCTGCTGAGAGGAGAGTGCTGCGATCTGACTACGGGGCAACATACAGTACTACAGGTAATCCGACCTCATCATCATCATCAACACACTGCTCAGGGGGGGTCATTACACTACATGGAGGTCATCATTATACTGATAAGGTGGTCATTATTATGCCTGGGGGACTTCTGCAGCCAGCGCTGTCTTATCTCAGACTCAGATGCTCTAGTCTATACTGTAGAACTGAATGGTAAAAGTGCTGTCTGTCATTAGCTTGAACTGTGTGCTCAGGAGGGGGTCGCTGGCTGAGGGGGCAGTGAGTCCTTGTATCAGCTCTATATTGGTAGCTAGATATTCCAGTGGGAGGCTGAGACTGGCTGCTTCCGAGGTAAGGGGGGAAGGGGGGGTGTCTGTTTGTGCAAAGGTGAGGGCAGTGGGAAAGCAGGGCTCAAAGCTAGAGCAGCAGAATGCAGAGTTTAGCTGTTGAGGGAGGGTTAGGAAGTGGCTGAAGACTACAGAGATGTGTGAGAGAAGGGTGCAGAGTAAGCTTTGGATGTGGGGGCAGAAGTGCACTCTTTGCATAGCCCTCCTGTGTATTATCCTGTATTGAACCCAGCACTCTGTGTATTACGCTCTCCTAACCCAGCGTTCTGTGTATTACGCTCTCCTAACCCAGCGCTCTGTGTATTACGCTCTCCTAACCCAGCGCTCTGTGTATTACGCTCTCCTAACCCAGCACTCTGTGTATTACGCTCTCCTAGCCCAGCACTCTGTGTATTACGCTCTCCTAACCCAGCGCTCTGTGTATTACGCTCTCCTAACCCAGCGCTCTGTGTATTACGCTCTCCTAACCCAGCGCTCTGTGTATTACGCTCTCCTAGCCCAGCACTCTGTGTATTACGCTCTCCTAACCCAGCGCTCTGTGTATTACGCTCTCCTAAGCCAGCGCTCTGTGTATTACGCTCTCCTAACCCAGCGCTCTGTGTATTACGCTCTCCTAACCCAGCGCTCTGTGTATTACGCTCTCCTAACCTAGCACTCTGTGTATTACGCTCTCCTAACCCAGCGCTCTGTGTATTACGCTCTCCTAGCCCAGCGCTCTGTGTATTACGCTCTCCTAGCCCAGCGATCTGTGTATTACGCTCTCCTAGCCCAGCGCTCTGTGTATTACGCTCTCCTAACCCAGCGTTCTGTGTATTACGCTCTCCTAGCCCAGCGTTCTGTGTATTACGCTCTCCTAGCCCAGTGTTCTGTGTATTACGCTCTCCTAGCCCAGCGTTCTGTGTATTACGCTCTCCTAACCCAGCACTCTGTGTGTTACGCTCTCCTAGCCCAGCGCTCTGTGTATTACGCTCTCCTAACCTAGCATTCTGTGTATTACGCTCTCCTAACCCAGCGCTCTGTGTATTACGCTCTCCTAACCCAGCACTCTGTGTATTACGCTCTCCTAGCCCAGCACTCTGTGTATTACGCTCTCCTAACCTAGCGTTCTGTGTATTACGCTCTCCTAACCCAGCGTTCTGTGTATTACGCTCTCCAATCCAATCAGACCAATCTATATCTCTGTTCTGCAGATTACCCATCAAATTACTCCTCTAGAGATCTGCAGAATATAATTCTTCCATTTATATTTTGGCAGAATATCCCCTCTACAGATCTGCAGAACATTCCTCTGTCCCATCTAGATTTATGGTCTGCAGATTATCTAATCACACAGACCCTCCTACAGATAGAAGAGCACTATATTGTGCCTATCTGTAGAAGAGTCTGTGTGATTAGATAATCTGCAGACCATAAATCTAGATGGGACAGAGGAATGTTCTGCAGATCTGTAGAGGGGTAAGTGATGGGGATAATCTGCCGAACATATAAATAGATAGGCACAATATAGTTCTCTTCTATCTATCTGTCCCATCTAGATTTATGGTCTGCAGATTATCTAATCACTGACCCCTCTACAGATCTGCAGAACATTCCTCTGTCCCATCTAGATTTATGGTCTGCAGATTATCTAATCACTGACCCCCTCTAGAGATCTGCATTGTCATTTTTCTTCCATTTTCCTTCCACTTCACAATTTTGTGCCAGTCTATCACATAAAATACATTTATATTTTTAGTTGTAAATAACATGACAAAATGTGGATTAGGCCCCGTTCACATACAAGCGACCTCGGAGGTCACGGTGCGAGCAGCGCGCCGCGACCTCGGAGCGGCCGCCACGGACTTCATAACATTGAAGTCTATGACGGTCGCTCCGGGTCGCCCCAAAGAAGCTCCAGACCCTTTTTCTAAGTCGGAGCGACTTGTGTCGCTCCTATTAGAACGGGTCCGCAGCTTCCCTATGGGAGGCGACCTGTGAGGTGACCAGGTCGCCTCACAGGTCGCCTTAGTGTGAACGGGGACTTATTTCAAGGGGTGACTATGAATACTTTTTCAAGGCACTGTTCCTTCATTACTGAAGGCCCCTTTCACACTTGTGTGACCTTAAAGTCACACTTTTTTTACCGCGTTTTTTGCCGCAAAGCAATACCTATTACATTTTTTCTTTTTGCGCCCCCCCAAAAATTTTGAGCACCAGCCGCCACTGCTTCCGAGACTCCTTTACCTCCTTCAAACCATCCCCATTACACTTCCCCCTACATTCTTCTCACAATTTAAATCCTCATGCCTCAAGTTTCTATGGCATCAAAAGAAAGCTAGAGTTAGTTTTGACCAATTAACCAGACCCAAACAAAAAGGGGGCATAGGACTCCCCAACCTTCAACACTACTATTGGGCATGCCACCTAGCAAGAATTGTTGACTGGAATATCCACTCCAAAATTAAATATTGGGTGGGTCTGGAAGCCTCCTTTAGCGCACTAGAAACCACCCCTTGAATCCTCTCTCACTTTGTTCCTCAATCCCTGAAGGAACACCCACTAATTGCTCCGACATTATCCAGCTTTAAAACTGCCTGTAAGAGGTTTCAACTATCTTCTAACCCAGGCCCCCTTACCACCATTGACAACAACCCAGCTTTCACTCCTTACTTATCTAAAACATTGCTACATAGCTTTTGGCCGCTCCCACACCTTCAAATTCAACACCTTTTCACGAATGGAGATTTTCTTGATCCAATCAGCAGTGTCTCGCTCACAGCAGCCAAATCATTCCCACCAAAATTATATCAACAAATCAGACAATTTATTAAAGACAGCAATCGCAACAATGAATTCACCCGGTCTCTTTACTCTTTTAAATTTTTATGCTCCCAAACCCTGCCCCAGAAGCATATAATAGCCATAATATACAAAATGTTTTTTGAAAAAACCTCTTCCAAATCAGGAAGAGCCTGCCATAAATGGGAAAGTGATCTAAATTTAGACCTCTCAGAGAAAGACTGGGAACGCATATTCACAATTGCTCATAAAGGGTCAATTAACGTTAACACACAATAAAACAACTATAAAGTACTAACAAGGTGGTACAGAACACCAACGACTCTTCATATATTTAATCCCACTACATCTAATACATGCTGGGGTTGTATCCAAGAACCGGGCACTATGCTTCACATTTGGTGGTCCTGCCCACGCATACAATCTTTTTGGAAACAGGTACACCAGATTACATCCCAAGTAACCTCGCAATTCATGTAATACACTCCCGCACGCCTATTGCTACACCATTCTAACTTACTAACTAACACTTACTGCAAGTCCCTCACAATCCACATGATTAACGCAGCAAAACTCTGTATCCCTCTACACTGGGGTTCCTGCCATGCTCCCTCGCTAGAGGAATGGTTTAAGAAAATAAACAAAATAGCTGAAATGGGGGAACTTATTCATATTGCACACGACACGCCATCAAAATTTTATGACACCTGGGCCCGTTGGACACATTTTCGTTCTTCAAACCTGTTCTCCACCACGATACAACCTAACATTAGCCAAAACACAGACTAGAGAATATCACCCTTTGTTAGCTTATCCGGACATTATACATGTCGGTCAACAAGACAACGCGCTATATAGAGTGAGAGATGGAACTATCCCCCCCCTTACCCAGGGTTATGTGGGGATATTCCAACCCTCCTTGTCTCTAACATTAAATATTTAATCTTATCCACAGACACTGTATGCAGTAACTTTACATAGCCTTCTGCCCACACTTTCACACTTTAGCAACCATTTCAGATCCTGCTTACTTACCTGGTATATACACTGATATCTTTATATGTCCTACCCTTACCCCTCCACATGCTTTACACAGCTTTTTTTCCGGAATTTAGGATAATATGCTCTTTATGAATAGATATTTGGGTTTAAGAGTGTTACATTAAAGATGCATTTTGTAATTTTCCTGCAACATATTGATGTTTCCTGTTTTACATTGTATTCATTTATTTTCAATAAAATCTTTTATGGAAATTCTTTTTAAAAAAAATATTGTTATTTTTTCAAAATTGTCGCTATTTTATTGTTAATAGCGCAAAAAGTAAAAGATTGTACAGGTGATCAAATACCACCAAAAGAAAGCTCTGTTTGTGGGAAAAAAAGAACATCAATTTCATTTGGGTACAGCGTCGCACGACCGTGCAATTGTCCGTTACAGTCACGCAGTGCTGAATTGCAAAAAAGGGCCTGGTCTTTGAGCAGCCAAATCCTCCGGGGCTTAAATGGTTAAGGTAGAAACCTTAAGGCTTTGGAGCCACTTTAAAATGTTTCCTAACAATCATTATCTTCTGTTAAACAAACTATAGAAAACGTGTTTACACCCTCAAACAAAAGAACAATTCAAGAACCCCACCACAATTTACACATAGACTTACATCTAGGCCTAATTAGTCAGTTGAATATTATAAAATATAAAGATACATTTTTATTGTGAAATGTCTTTAATTCCTTGCTGTTGTCACCACCAGAGGATCTGAATGCCAGGAGACAGAGGTGGGCTTTCTGATCGTTTGACAGCTGTTATCACATTCAGTATATTAGATGTTTTATATCATGCTAATGAAAATAAAATATTTATGCTCTCAACTTTGTATGTATAATAATGCCATAAGGTGGAAATGGATGGTACCTTTTACTGTAATCATAGCTAAGGACATTAGAAACTGGACATAGGTGCATAGGGTTCAATCTACTAAAATCAAAGTAAATAGCTTAGTGAATGTGGTGAAATAACACTTTGCAAAAATACGCAATTACATGGAAGGGAAAAAATATATTTTCTCTTGCACATGATTCTATTATGGAATTCAGCAGATCCTCACCTGGAAAAACTCCCTTGAAAAGTGAATAGACTTTTTAATTTAGTATATCAACCTCATAGTGTCTACAAATAATATCAATGCAGAACTGTTGATCATACTAAAGTATATACAGTATCTGATTTTTATTATCAGAACAAAAACTAATGTATGACAACTTAAAAAGTAGTAACTTATTTAAATACGGAGTTTTGCTGTTCAGTGTTGGCATTGTAGGCTAAGGTGCTGATGTAGTTTTGCTGTTCAATGTTAGCATTGTGGACTATGGTGCTGATGTTTTAAAGAAGTTACACAATAAATTTATATCTATTTTTTAATATATTAAGTCTATTGTGGCGGTCTGATGCTAACTGTCCATATAGGTTGATACATTAAACTCCAATGTAATTTTTAATCATATTCTATATCCTTTTAGAAATAGGTAAACTATGTTCTGCATGCAGCTGCACTTGCCCTTAACACATCTTTATAAAGAAAAACTTAGCTCATGTGCAGCAGCTAATGTAAGCTTTTCTGCTTCTTCTTGGCAAACTTAGTGTTAAATTCTTTCTCTGTTTATTTGTGTATGCCCAACAAGTTTGTATTTGAAACAGAACTAGGAGGATAAGCAAGTCAGTCCAAATTTTCCTTGGCTGGCTTCAAACTCTAGATCCTCCGAGTTAATTCCAAGGCGTTTATAGACCAATAAAAATATAATCTCACCACTACATCCACCACTAGTTTTCCTCCAGATTGTGCTTGTCTGAGCATCCATACAATGTTCAATTCACTTCAACTTTTACATCTTAATACAAAGGTGCATGATGGTTCTTTTGGAAATGCTTCTGAAATGTCATACTGCTCTCCTTGTCATAAAAGAAAGCCTCCAGCTGTGATAAAACCTAAGATTAGCTTCTTCCATTAAAAAAAAACTTTTTTTCCTGTCATAATCATATCTAGTGTCCATAAGTACAATAGAAGAGCACACTCATTGGCAAATGACAAACATTTTCAAAATTTGAATGCCTTTGTCGTCTGATACCACAACTCATTTTCAAACTTTTCAAACCCGTACTTTAGTCATTTTTGAAAGGTACCTAAACTTTTTACCACAGGCAGGGTTTCACAATGCAATCTATATATATATATATATATATATATATATATATATATATATATATATACAGTATCTCACAAAAGTGAGTACACCCCTTACATTTTTGTAAATATTTTATTATATATTTTCATGTGACAACACTGAAGAAATGACACTTTGCTACAATGTAAAGTAGTGAGTGTACAGCTTGTATAACACTGTAAATTTTCTGTCCCCTCAAAATAACTCAACACACAGCCATTAATGTCTAGACCGCTGGTAACAAAAGTGAGTATACCCCTAAGTTAAAATTTCCAAATTGGACCCAAAATGTCAATATTTTGTGTGGCCACCATTATTTTTCAGCACTGCGTTAACCCTCTTGGGCATGGAGTTCACCAGAGCTTCACGGGTTGCCTCTGGAGCCCTCTTCCACTCCTCCATGCCGACATCACAGAGCTGGTGGATGTTAGAAATCTTGCACTCATCCACCTTCCATTTAGGATACCCCACAAATGCTCAATAGGGTTTAGGTCAAGAGACATGCATGGCCAGTCCATCACCTTTACCCTCAGCTTCTTTAGCAAGGCAGTGGCCATCATGGTGGTGTGTTTGGGGTCGTTATCATGTTGGAATACTGCCCTGCAGCCCAGTCTCCAAATGGAGGGGATCATGCTCTGCTTCAGTATTTTACAGTACATGTTGGAATTCATGGTTCCCTCAATGAACTGTAGCTCCCCAGTGCCGGCAGCACTCATACAGTCCCAGACCATGACTCTCCCACCACCATACTTGACTGTAGGCAAGACACACTTGTCTTTGTACTCCTCACCTAACAAAAAACAGATATAAACCCCCTAGAGGTGGGACTTTGTAGGGCGTGGAATAATAAAGTGTTGATGTATAAAAAGTAGGAAATATTTATTCACAAATATGCATAACAAATGTAGCAATATTTTCAGGCATTGGGCCTGATATGGGTCCGTCATTTTTACCGGTAACACTTCCAACACATTTAAGTTCAAAACCCAAGTGTGAGAGCTGAGACAGTGACCATTCCGGCATCTTCCGTTTGTTTTGTTTATTTTGTAATGGGGGTGGGAGAAGGGAATGATTGGGATACTCCTCTGGCTCAACTAGGTTCAACTGTACAGAAAAATGCCGGTTAGAGCTGTCTTGACGCCAGCTGAATGCCGGCCAATGCTCCCTGGCGCTTGAAGATACTGTCATGCTGAACTGTGCTGGAACTTCGACTTTAACACCCAGATTAACTCAGAAGATCCAGGACTGTAGGACATTTGACTCCTGAAACTCTGTATAGCTCAAAAGTCCGGTGAACAGCTCCCTCCAGCCCTTCACTGACTGAGGTAGCTCCTTGTAACTGCTTGTGCTGCTACAACCCTTAACACTGTACACTTAACTCTTCAGGGCCCAACCACTGGTGCCCCCTCTACACTTCAGGGTCCTCACGCTAGGCACCCCCTCTGACATTTCAGGGTCCTCTCACTAGGCCCTCCCTCTGACACTTCAGAGTCCTCAGACTAGGCACCCCCTTTACCATTAGCTAGCTCCTGGATCCCTTGGACCTTCACTGGAGTGGACCCTCACTGCTAGGCCGACCCCCAGGGGTAGTTCACAGTATTCACGAACTTGGAATGCTTTCCTGGAACTAGGCCCCTCTTGCTCCACTGGTCCTCAGCACACTCGATCCCTTCTGCAGCTCAGCTCTCTCTCTCTCTACACTCTCAGGCAAGCCGCCGAGACACCCGATTCCTCTGACAGGAGGAGAGACAGCCGTACTCTCCCTCCTGGGACTCTGCTTCCTGCCAAAGATACTGCATCATGCGTTCCCCTCAATTTTATACCCACTCCCAGAATCCTCTGCAGCATAATCTGCCTTCTGGGGTAGATACAGGCCTGAATGAGCCACTGCCCAATGAGAATCCTCTTATGGAGCCAGTGGGGAGACTCCCCTCTCAGCAGCCACACCTGAGAGACATGACAGCCCAGCTGAAAATCATGGCCCTGCTGTTAGGCAGCCAAGGCCCACTATACTTTTACCTAGCACCTACCTTGTAGTGTGCTACACAAACATAATTAATAAAATCACCATGCGGAAATACAAAGAGACAATTGAAGTTGTACATAAATACCCCAAATCTGTTGGATAACAGAGGAGGAGCACCCAACGTGTTTTGAAATATCTGAAAGTTTTCTTTTCATCGGGAGTGAGGGGTTATGGGTACAGTGCTATCTATAATTCAAAATATACATATGTCTCATTAATGAACTACAATACATCAGAAAGTTCTATTGAGAACATCAAAAAGATAGATACTGACCCGTGAGAAATGTACAGCCAAGTCAATAACCGCATGTAGTTAAACACCATACATAGGACTGATTTATTCTGGCGCTCATGCACAGGGGAATCATCACATGGGGGAATGCTCCACCAAAAGGGCCAAAGATAGATCTACGTATAGTATAGATAATAATCAATAAAAATACTATGTACATAATAAATTACTAAAGATATAGGGTAACCCCAATAGCTTACACTGACCAGTACAAAAAAACCTACCTGTACACTTTTGAAACGTAGAATACATGTATGGATCCCAATATTGGATATCCATATATGGGTAAGCCATACAAAGATGGAGGATTGGAGAAAAAAAAGTGAACTACAGTCAGGACAGGTGAGAACCCTGGTCGTAGTAATTGGTAATGCTCTGAAAGGTGCAAAAAATAAAGGGAGGAAAAGGAGATAGTGATAATCTAGATATGCATTTAGGACATGTCCTATATGCAAGTGTACTCTTGCAATAATACAATTCATGCATACATTACATTGCAATACATTTCATTCAAGATAGCCAAATAGGCATGCATAGTTTGGAGCATGGCTAAAAATTACCTTACCTTTAGTCCAAAAGGAGCAGAGCTTGCAAGAGCAACAGTTCAATTACTGACCTTGTCATATAATGTTCAAGTGCTACAAGTGCTAATAGGGACGGTCCCCACAGACGAATGATAATGGTAGACATAAGTAATATGATCAGAAAGGTCCCTGTAGGTCCCCCCAGTGAGATGGCGCCGGCCTCCCACAATGTCATTGCCGCCAAACAAACAATGGCGGCATCCATGGAGGTGGGCGTGCCACTGTCGGCGGTAGGGGTGTGGACTGATGATGCGGTTGGGCGGGGAAACGGCGTCCCACGTCGCACCCTCACCAACGCATGATTAGAGCCAAGGAAGCCGTCCAATCACCTGTTAGCTTGAGATGGAGGGGGCACGTGACCATGATGTGATGGGAAAGACCCTAGATGGGTAAGCCATAGAAAGATGGAAGAGAGGAGAAAAAATGGTAGGCCAAAGGCAGGACAGGTGAGAACCCTGGTTGTAGTAATTGGTAATGCTCTGAAAGGTGCAAAAAAAAAAAGGGAGAAAAAGGAGATAGTGGTAATCTAGATATGAAATTGAGGCCTTTTAGACGTACAACACTCCCAGACGCACAACACTCCCAGACTTCTCAGTCGGCCACCAGCTCTATGGTAGGGACGGATTGCACCTAAATGGGGAGGGTGCAGCCGTACTGGGTGAGAAGATGGCCGAAAAGTTAGAGGGGCTTTTAAACTAGGTGATGGGGGGGAGGGTACAGATGTAGAATTAGTCAGTGGAAAGCAAGATCCAGAGGGCAGAAATGGGGACATTAGCGGTAGGGTGTTCAAAGCTCCTAAACCCAGGGGGGGTATGGGGAGAAATCACAAGAGCAGCCTAAAAACATTAAATGAGGATATATGCAACCGGTCAAAATTACAAGGCTTGTATACCAATGCCAGAAGCCTGGCTAACAAGATGGGAGAGCTGGAGCTGCTGATGTTTGAGGAGGACTTAGATTTTGTGGGGATAACTGAGACTTGGTTTGACAGCTCTCATGACTGGATGGCATCCATTCAGGGGTATTCCCTTTATCGCAGAGATAGAGAAGGTAAAAAAGGGGGAGGGGTATGTCTGTATATTAAGAACAGTATACAGGTAAATATGAGGGATGATATTAATAATGGAGCTATGGACGAGGCAGAATCCCTATGAGTAGAACTTCAAAGGGAAGGCACTGTGGGGAAAGTAATATTGGGCGTATGCTATAGGCCCCCCAACCTGAGGGAGGAGGGGGAGGCAGACCTCCTTTTACAAATAGGATTGGCAGCAAGGATGGGAAATGTCATTATAATGGGAGACTTTAATTATCCAGATATAGACTGGGCAGAAGGAACCGCGCATTCAGCCAAGGCTCGGCAGTTCCTAAATGTTTTGCAGGATAATTTCATGGGTCAGATGGTGAATGCACCGACAAGAAACAATGCAGTTCTTGACCTACTGATTACCAACAATACAGACCTGCTCACGGATATAGAAATACAGGACAACTTAGGAAACAGTGACCATAGGTCAATTAGTTTCAGTATTAATTACAGTAATAGGAAACACAAGGGCAATATAAGGACACTGAATTTCAAAATAGCCAATTTCCCAAAACTGCGCTCTCTGCTAGAAAATATCAAATGGGATAGAACCCTGGGAACAAAGAACACGGAGGAAAAATGGGAGTGCTTCAAAAGCATACTTAACAAAGGGATTGACCAGTGCATTCCAAAGGGAAATACATTTAAAAGACTAAACCCTGGGTGGCTAAACTCCAACATAAAAATGCATATTAATGCTAAAGGAAAGGCCTTTAAAAAATACAAGACTGAGGGGTCATTGGCAGCATTCAAGCATTACAAAGAGTGTAATAAGAAATGTAAAGACGAAATCAGGGCAGCTAAAATAGAACACGAGAGACATATAGTGGAAGAGAGTAAAAAGAACCCCAAGAAATTCTTTAAGTATATAAACAGTAAGAAAGCGAGGCCAGAACACATTGGCCCCATAAAAGACGATAAGGGAGTTTTGGTCACAGAGGACAGGGAAAAGGCAGTAGTGTTAAATAATTTCTTCTCTTCAGTCTTCACAAAAGAATCGGGGGGCTACACTAACCCAGCTTGTAAGGCCAAACTAAACAACACACCTCAGGAAATACCGCCGTGGCTAACAGAAGATAGACTTAGAACTAAACTAGAGAAACTTAACATAAATAAATCACCAGGACCGGATGGCTTGCACCCGAGGGTTCTTAAAGAGCTCAGCCAGGTGATTGCCAGACCATTATTCTTGATCTTTAAGGATAGTTTACAGACGGGTATGGTGCCAGCTGATTGGAAAAAAAGCCAACGTGGTACCAATATTTAAATAGGGGCCGAGATATATCCCGGGTAACTATAGGCCGGTCAGCCTAACATCAGTAGTCTGCAAGATTTTGGAGGGTATGTTAAGGGACCACATACAAGACTTTAGTAATGAAAACTGTATTATTAGTAGTAATCAGCATGGATTCATAAAAAATCGTTCTTGCCAAACCAATCTATTAACCTTCTATGATGAAGTGAGCTGCCACCTAGATAAAGGTAAGCCTGTGGATGTGGTGTACCTGGACTTCGCAAAGGCCTTTGACACCGTTCCCCACAAACGCTTACTGTACAAACGAAGGAAGGTAGGTATGGACCATAAGGTGAGTACTTGGATAGAGAACTGGCTCCAGGGGAGGTTGCAAAGGGTGGTGATTAATGGGGAGTACTCAGATTGGGCGGGTGTGGAAAGTGGGGTCCCCCAGGGTTCTGTCCTGGGGCCAATCCTGTTTAATTTATTCATAAATGATCTAGAGGAGGGGATATCGAGTAAAATCTCAGTATTTGCAGATGATACTAAACTAAGCATGCCAATATCTTCTGTGCAGGATGTGGAAACCTTACAAGCAGACCTGAACAAAATTATGGGGTGGGCAACTACATGGCAGATGAGGTTCAATGTTGATAAATGTAAAGTAATGCACCTGGGTGCCAGAAACCAGAAAGCAAGCTACTCACTGAGGGGGGAACCTCTGGGTGAGTCTAGGATGGAAAAGGACCGGGGGGTACTGCTAGACAACAGGCTTGGCAGTGGCATGCAATGCCAAGCCACTGCAAGCAAAGCCAACAGAATACTGGGATGTATAAAAAAGGGGATTCACTCCAGAAATAAAGAGATTATTCTTCCACTCTACAAGACTCTGGTCCGGCCACATCTGGAGTATGCTGTCCAGTTCTGGGCACCGGTCCTCAGGAAGGATGTGCTGGAACTGGAGAAAGTCCAGAGAAGGGCAACAAAAATAATTAGGGGAATGGAGGACATCAGCTATGAGGAAAGACTACAAGCACTGAACTTATTCTCTCTGGAGAAGAGACGATTGAGGGGGGATATGATATCAATGTACAAATACTGTACTGGAAACCCTAGCATATGGAAAAACCTATTCAGAGAAAGGGAATACAATAAGACGCGTGGCCACTCACTAGAACTAGAGGAAAGGCGGGTTTAACCTTAAAATACGCTGGGGATTCTTCACTGTGAGAGCAGTAAGGATGTGGAATTCTCTTCCGCAAACAGTCATATCAGCAGGGAGCATCGATAATTTCAAAAAGCTATTAGATGGGCACATTAAAGACCGCAACATACAGGGGTACACAATGTGTGGTTAACAGTAGACACACACACACACACACATGATAGGTTGAACTGGATGGACTGATGTCTTTTTTCAACCTCACTAACTATGTAACTATCATGTCCTATATGCAAGCGTACTCTTGCAATAATACAATTCATGCAAGATAGCCAAATAGGCATGCATAGTTTGGAGTATGGATAAAAATGACCTTACCTTTAGCCCTCACCTGGTTGCTGCCACACAAGCTTGACACCATCTGAACCAAATAAGTTTATCTTGGTCTCATCAGACCACAGGATATGGTTCCACTAATCCATGTTCTTAATCTGCTTGTCTTTAGCAAGCTGTTTGCGGGCTTTCTTGTGCATCATCTTTAGAAGAGGCTTCCTTCTGGGACGGCAGCCATGTGGACAAATTTATTGTAGTGTGCGGCTTATGGTCTGAGCACTGACAGGCTGACCCCCCACCCCTTCAACCTCAGCAGCAATGATGGCAGCACTAATATGTCTATTTTTGGAAGACAACCTCTGGATATGATGTTGAACACGTACACTCAACTTCTTTGATTGATCATGACGAGGTCTGTTCTGAGTGGAACCTGTCCTGTTAACCCGCTGTATGGTCTTGGTCACCATGCTACAGCTCAGTTTCAGGGCCTTGCCAATCTCCTTATAGCCTAGGACATCAATGTGTAGAGAAAAAATTATTTTTTTCAGAGTTCTTTGCCATGAGGTGCCATGTTGAACTTCCAGAGACCAGTATGAGAGAGTGAGAGCGATAACTCCGAATTTAAAACACCTGCTCCCCATTCACACCTGAGACCTTGTAACACGAAAGAGTCACATGACACCGAGGAGGGAAAATGGCTAATTGGGCCCAATTTGGACATTTTCACTTAGGGGTGTACTCACTTTTCTTGCCAGCTGTTTAGACATTAATGGCTGTGTGTTGAGTTTTTTTGAGGGGACAGCAAATTGACACTGTTATACAAGCTGTACACTCACTACTTTAAATTGTAACAAAGTGTCATTACTTCAGTGTTGTCACATGAAAAGATATAATAAAACATTTACAAAAATGTGAAGGGTGTACTCACTTTTGTGAGATACTGTAACATACCAAATAGTTTTTACCATATTAGGAATTGTATAAATGTGTATCATATGCAATTCAGTAGAAATTACTCCATGCCTCTAATATATTTTTCTAGCCACAATTTCTGAAGTGCAGTCACAAATATAATGAGTGCATTCAAAACATTGTCTAGAATGGTATACTAATAAATCATTGCATCTGTCCCTGACTCATGCTTACCTTTCAATAAAATCTTATTCCAAATTGTAACAAAAAACAAACAGAAATATTATTTTAACCTCACAGAGTGCAACATTTTTAACTTTAGTCTTTTTTGCAATATTCATCTCCAGTTTAATCTTTACAGAGCTTGATGTAATAATTGTTTTCTGCAACAACATCACAGCATGTCACAATGAACTGATACTGAATTTGAAATAAAAATGTTGGCACAGATTTCTGTTATATTATTCCAGGCAGTAAACATCTTTGGAAATTAAACACTTAAGGACCGCCCCACACACTTTTACTGCGGAAGGGCGGCCCTTAAGTGCAAAATCATGTACCAGTACAAGATTGTTTCCTTTAGCTCTAGGGGGCGCATGCGCATCACCAGAGCAGCGCTCCCGCTGTGATTGGAAACAGCGGGAGCCAATCAGCGGGTCCAGTGGCTGCAATGGCCGTTGGCCACCCGCGATTGTTCGGAAGAATGACAGAACGGTGGTCTGCTTATGTAAACCAGGCAGACCATTGTTCTGTCAGACAGGAAGAGAGAGATCTTGTGTTCCTACTAATCAGGAACACAAATCTCTCTCTTCCTGCAGTTTGTACATCCCCACACAGTTCGAAAGCACTCCCTAGGAGCACACTTAACTCTTGGATCGCCCCTGATGTTAACCCCTTCCCTGCCAGTGTCATTTTTGCAGTGACGGTGCATTTTTTTTAGCACTGATCACTGTATTAGTGTCACTGGTCCCCAAAAAGTGTCACTTAGGGTCAGATTTGTCCACCGCAATGTCGCAGTCCCGCTAAAAATTGCTGATCGCCGGCATTACTAATAAAAACTATTTTAAAGATAAAAGTCCATATATATATATCCCATAATTTGTAGATCCTTTAACTTTTGCGCAAACCAATCAATATACACTTTTTGGGATTTTTTTTACTAAAAATATGTAGCAGAATATAAATTGGCCTAAACTGATGAAGGCATTTGATTTTTTACATTTTTTTTAGTCCATATGTTTTATAGCAGAAAGTAAAAAATATTTTTTTTTTTGTTCAAAATTGTCGGTCTTTTTTTGGTTATAGCACAAAAAAATAAAAATCGCAAAGGTGATCAAATACCACCAAAAGAAGGCTTTATGTGTGAGAAAAGGACATAAAAGGACATCAATTTTTATTTAAGTACAGCATCGCATGACTACGCGATTGTCAGTTAAAGCAACACAGTGCAGTATCGCAAAAAATGGCCTGTCATTAACCACTTAAGCCCCTTCTTTTGGTGGTATTTGATCACCTGTGCGATTTTTTGATCATGCGCTATAAACAAAAAAAGAGCGTTAATTTTGCAAAAATAACAATATTTTTCACATTTTTTATGTGAAATTCCCCAAAAAAAGTGTAAAAATCAAAATTTTTTAACATTTTCGGCCAATTTGTTTTATGCTACATATGTTTGGTAAAAAAAATTGCAAAAAGCGTATTTTGATTGGTTTGCGCAAAAGTTATCGCCTTTACTAACAAAGGGAAATATTTTTGTCATTTTTGTTGTTTTTTTTTAAACGCGTAATGGCGGCGATCTGCGATTTTTTTGCGGTACTGCGACATTGCGGCGGACAGATCAGACCCTTGACTGACATTTTTTACACTTCTGGGGGTACCAGTGACATTTCTACAGTAATCAGTGCTATACATATGCACTGTTACTGTAAAATTACACTGGCAGTGAAGGGGTTAACTTTTTTTTTGAGAGGGAGGGGTGGTGTGTGTCCCTAGGGGCGTGATTCTAACTGTGATTGGCTGTGGCTTGAGGTGTAGGAACAGTGATCATTGGTCCTACATAGTAGAACCATATGATCATTGTTTCTACACAGGGGAGAATGACAGGCGGCTTGTTTACATCAGCCGCCTGCCTTTCTCCCTCTGCACCGACGATCGCCGAGTGACCGGCGGACATCGGGTCCGCCGGTCACACGCGCGGGGGGGGGGTCCGTGACCGCGCGGGAGGGGAGCGCGCGCTCGCTCCCTAGACCCTCACAGGCTAGCGACGTAGTACTACGTCGCTTTGCCTGTGAGGGGCTGACCACCGCAGTAAATAGTCGTGCGGCGGTCGGCAAGCGGTTAAAGGGGTAAAACCTTCTGAAGTGGTTAAAAACAAGAAATAAACTGTGTCTTGGTTTCATAGAATATGTAGAATAATCTTCAGATAAGGCTAGAAGACTTTCAAAAGCCCTCAAAAGGCAATCATTAGATATATGCAACCAATCAAAACTTGCTCAGCCTAAAATTAGTTTGCAGTTATTTTTATAGTGTTTTAAAGGATTTTATAGTGGAAAATGGATGAGGATTAAAGCTGGAGGGTGAACAGAAGATCATCTTTTTGGCAAACTAGCTTACATCTGGTCACTAAACCAGTCTGCATGGAATCCCAATTTCATGGAGTAAACAGGTTTTAATGAAACAGTCAAGGTAATTGGTGAACATCCTAAGTAGTAAACATTATTAAAAAAAAAATACACCTTTTCCAGCACAGTTCCAAAGGTGGATTATACCAAAATAAATCACTAATAGGGATAAACAAAATAGGAACCTTTTCTTCACCAACATTTTGGGAAATGGGGGCATGTCATTGGTGCAAAACAAGCACACTTAGTAGGAAACACAGTGGCAGACACCAATATTGGTGGGGCTATATTCACCTAACAGTGGTGCATGAAGAAATTAGAGGCTAATTCTGATGACATTTCAACTAAGGAGAACTGTTTTTTCCAGTATAATAAAGTTTGGTAAAATCATCCACTCATCACCAATCACCCAGCCAAGTCAGTATCTCAGTTTACATGGAGTAAAAATGATACCATTACAGAGGAAGTTACTAGGTCAGGGCTCCTGTTCTCATTTAACTGAACTAATACTCGTCAAGCTGATTGTAAGTCACATCGGGATACAGCAGAAAGTCCGAACTCAAAGCCAAATATAGATAGACCATCCTTAACACTTCCATACCAGGCCTATTCTGTAAACATCCCTTATAATAAGAATAGGGCATGTCAGGTCCTCGTTATGGAGAAATGTAGCGTCTATAAGTCCCCACATCTCTCCTCCAGGCTCCTCTAGGCTGGAAAGACTGAGATAAAACACAAAAAAAAAAAGATTTTAGGCTCACGAGCCAAATATGTGGCAGTGTTTACAATTTCCCAGGCCAGACATGACATCATAACTTTGCGCACGGCCTCCGAGAGTCAAAGAAGTGACCAGGGACCATCTGATCCTCGGTCAGTTCTATGGTAAACTTCTGCCATCGGCGGATTCCTTCTCCGGCTCTCCAATCGCAAGGGCAAGCAGGTAGAAGCACAGGCGGGCGGTGGGGGGGGGGGCATGCCCTCCCGCCATCTATAAAAGCATTCAAGCGATTCAGGCGCTATTATTGATTTTACATGACAAGGAATCGCCGGCTGAAAAAGAAGATATCTGAATGATGCCTGCAGATGTAACCACTTAAACTCCAGGACGTCACATTACGTCATTGATTTACTAAAGGCAAATAGACTGTGCACTTTGCAAAATGCAGTTGCACACTGCAAGTGCAGTTGCTCTAGAGCTTAGTAAATTAAGTAAAACTTTGATTTGCAGTACCCAATCACGTGCAAGGAAAAAAAAAAAACATTTTTGCTTGCACATGATTGGATGATGGAAGTCAGCAGAGCTCCCCCTCATTTACTAAGCTCTGGAGCAACTGCACTTTCAGAGTGCAATTGCAGTTTGCAAAGTGCACAGTCTATTTTCCATCAGTAAATCAACCCCATAGAATAACTTATTATTTGTTCAGCACACCCCTTGTGACATAGTTAAGTGACATACCTATGTAGGGTCATAACTACAAAACATAGAGCCCCATCCATAGATAGTTTGATGAGCATACCCTACTTAGTTACCACTCTTCACAGTGAGTTCTGCAGTACCCAGCACTTTTCATTTGTGGCAATGGACAGTGTCAATAATATTAGTCCCTTGGGGTCAGCGGCAGCCTTTTATTTTCCCATAAAATCCACCCACCCTTACATGGGAGACTAGTGATAGTTGTATTCTCTCTTATAAAGGCCTATTTACATTCATACGAATAAAAAGTCTGGTGCGCTATAAAAATAAATTATTTATTTTTATAGCGCATTAGACTTTTTATTCGTATTTATATTCCACACTAGGTAACTAGGATCTTTGGTTGCAGCTTTAAAATATATCAGCGCACCCTTCACAAATAATTATTATGCCTACATTTTTACGATACCCGGTTATTATTATATATATTCTTCAGTTCTTTTCTGAAATCAGCACCGATTCATCTTTTATACCTTGATCATTTTAGTATTTTGTGATAATACAGAATTGGCTGCTCTTTTCTTCTACTTCATTTTTCACCTGGGCAGATTTATTCATTTATTTATTTATTTATTCACCTTATATTTTCAGCTCTCACATCTGATACCTGATAAGCAGCGCATATGCCCCGCTTTTTCTTTTTGTAGCACCCTTCACATTATTTTTTCATCTATTTACATTCATATTTATTGATGCTTGATGTCTCTAAATATCTAAATAAAAGCCTCTTTAATTTCACTGGTGATCTCCTAAGTGCCATAGTAAAAATGCATAGGTATTCTAGTGACAAATCTTTCAGATGTTATTGTTTTTTTCTCAGGCCAAAAATTGCAAAAAAAAAAAAAAACCTTTAGCTTAGTTGCCAAGTAACAAAAAAGAAAGTCTTAACCTGACAATCTTCTCTCTAAGTAATATGGCATACAGTATATATACAGGTTCTCTGAAGATTAGTGTGAGTCTCCACTGTTTTTTTTTTTTTCTCAATTTGTAAATTGTAAAAAAAAAAGTGTAAGATTTTCTGTAAAAAAACAAAAACAACAGTCTGTCAATCTCCTCTGTAAATATTATAGCATATTTGTAGGCACTCTGCATGCTGGCTGTCATTAATGTTGGACAATATGACAGTTTTTGCTGAGTAAATGCTAAATTTTTCTGGCAACTAAAAATGAAGACAGATTGTTAGCAATCTGGAATATGTACAGTCACCTTGGTAAATACATAGCCTTTTAGTCTTCGCTGTAAGCAATTTCAAAAATATAGATGCACTCTGGTGAAGACATTGGGGTTGATTTAATAAAACTGGAGAGTGCAAAATCTGGTGCAGCTCTGCATAGAAAGCTTCCAGCTTCCAGTTCATTTATTTATTTTGTCAAAGCTTAGTTAACCACTTCTGGACCGGAAGGTTTTCCCCCTTAATGACCAGGCCATTTTTTGCGATAGGGCACTGCGTTACTTTAACTGACTGATGCGTGGTCGTGCAACGCTGTCCCGTAATAAAATTGGTGCCTTTTTCTTCCCCTACAAATAGAGCTTTCTTTTGGTGGTATTTGATCACCTGTGCAATTTTTAATTTTTGTGGTATAAACAAAAAAACAATATTTTTTACTTTCTGCTATACAACATTCCCAATAAAAAAAATTTAAAAATCCAAATTGTTCAGCATTTTTGGCCAATTTGTATTCTGTTACGTATTTTTGGTTACAAAAAAAATCCCAATAAGTGTATATTGATTGGTTTGCTCAAAAGTTATTGCGTTTACAAACCAGGGGAAAGATTTATGTCATTTTTATTTATTTATTTTTTTTACTAGTAATGGTGGCGATCAGCGATTTTTAAGCGGGACTGCAACATTGCGGCAGGACAGATCGGACACCTAACTGACATTTTTGACACTTTTGGGGGGACCAGTGACATTACTACAGTACTGATCTAATGACACTGGCAGGGAAGGGGTTAACACCAGGGATGATCAAAGGGTTAAATTTGTCCATAGGGGGTGCTTTCTAACTGTGGGGAGGATGGGCTTGCTGCATGAACACAGAGACCTGTGTTCCTAAATTTCTGACAGAACAGTGGTCTGCCGTGTTTAGATCAGCAGACTGCCATTTTGTCTCCACAGAGAAAGATAACGGGTGCCCGGCGGCAATGGTGGCAACTGTCCCTGCTGATCAGCTTCCCCTGTGGGGAATGGGCGCGCCCCTGCTAGCTTTCCCACAAAGCGACGTACAGGTAGGTCATTTTGCTGGACAGAGCCGACCTGCCGCAGTAAAACTATGGTGGCTGGTTGGAAAGTGGTTAAACAAGTTAAAATTAGAAGCTGTAATAACAGTGCTATTACCGGAGATGTCACCAGAACCAGAAATGTAGTCACAGCCCAATGGCTTTCGCCCAGCCTGGTGAGCGTCTGCCTTCCTGTGGGTGAAACGCATTGGAAGGACACTACATTTCTGGTTCCAGTGTTGTCACATCTGGCCCATGGAGAGCATGCCAAGGCAACGCTTCTGGGTTTGTGGTACAGTACACTACTTATTTGCCGTTCTTTGATGTTTTTAATGTAAGTGTATTTACATAGTAATCTTTTTATATTTTAGTTGAAATCGCCACTTGCCATAGCCAATTCTAGTATGGTTGTATACATGTGAAAGCCTTAGTCAATGCCGTTCCTCGGGCCATGACCCCTGACAAGGAGCTGCATTAACTGAGGCTTTCATATGTATACATCCATTCTAGGATCGGCAATGGCGAGCAGTGGTTTTAAGCTAAAATGTTAATTTCTCACTGGATGAGTTTTTCTTACGTTGGCTTTCCAACTATCCTAAGTGCCAATGGGGCTCCTCAACCTGGAGCAGCACCCCTAAGTATTTATGGGATTTTTTATTAACTGTTTATTCTAAACCATGATGGGGTCTCTCCTCTATACCCTATATTACATCTGAGCCATTTAGCACCTATGCAAACAGTAAGAGACACTGCCACAGAAGGGGAAGGAGGAAGGAGTCTATCAAGCAAATTGATCCTGGAGTTTTAACATCACTTGAGTCAACTTATCTAATGCTCATATGACCAATCTGACTATACAGCAGATGGTCCATGTTTTCTGGTGGAGTGTGGATACGCTTGGGGAAAGGGTACTAGAAGATAATGGTGTAATAAGGCAGTGGTGAGGTAATATAAAGCACAAACGGTTTTGGACAGTTTATCCATTGGGAAATAGGAGTAAAGGGACAGCAGAGGAGTCACATTACTGCACGGAACACAATGATGTTTGGACTCACACATTATTCACTTTGTAACTAATGTGAAATAGTTTTGTTAGCACAAAAGACTAAAGGCAAATCCACTCTGCACTACAAATGCACTTGGAAGGGCAATCGCTGTGGATCTGAGAGGGACATGCAAGGAAAATAAAAAACAGTATTTTTGCTTGTACATGATTGGATGATAGAAATCAGCAGAGCTTCCCCTCATTTCAGATCTTTCCCTTAGATCCAGAGCAACTGCACTTCCAAGTGCACTTGCAGTGAACTTGCAGTGCAGAGTGTTTTTGCCTTTAGTAAATCAACCCCTATGTATTGGTTTGTTATGTGATTATTGTTTGATTGTACATATAGTGGTATAGGCACAGTATACATGCTCAGAAGGTGAGATTTTTTATTTTTTGTTTTTTGATTAATGCTCACATATATACATATGACCCTGTGGGTGATAGAGCTGTTTTTAAATCTTCTTATGTTACAGTAGATGGGCCAGTGGCGGACCGTCCATTGGGGCGCAGGGGCGCCGCCCCCCATCCATGCATCTGGCCCCCTAATCTACATGCTGGGCGCCGGATGCATGGATTTCAATTTTTTTTTTTAAGCACGTGATTAAAGCCAGAGGCTCTAATAGGCTTTAAAAAAGGGTGTGCTCGGGGCGCAGAGCACTGCGCCCTAAGCTCACCCAGTTGTGTGACAATAGTGAATGAATATTCACTATTGTGACATGGATTCTCCTCCTGGCCAATCAGGAAGCGGCCCGTTTCCCAATTGGCCGAAAGGAGGAGCCATGCTATTGGCCAAGAAGGAGGAGGAGGGAGGAGACGCAGGGGAAGCCCGACCCACAAAGGAGATTGATGGGGAACCTGCTGCCCCCGTTGCCTGCCCTCCATATGTCAGTCCAGGGGGAGTGAGCCGGCGACCGGGGGGGTATAGTGTGCTGGTTGGGGCTGGAGCTGGTGTGGTCCAAGGAGAGGGGGGGTATGGTGTGCGGGCTGGAGCTGGTGTGGTCGGGGGGGCGGGGGTATGATGTGAGGGCTGGAACTGAGATGGACATGGCCATAATTACAGCTGCTGTCGCAATTGTAAAGTTTATTACTTCCTGATAACAAAGCTTTAAAAGGAGGAACATAGTGAGGGGTTTTTTTTTCTAGTTTTATTGGTTTATTCTATTCCATGTAGAGCTGCACCAGATTATACACTTTTCGGTTTTAGTAATTCAACCCCATAGCCTTTCAGTCCTCTTTCAGTCTTGTCTGTTAGTATTTTGGAAAATGTACTGGCACTCTGGTGAAGACATAACCTTCCGGTCCTTATACAATGAACCTAAAGTAGCCTTGGGCATTTTTAGAGGGAAATATAGATATCCATATCCAAAGTTCAGGGCTATTTGATGTACATTGTTTAGAACAAGGGTCTTCAAACCATGGCCCTCCAGTTGTTCAGGAACTACAATTTCCATCATGTCTAGTCATGTCTGTGAATGTCAGAGTTTTACAATGCCTCATGGGATGTGTAGTTCGGCAACAGCTGGAGGGCCGTGGTTTGAGGATCCCTGGTTTAGAGTATATACTGAATCACAGGGACAAGGGCAAATAGCATACAGTATTCTGATTCAAATTCATGTTTAAACCGTTTAGTCTTGTCTGTTAGTAATTTAGAAAATGTACTGGGACTCTGGTGAAGTCATAGCCATCCAGTCTTCTGTTACTATTTGAAAAATGTACTGGCGTTCTGGTGAAGACTTTCAGTTTTCTCTGTTAGCAATTTGGAAAATGACACAGGCACTGGTGACTAGTTTAACTCTTAGGGTCTTAGCCACATAATTTTTCTACACTGGATCAATGCAGTTCACTGCAAGGGCACATGGAGAACAATATGTTTCTATATGTTTCATTCCCACCACAATGTTGTGTGCATTGCATTAACCACTTCAGCTTCGGAAGGTTTTACCCCCTTCCTGACCATGTCATTTTTTGTGAGATAGCCCTGCGTTGCTTTAACTGACAATTGCGCTATCATGTGGCACTGTACCCAACTAAAATTGATGTCCTTTTTTTCCCACAAATAGAGCTTTTTTTTTGGTGGTATTTGATCACCTCTGCGGTTTTCATTTTTTACGTTATAAACAATAAAAGTTTCCGATATAAAGCACATCCAATAAGTAAAAAATAACACGTCTTCAGTAATTCAGTAATTTAGGCCTATATGTATTCTGCTACATGTTTTTGGTAAAAAAGAAAAACTCAATGAGCATATATTGATTGGTTTGTGCAAAAGTTAGAGTGTCTACAAACTATGGAATAGGTTTATGGACTTTTTTTTTTTTTTATTGTTTTTATTAGTAAAGGTGGCAATCAGCGATTTTTAGTGGGACTGCGACATTGCGGCGGACAAATATGACACTAAGTGACCCTTTTTTAAGAACCAGCGACACCAATACAGTGATCAGTGCTAAAAAAAATGCACTGTCACTGTATAAATGACACTGGCAGGGAAGGGGTTAATATCAAGGGCGATCAAAGGGTTAAGTGATAGGAGGAAAACAGAGATCTGTGCTTCTACATAGCAGAAACACAAGATCTCCATTTTCCTCCCTCACAGCATTCCCCCTACAGCAAGAAAGCACTCCCTAGGAGCACACTTAACCCTTTGATCGCCCCTGATGTTAAACCCTTTCCCTGCCAGTGTAATTTATGTTTACAAACAATCGGCAGGTCCCAGAGTCGAAGATCTGAATCACGTACGGGTATGTGATTTTGTGCTTAAGGGCCGCCTTGCTGCAGTATATGTACGTGGGGTGGTCCCTGAGCAGTTAAAATGAAACCTGTCTGCATAATAAAGCAACGCACATGAATGCATGTAAATGCAATGCAATGCAAATTAAATAAAAAATAAATTGTTGTTAGAATTTTGACCCTTCCAGGGACCTTTCCATTCACAGTTGATGACACGAAAACTCACAGCAACAAGCATACAAATTCAATAAAACACATCACTTTAAAATGCATGTTAAATGCACATCAATGCATATGTATTTTCAATCTGTTGCAATTTTTTTTGACTATTATATTGTGCAATGACCCTAAGATACAGAAGTGTGCACTCTTAGTTGCCTACACTTTTAAAAATAAAAAGGATGGCAAAACTCAAAGCAGTACTGCAGCAATCTATCGCACACTGTTCTCACTGAAATTGTTGCTGAATTATGAAAAGCACCCAACTAACATCAGCCACTAGTCCCCTCCAGCCCTACTTATATAGGGTAATGCCCATTTGAATCATCTTCAGATTGGCTAATGCATGAGGAGTTTGCTGGCAATGATAGGGAGACCTGCCAATGTCATAGCAAATGCATGCATGACAACATGATATATGAAATACATAATTGGTTGAACTAGATGAACTTGTGTTTTTTTCAGCCAGACTTATGCTGTCCATACACCATATGAAAAATTGACTGAAATTTCAGATGCTTGGACAGTTTTGGACAGTTTTTCGGCCAGTTAATGGGCAAAAATCAGTAATCGGTTGTGACGTTTTTGAGTCAATAAAACAAGGACAAGAACATGACAAGTTTGGAAATTTTCTGCTGAACAAATGATACATTGAAAGGTTAATGTGTTTCTTGTCCAAACTATTTGCACTAGGCATATGTGAAAAAATGAACAAAAAAAATGAATAATTTACAGTATGTCCATTGAACGATTTATCGGTCATTACATGATGGCACTATCGTTTGCTCTCACGGCCGAGTGTTCATTTTTTGAAAATTTCGTTTGAACGATTTTTTGTATAGTGTATGGCCAGCATAAATTTGTAACTAGGTAACTACAAAATTATGGGAGTTGAAAACGAACTGACTTAGTCTTTCTAACTTATGATTTTGCATCTTATAATTGTCAGTATAAAAATATTATAATTCTTTTTTAATTGTTTTAATAGTAAATAAAATGATTCTGTATTAAATTGAATGACATTTTAGGTAAGTGCCACATTTAAAAAAAGTCCTGTTTTTGTAGTTAATACTATGTGCTTACTCCTGCTGTCCATTAAGCCTCCCCACAAACCATACTACCCCCTCCCCCCATACACTCATACATACACACTTGCAGGATAAGTGAACCTATAAGGTAAATTGAGCCTAAACAGCCCAAGTAAGAGTAGATAACTGGGAACATTGGAAAGAGTCTGATGCACGAATTGGAAAGAGTCTGATGGACGAATATCATCTCCATCCAAGCCCTCAGTAACTGTATTGCTGCTTCATTCTCTTCATGTACTCCTGCCCCAAGTGTACACTACACATATAGAGAAGTGCTGTATATTGTATATTTACCTATCTTGCTTTAGACTCAACTTCTCTAAAATATTTGCTCACTAGGAGTTGGTGATCTTGTAGAGGATGGCATTTTCTAATTTTTGCAATTGTGTATTATTTATTTAGGCCTGTTTAATTCCCCAAACTGCTTTAAAGGTGAAGTTGTCATTCAATGTATTGTATATGCTTATCAAAACAACAGACAATTGCAGCATGCTATTCAGGAATAGATACGTAATGTGAAATACTTTGAAATTATAAAAAGGCAAGAGTGTTGTTGAAAGTAGTTGCTAAAAATATCAATATCAAATATCCATCTAAAAGAAAAATTGTCCCGAAAGCTATCAAAGGCCTGAGAACTCTTATCAAGGTATATTTACATGGCTCAATAAAAAGGTTAACACATTCAAAGAAAGGACATCATAATAAATAAAATATTACTTACCATACCTGATAAACCGGGAACTTCTTGCAGCTTATAATGAGACAGTGCCCAGACTGTGCACATTAAAGAATAAATTCACCTTTATGAACATGTTACATGTGTCTTATTTAGGATAGTGTTGGGCAAATGGTTTGACCCAAGCATGAGTTTTGGCCGAACATTGGCTGGTCATAAGTTCGGTGAAAACCCGAATTGTTGGGGCAGTTTTCGGTTTGTTTGACCCACCGAATGCTCCACAATACACTGCGTGCTGCACAGTACATTGGAAGCCCTGATTGGTTAAAGTAATGAAGGCTTTGCCCAATCAGGGCACATAAAACTGTCAGAGCCATGATTGGAGAAAGTAATGATTACTGTGTCCAATCATGGCTCATTGCTCATAGACCCGCCTTACACCATAAATGCTTCCTTTCCAGAGCAGACATTTACAGTGTGAAATTCAAGTGGAGATACATAGAACAGGCCTCTGTTCATTGCTACTAGCGAGTTAGTGTGCTAATTGTGATTCTCTTGTGAGTGTAGAGTGTCAGAGTAGTGTGAATATAGTGATAGAGCAGAATGAGTGTAGTGCGACCCTCCTTTTTTATTTTAGCATTCGTTTAGTGTGTCAGGGCAGGTTTACTGCAGTTTATTGAAGTAAGTCAGTGTAGAGTGTCAGGGCACGTTTCCTGCAGTATATTGAAATGCGTTAGTGCACTTTTACTGCAATATATTGAAGTGTCTTAGTGCACTTTTACTGCAGTATATTGAAGTGGAATGTGTCTGTGTAGTGAGTGCTCAATAGAGATGGCCTTGCGGTTCGCCCGGTCGGCTTGCAGGAAATTTTGCTTGGTTGCTACCCGCCAATTTTGCGAACACATGACGTTGTTCGCGGGAGCCATATTAGTTTACATTGGGGAGAACTTTGACCCATGACACAGCCCTCAGGTGGAACGGGACAGCCAATTGAAACATTTCAGCACATGGACATGCCCCCACCTTATAAATAGACCAGAGCAGGCGGCCATATTACATTCTGCTTTTTGTCAGCGTAGGGAAAGGTCTGCTGTATGCATCAGGGAGAGATTGCCAGACACAAATAGCTCTGTTAAGATCAACAAAAGTCCTTTTCAGGGCTGGTATTTCGGTATAGGTCTACTACAGTTTTTTTTTCAGTTTAGGGACAGGTATCCAGTCTGTGCTCCAGGGACAGTGACACAAATCACTTTGTTAATGTCCACAAAAATCATTTAAAGGGCTGCAATTTATTTGGTATAGTGTACAGTTTCTGTTCAGTTTAGGGACAGGTATCCAGTGTGCTCCAGGGACAGAGATCAGCAGTGGCAAAAATTGCTCTGTTAATGTCCACAAAAGTCATTTCAAGGGCTGCAGTTTATTTGGTATAGGTGTACAGTTTCTGTTCAGTTTAGGGACAGGTATCCAGTGTGCTCCAGGGACAGAGATCAGCAGTGACACAAATCGCTCTGTTAATGTCCACAAAAGTAATTTCAAGGGCCGTTATTTATTTGGTATAGGTGTGCAGGGCACTATATAGGGGTGTAATCCATGGTATATATATACTTTGTAATATAGAAAGCATATTATAGTGGATTTGCATTGTGCACGGTGCAGCATTGTGACTGGTGTGGTGACTGAGCGTTGCTGCAGCAATACTACAAACAGTGACAAAAGCACTTTTAATGTATTATTACTGGTGTGATAGACCAGTGACCCCCCAATACCACATATTGAAGTGGGGTGTTATCTGAGTATACTTTTACAAGTGAATTTGTGTCCTGCAACAATATTGCCTCTTTTGCTGTGTTAACTCTGCTATACACAGTGCCAAACTCACTGGCCAATTTTTTGAACAACTGGTGTGATAGACCAGTGCCCCCCCCCATACCACATATTGAAGTGGGGTGTTATTTAACAGTATACTTTTCTAAGAGTGTATATTAGTCCTGCAAAAATTTGGCCTCTTTTGCTGTGTTTACTCTGCTACACACAGTGACAACAGTTACTGGCCAATAATTTGTAGAACTGGTGTAATAAACCTGTGGCCCCCCAATACCACAGATTGAAGCAGGGTGTTATCTGAGTATACTTTCATAAGTGTATTTGTGTCATGCAACAATATTGCCTCTTTTGCTGCGTTAACTCTGCTACACACAGTGCCAAACTCCCTGGCCAATTTTTTTGAACAACTGGTGTGATAGACCAGTGGCCCCCAATACCACATATTTAAGTGGGGTGTTATTTAACAGTATACTTTTCTAAGAGTTTATTTTAGCCCTGCAAAAATGCGGCCTCTTTTTCTGTGTTAACTCTGCTACACACAGTGCCAACAGTTACTGGCCAATTATTTGTAGAACTGGTGTGATAAAACTGTGGCCCCCAATACCATATATTTAAGTGGGGTGTTATTTAACAGTATACTTTTCTAAGATTGTATTTTAGTCCTGCAAACATTTGGCCTCTTTTGCTGTGTTAACTGTGCTACACACAGTGACAACAGTTACTGGCCAATTATTTGTAGAACTTGTGTGATAAACCTGTGGCC
This sequence comes from Pelophylax lessonae, assembly GCF_965119305.1. NCBI lineage: Eukaryota > Metazoa > Chordata > Amphibia > Anura > Ranidae > Pelophylax > Pelophylax lessonae. The sequence goes on from NC_138770.1 coordinate 383,186,010, forward strand.
CCCCCAATACCACAGATTGAAGCGGGGTGTTATATACCTTTTTCCTGATATACTTGCGATTCTCTAGAGACTTTTGTGACACGCAGGCAGAGGAAGAGGCAGACACTTACACAGGGGTGGTAGGGGTAGGGCAGGAGCAGTAGCCAAAGTGTGAAGTTTCAGAAGGCGCCTTTGATTACGTCAAAGGACGCACCAGACTTGGTTGAGTGGCTCACTCAGCCTTCCTCTTCTGCACCCTCATCATCCTCTCTATCTGCATCCTCTTCACTCTCTGCTGTGTGCACCCCCAAAGACACCACCACAAACACCACAACCACCACCACATACCCTCCGCTTGAGTCGCTGGAATTATTTTCCGATCCATCAAAAGACATTTGCGATGCGCAGCCATTGTTGGCATTGGATCAGGAAGAGGAGGTAGCAACAGCCGCCACTCAGCAGTCTGACGACAGTACCCAGATCAGCCCAAGGAGGTTGGTCCCCGCTGTTGCTGCCTACTCCAAGATCTCAAATGTTAGTGGTGGGGAAGGTGACGTGGATGATGACGTGTCTATGGACGTCACGATGGTGGCCACAAGAGAGGAAGAGGAGGGGAGTTCAGAGGGGGACACGGACCAGCAGATAGGGAGGAGAGGCAGGCAGAACTTGCATTGCACAAGAGGTACAAAGCAGACTGCAAATGTATCAGGAGCGAGCCATCAACCATGTACAGTCACTTCTGGCGCTCCCAGGACGCCAGCACATGGCTCCACAGTGTGGGCTTTTTTTTATGTGTCCATTGCTGACAACAGTGTTGCCATCTGTAGCCTTTGCAGTCAACACATACGTCGCGGTAAGCCCAACACTCACCTAGGGACAACTGCCTTAAGAAGGCACCTGAACTCCCATCACCGAGCCCAGTGGGAGCAACACCGTCAGAACCCACAAAGCCACACTCCAGGCTCTCACCATCCAGCCTCTTCTCCTTCTCCTCTCTCCTCACAATTGTCCTCCACTCCACCATTCATCATGCCATTGTCACGTTGTTCTGGAAAAAGGCAGGCTTCTGTGGCCCAAATGTTGGAGCGGAAAAAAATGATGAAGCCGGATAACCCTCTTGCCCAACGTTTGACGGCTGGCTTGTCGGAACTGATAGCCCACCAGCTACTGCCGTATCAACTGGTGGACTCTGAGGCCTTTTGTAAATTTGTGGCCATTGGAACACCACAATGGAAGGTCCCAGGCAGGAAATATTTCTCGCAGAAGGGCATTCCAGAGCTGTATGGCCATGTTCAGCGGCAAGTGAATATATCTCTGGCACACAGTGTTGGTGCCAAGATACATCTGACCACAGACACATGGTCTAGCAAACACGGGCAGGGAAGGTATATCACTTTTACTGCCCACTGGGTGAACCTTCTGACGGCCGTCAAGCATTTAATCTGTGGCACCCGTGTAGATTTGGTTGTACCGCCACGGATTGCATGCTGGCCTGCCTCTTCTTCTCCTCCTCTTCCTCCTCCTCCATCCTCCCTCTCCTCCTCAGCTGACTCCTCCATTTCTGCTGCTACTGTCTCTTCCGCTGCGCCGCCCAAGATCCCCAGAACCTATTCCACATGCCAGGTGAGACGTTGCCATGCCATGCTGCGTCTGTTGTGCCTGGAAGCCAAGAGCCACACTGGTCCTGCACTCCTTCCAGCTTTGCGTTCACAGGCAGATCAGTGGCTGACACCGCTCAATTTGACAGTTGGTAAAGTGGTGTGCGACCACGGTGCCAATATGCTGAGCATGCTGAAACAGGTCAAAATAACACACGTGCCATGAATGGCACACGTCCTGAACTTGGTCTTGCAGCGATTCGTTGCCAAATACCCTGGGGTCCAGGACGTCTTGCGGCAGGCCAGGAAAATCTCAGGCCATTTCAGAAGATCTTACACAGCCATGGCTCGCCTTGCTGACATTCAGCGGCGACACAACCTGCCCATCAGGTGTCTTATTTGTGACTGCCCGACGCGATGGAACTCAACGTTGCATATGCTTGATAGGCTGCTCCAGCAGAAATGTGCAGTTAACGACTACCTGTACGAACTCTGCGGCAGGACAGGTTCTGGGGAGCTTGAGTTTTTTTCACCTCACCAGTGGCTGCTCATGCGCGACGCATGCAGACTTCTGCGGCCATTCAATGAGATCACCAAACTGGTCAGTCACAGCCAGGGCTCCATCAGTGACATCGTACTTTACGCCTTATCTCTGGAGCATGCATTGCGTTGTGTCATTGATCAAGCCGTCGAGTAGCAGGAGCAGGAAGATGAGGAAGTCACAATGTTGGATGAATTCCCAGTGGGTGCTACTCCGTCTGAGACAAGTCAACAGCAGGAGTCTGAAGAGGAGTCAGAGGAAGATGGTGCCAGGGAGGATGAGGAGGAGCAAGAAGAGCATGCTTTAAACCTTTCTGGGATCCCTGGTGTTATCCATGGATGGGGGGGAGGAGAACGAGGACGACATTATCCTGGATGATGAGCTGGAAGGAGGCCACTAAACCTGATGAGCTAGAAGCAGGGGTCTGTAAACATTCTGCCAAATTGTGGAATGGATGCGGACCCATTTTGCAGATGTGTGAATGGACCCTATATGTATTTGACATGTATTTACTGGCTGCTGTCAGTTCTGGCTGATTTATGAAAAAAAAAATTTTGCTGCAAAAAAAATTTAGGGCAACTTTTCCAATTGCAATACTTCTGTTATGACATTGTCCATGTGCTGGGACTATTTGTGCACAGCTAGTAAGTCTTTTGTGGCTGCAAATATGACCTAAAGGTTTTTAAAGTTCGCCTCCCATTAAAGTCAATGGGTCCCGCCACGATCTCGCGGTTTGCGGACTTTTGAGAAAATTTGCGGCTGACATTCGCGAACCGACCCGGCTGATGTTCGTCCATCACTAGTGCTCAAGTTAAATTGCACCAAACACCACATTCCATTGACTTAAGTGCATCAAAGTGCACATTTTCCCATCTCTTTTGCATTTTGGTAAATCTCCCCCCCACCTCCATCATGTCTGGGAGGCCAACAAGGAGAGGCAAACTTTCCCATGGCCATGTGAGGGGGCTAGTTGAGTCTGTGTCCACAGGCATAGGTGGACGTGGTCCATCCTTAGGTGAACCAAGGAGTGCAGCAATATTCCGGATTTGTGTATGTTTCTGAATCTCACAGACAAGCTGTGCAGCGCCCTGGGTTCCAGTGCACAACATGTGAGAGTCGGTCACTCAACTAGAGTGGCATTACTTTGGCTTTACTGATTTGGCGCTCGGTAGTCTGGAGGGAGTGTATGATCTTTTAATGGTTAGGGTCATATTTATTTATATGGATTGTAAGTACATTCAAAAATCATTTTGAGAGAATTATTTTATCTACTTTTGCTATGATGTTCAATCTTGTTTTGTTCTTTTGATGATTTATCATGTTGTTTAGATGATATCTAGCTATCCCCCCTAAAAAAGATCTAGACTCTTTTGATCGAAACACGTTGGAGCTTTCACCAGGATTTTGCATGATAATTAGTTCTGAACTCATGAACAGTATTTCATAAGGATTGATGTATACTGTATTGTGAATATATCATACAGGAACCACATATTTTAGGATACCATATGCTAATTATTTCTAACCATAAGGGGTTTGGCGACCGCCGAAGAGTATGGCCGCACCTTCCTGAGGCTCCGCTAGGCCGCTGAGGAATCCAACAACATCGGGCTCACCTGCCTCTCCACCGGCCATCCATCAACACCCAGCCTTCTTCCAGGCATTCAGAAATGACCCCCCCCCCTGCAAGAAGGATCCACAAGGCCGTGGGCTCCAGGAAATGGCCAGCAGCCATGGAACCGAGGCCTCCTTTGTCAAACATGGACAACTACTGATGTGCAGAGACTTTAATATGACAGTAGATCCATATCTGGACTCCAGCTCACCAATCAAGGGAAGGTCCCCAGGTCTATGATCTCTTTTTAACAATGAGGGAGTGTATGATGTCTGGAGGCGTCAGCATGCTAGCGAACACGATTACACATTCTTCTCCTCCAGACATCACTCTTACTTTTGAATTGATATGTTTATTACTGACCAATGGCTTCTTTAAAGGGTCTCCTCATCCTCTATCCAGGACATTACGTGTCCGGACTACGCGGCCATCTCCATTTCGAAAGAGGACCAGGCACCCCTTTCAAGAACCCACATATAGCGATGAAATGCTAAGCTTTTACAAGATGATAGTGTTAGCAAAGTGCTTTCTCAACATCTCCGGGAATTTTTTTCCAACCAACGCCAAATACGTATCTGACCCCTATGTTCTGTGGAACACCCATAAGGCTTACATCCAGGGTATCTGTATCCAACAAGGGGCTAGAGCCAAAAAACGATTTAATGCAAAGCTCTCTAAGCTCCTGTCAGATAAACACTCTCTTGAATCCCAGAACAAGGCACCACCTACCCATTTGATTTTGTTTGCCCTTACCAAACTTAAAGGGGAACTTAGATCACACCTAGCAGAAAAAATGTTGACCGCCACCTCAGATATCTCAAGCTCAACCACTATGCCAATGCCAAAAGCTGGGAAATACCTAGCCAACAGACTTAAAACAGCCCAGACTAGAACCAGGATTTCCCACTTGATTCACCCTACCTCCAAATCTAAAATAGTTAACCCATAAGAAATAGTGGATTAATTTGTTAATTATTATAGCTCCCTCTACCACCTTAAAGACAATCCCAATACTCCCCAACCCTCACTAGCTGACATCCAAAAATTCTTATATAAGCTTAATTATTTTTAACCAATGTATAAATAAAATTATGTTTTTTTTAAGATGTTAAATGTTTGGTTACTGCCTCAAAGTCCCAAGGGGTATTGATAAGGTGTTTTGTTATTAGGTTAGGGATATAGCAGCTCCATGTTCTTTTAGGGGGGGGGGGGTTCCAGCTTTTTGTCATAGTGAAATTTTAAAGTAGTGTAATTACTGTGAAGATAATGTGGTAGGCAGCAAAATGTTAAGGTTTGCAGAAAAAAAATATATAAAACATATAACATATATAAAAAAGGTTAAAGAAATTTTGGATCAGCAATACAATTTGCATATGTCATATCAATTCCGACTTTACAGAGTGTGTTGCCAAAAAAAGGTTCAACTAGGATACCTGAGAGAAGTATAGTCATTTATTTTTAATGTTTATTAAATTTCATTTCCTTCCTTGAAACCTCTGGTTCCAATAACTTACGGCCAGTTCAGTGACATATAGTACATTTAGAGTCTTTCTACCCAGCCTAAGAAAACAAACCTAATATACTAAATACACGTAGATGTATACAAGTTACAAAAATGGCAGTGGTTCAGATCAGGTGACCCCTACCTCTGGGCATTCCTTTCAGTGTATGTATTGGATTTCTATGGCTGATGAGAAAAAGAGAAGAAAGAGAAAATGTCTAGCTGTTAAGGGACCTTTACTGCAGGTTCCTCAGGTGGTAAGGACTGGAGTAAGTGATTCAGTGATTCCAAAAAACACTTTTTTATTCAGTTTCTTTCTCGTTTGTTCTTTCTCATAATAATTATTTTAGATTTCCAGTAAGTATTATATAACCTATTTGTTTACTGTGTATTGTTTGTGTAAGAAATTGGTTTAAAATGAATATACTGTTTCTGGAGTCCCAATGCTCAGGTCTTTTTTTCTAATAATAAGCCTAGTCCTGATCATTACTATATCAATAAATAAAATAATCATACTATAATGCATTAGAGATGACATACACAGCTTTAATTTCGATAAGCAGGAAATTGTCTTTTATTTCTGTATGTATCGACTTGCTTGCTTGCAACTGGAGTAGACAGAATTGATTTCCTTACCTCCCAGTTTTCAGAATGAGATCAACATCTAAAGCTCAATTTTAAACCAGACAAAAGTACTAAAGATTTTTTAATTTCTAAAACTGAACAAGGAGATTTATCCAAACATCTCTAGGGCTTTAATACTGGATATCCATAATTCTCTGAATTGTATTCCCTTCACAGTGATATTTTGTAATTCTGTTCTATTACCCTTGCTAAACATTAATGAGATAAAAAGATCACATTATGGCGATTGATGTTCTACAAATTAAATGCACGTTTCAATGTACAAAGCTGTCTGCTAATTTAAAAACCTTGCAAGTAACATGGAATCATGATCATGGTCATCGCTCAGCTGGGATCAGATAGCATTTTTATCTATTCATTGGATTTAACAAGACATGAGATGGAAGCGGAATACAAAGTGAGGACAGATTATCCTACTTCCCCTTCTGACCACTTCTTGGCAGTCTCTGCAAGAAAAAGTAGGCTTCATGTTGTCATAGAAATAAACCTCAAGGTCAAAGGGGCATATGGAAGGACGGACAATGACAAAGGAGCATCTGAGAGGCCATCTGGATGAATGACCTGACATAATTAGTCATTAATCCCACTCTGGGGAACAATAGTTTTCCAAGAATGTGCTTGGACTTTGATCGTGGACAGAGAGATCTCATGGGGAATAGGGAAGAAAGCTCCACTTAGTAACTAAGCAGATTAACACAGCATGCTGTTAACTAAGGAAGAATAAGCAGTGGTGACCAATGGGATATATGTACTTTACATATCATACTGTTCCTTGTCTCAAGTGAGCCTGGTCTTCCAGTGAGCCATGTGGATGTCAGATTAGCTGCTGGTTAACATTTCTTTTACAGTACTACAATGAAATGAATTCTGAAGCCCAAAAACATTTGCTTAAAATCCTAAGACAACAGATGGGGAGATGGCAGAGTAGGCAAAGGCATCAGTGAGCTTGGTTTACAGGTGTCAATATTTACTGAGCTGAGTTTGCCACAATTCCTGTGGGAGAATGAAGGATCTTCGATAATCTGTGAGACATTAGCAATCAGCTCAGCCATGAATCTCAGAGTTAGGATGATAAAACACGGGATGAGCTATCTCTCCATCTGTCTTTCACAGTTAAACAGTGTTACAAAGGCATGTTAGATGCAGTCTACAGAGATAGAAAAAAACATATGTGTGCATGCTAACATAAGAATAAATAAATACTATTATAGAAAAATGTACGTTTAAAGAGATGAATATACTTTCCTTTTGTTTAACTATAGTTGAACAAGCTAAAGAAATAACTGATTTAAAAAAAAAAAAAAAACGGAATTCAGAACAAAATGAAATGTTAATATCATTTATACAGGTTTTTTTTTTTTTCTGTATACACTTCTTAGAAGAAAACGTTCTGCGTCTTTATGTTTTGGGCCTGTGCCATAAATAAGGTTTTATTCTTACCAATATCATGTGCTAATATTTTGCTTTAGGACATATTACATAGGCTTTTCGCATGCATTGCCCAGACTTATATTGTGGTGCAGTACTTTTTTTTTAACTAAATTCCAGGTATTTGCATAAATACATTGGTCCAGCTTGGACCAATGTAAGTATGTATATTCCATACCTGGCCAATCCCTGTGGAAGCAGATAATCATTGTATCTTCCACCCCTACTACATTGATCCTTGCTATTTAACAGATCCCATGATGAGTAAAGGAACAGAGGACGAGTCGCTGATCCAGGTGAGTATGTTAATCCAAAAGGCTGAATGGGTTGGGTGCTAACCCCAGCTCACGTCCGTAAGTGTGAGATCAAAGGAAAGGAATTGGCTGCACACCATCTATAGTCCAACAGGTTCATTGAGCATATAATCAACTGCCACCAGGACAAGGACACAGATAGTGGTAGAGGTGATGCGTTTCACACAGGCATTGTGCTTCTTCAAAACCAGCTTTTGAAGAGGCACAAAGGCTGTGTGAAACGCGTCACCTCTACCACTATCTGTGTCCTTGTCCTGGTAGCAGTCGATTATAAGCCTGTTGGACTGGCAATGGTGTGCAGCCAATTCCTTTCCTTTGATCTCCAATGATGGGTAGCTGGTCTTCTGCAAAGTAACCACAGGGGGTCAGTCACTCTGTAAAAGCATCATTTAAAAGTATTCCTCGTATTTTTCTGAAATATTAAAACGTGTTCTCTATTTGGAAAAGGTGGAGATTGTGATGTCACTGCCCTGTCTCTCGACCTCATCCAATCAGAAAACACTTTGCATTCATTGAGGAAGTGCATTCTCTGAACGGTGCCCATGCTGATCAATAACAGCTCAACATAAGACATGGAAGATAACGAGGATCACATTAGTAGCTTTGAGTACTACAATGATTTTCGCTTTCACAGGGATTACCCAGATGTAGAATATGCATACTCAAACTGGCCCAAGCCAGACCAAAGAAATTGTTCAAGAAAATATAAATAACTGAAATTCAACTTTAAGCTGAACTTCAAGCATATATAAAAAGCACAAATGAAAGTAACCAAGTCAAATCATTAATACATCGACTAAATCAATAAGCAATTAGACTGGGAGAAGGTAGTGCTTGACTGGGAGCCAATTAGGTGTATATTTTTATGTCTTTTCAAGATGATCTCATCAGTCTCCTGCTGCCCCTCACGGTTTAATTGGCAGTCTGAACATATAAAAAAGGTAAAGTATGTCCTTTCTCTAACTGTAACAGAAAAAGTGATGTAAAAGCGACTGCCATAAGTATTGGGACACCTGCCTTTACATGCACATGAACTTTAATGGCATCTCAGTCTTGGTACGTAGGGTTCAATACTGTGTTAGCCCACCCTTTTCAGCTATAACAGCTTCAACTATTCTGGGAAGGCTGTCCAAAAGGTTTAAGATAGTGTCTATGAGAATGTTTGACTATTCTTTCAGAAATGCACTTGTGAGGTCAGGCACTGATGTGGACGAGAAGGCCTGGCTCACAGTCTCCGCTCTAATTCATCTTAAAGGTGTTCTATTGGGTTGAGGTCAGGACTCTGTACAGGCCAGTCAAGTTTCTCCACCCCAAACTCACTCATCCATTTCTTTATAGACCTTGCTTTGTGTGATGGTGCACAGTCATATTGGAACAGGAAGGGGCCATCCCCAAGCTGTTCCCACAAAGTTGGGAGCATAAAATTGTCTAAAATGTCTTGGTATGCTGACGCCTTAAGAGTTCCCTTCACTGGAAAAAAGGGTCCAACCCCAACCCCTGAAAAACAACCCCCCACCATAATATCCTATCCACTAAATGATTTGGAGCAGTGCACAAAGCAAGGTCCATGAAGATATAGGTGAGCGAATTTGGAGTAGAGGAACTTGACTGGCCTGCACAGAGTCCTGACCTCAACCCAATAGAACACCTTTGGGATGAATAGGAGCGAAGACTGCAAGCCAGGCCTTCTCATCCACATCAGTACCTGACCTCACAAATGTGTTTCTGGAAGAATGGTCAAACATTCCCATAGACACACTCCTAAACTTTGTGGACAGCCTTCCCAGAAGAGTTAAAGCTGTTATAGCTGCAAAGGTCGGGCCAACTCAATATTGAACCCTACGGACTAAGACTTAAAATTCATGTCGTGTAAAGGCAGGTGTCCCAATACTTTTGGTAATATAGTGTATCTCAGGAGTGGATGGACAGAAATGCTTTAGCAGGTAAGATAGTGACACCTGTTGTATAAAAACTTTGTTACATTTTGTCCCTGTCACAAACAGAGCTTCCTTCTGTAACATGCACAGCTTTACACACATTCTCTCAGCTCTATGGCAGAAACAGAAATCACATGTTTTAATATTTCCTGGTATGCTAGAAAATTGCACCCCATAGTGGTTCCAAACTGCCAATAGGACTTGCTCCTATATTCAGTTGCGTATGCTCCCTTCCCTTCCCTCCTTCTCTGATCTGAATTTATGTTATTATTCTTAGTGGGAACTGTGATATGAGGTAGCTCGGGAATGACAGCCATCACTGCCAATTGGGTTTAGGGCTCCTGCATTGGGTTTAGGGCTCCTCCGTGGTAAGGGTGTCAGACAAGCCACAAGGGGGATCAGCAACCAGTGCCTCAGTTTGTCCGAGAGCTCACGCTTTACTCATAGCTTGTGAGCTCCTCTCTCCACTCCCTCACTGCCACAGGTGCTGAATTCCCTCTGATTCCCTTCAAGCCTCTGGAGGGGTAAAAAAAAACAGTCATCCAATTCTTTTCACACATAGAATATATTACTCCAAGGACAAATGAAAAAGAACAAAACAATTCAAAGTTGGAAATTAAAATTCAAAGGTTTATCTATGTACAGTCATGTAAAAAACAAAGTACACCCCATGAAAATGGTAGACTTTTTCAACATGAACAGGCAAACATTAGATTGATTTAGTTAGTGCTTACAGATAAAAGGTGATATACGTGAAGTAATGGCATATGAAAATTACAAGGTGTATTCATTTTCATGATCTAAATATACAAAAATGCAGACTTGTCATAAAAAAAATAAAAAAAAAAAGTAGACCCCTACATTTACCTCTATCCCAAATCCATGAAATTAGAATCCGGTGTTCCAAAATAAGTTCCAATAAATATAACCTCCTTTGGGAGTATGCAGTTGGAACCCATCTTACTGAAATCTCAGACATCTAGAGTTTGATGTTCTCTTTGACTTTGGCATGTGTAGTGTCATCATACCAAGATCAGTAGATCTCTCTAAAGTCTTCAGCAAGAAAGCTGAAAATGTTATATATCCAGCAATGGAGAAGATCACCAAATAATCTGAAATCAATAATTTCTCTGTTAGAAAAAAAAAATACTCAGGAAAAGATTTCACCAATTCATCCTCCATGAGAGGCGTGCTAAGAAAAAAACTTTTGCTGTCTAAAAAGAACATTAGAGCAAAAAATACAGCCATGGATTATTGCCATTGAACTTACAGGTAAAGACCAGGAGTTCTGGGAAAAGGTGCTGAAGAATTATGAAGTCAAAGATAGAGTTGTTTGATTACAATAACAATTGACGTGTTTATCACAAATCAAAGACAGCATATCAAGAATCACAATTGCGATGTATGGTGGTAGAAATGTTATGGTTTGGGGTTGCTTTGCTGCGTCAGGGCTTAGACAGCTCATAGTTATTGAGTGATCTATAAATTCCTCATCCTATCAAAATGTGCTTAATGAGAATATGATTTGAGCTGGTAATAAGTCTTAAAAAGGACAACAATCTAGCAAATCCACAAAAATTGTTTGACATTAGCACTAGAGGGGGATGTTTAACACTTTCCAATTCTAGTTCTTAAGACACGACTTGTACAGCCTAAATACTTTAGTGAACACAATGTACATACAATAGTATATGTAACATTAGAAGTAATATTTCACAAAAAGTGAGCAAAATCCTATGTAAAAGAGCAAAATTAATAATTTACCACAATATAAAGATGCTCTCATTCAAAAAATGTGATTAATGAAAATACCCAGTAATAACCAAAAAACACATATGACATTTAAATTTAAATCAAAATGAAACAAAATAGAAAAATGAAAATAATAGTAAAAAGTCTACTCCCAGTGCCCAATTAAGACCCTTCAGGGCAATCTTATATGAATAATGTGAATAGAGATTCTACATGCAGTGCTGATGGACCACCAGTAAGCCAAAAGTGTCAATTCCTTACCAGATCCCAATGATCTTCAAAAATAAGAGACCACAAGCACTTAATCAAATAAATTAGGTTATTTAAGGGTCTGTTGCAACCTTCGTACCACTTTACTGGAGTATCCTCAAAGTTGAATGGATACCAAACTTTTCTCAAGAAAAGGGGAAGAAAGCAACAGGATACCACAGAGTAATATCACTTAAAACTCCCAATGTATTGTGCAAAAAAAAATGCTCACAAGCATCAAAGGATAAAACAAAGCATTTAACCCCTCGCCTTTGAACACCAGTGGATGTGATGATGATGCTAGCCCTGCCAAATGCATTTTGTCCACTATGGAATGTCTTCAGGGGATAAGTGGTTGGGTGGGGCGAGTGCTGGCGTACAACGATGTGGGGCTGTAAGCTTTGTTTTATCCTTTGATGCTAGTGAGTATATATTTATGCAAAAAATCAGGGTTTTTTCAGCAATTTTACTCTATGGTTTCTTGTTGTTTTCCAATCCTCCTCTTCTAGGGTACCCAGCTGGTGCTCTCCTGGCCCCTCCCTCTTGCCAAGTGCCCCCCATAGCAAGCCACGTGTCCATAAGTCACACAGAAGAGAGCAGCTCGACCCCCCCCCCCACATTCCCTCCCCACCGGCTGTAATTGACAGCTATGTCTCAGCCAATGAGGAGGCAGAGACCCAGGAGAGCAGCTGCTCTCATGCACATTGCTGGATCGAGATGGGGTTCAGCTAAGTATAAGGGTGGCTGCAGGAGAAGCTGCACACAGAATAGAATGCATGAAGGTAAAACACTTTCAGCCTTCACAACTATGTTAAGCACTTATGATAATTTATCTTTGGAGATCATTGGGATCTGGTAAGGAGTTGGCACTTTTGGCTTTCTGGTGGTCCATCATCACTGCACATGGAATTTCTTATCACATTATTCATATAAGATTGTCCAGAAGGGCCTTGATTGGACAATGGGAGTGGACATTTTACTATTATTTTTATTTTTCTCATGTGTTTCAATTTGTTTTTAATTGTATTACTGTTGTATGGGTATTGGAATTATTACTGTGCATGTTCATTAATCACATGAATGAGAGTATCTGTATAACGTGTTAAATTATTAATTTTGCTCTTATGCTCACTTTTTTTGGAATATTATATGTTATTTCTTGAAACCCGGAAGAGTGAGTGCTGCATCTCCTTATTACACTAAGTGTAAACATTGTATGTATGACATTAGAAGTGCCACAGTTAATTTAATCTTTAAGTAGGGCTTTTTAACTTGAAAAATGGTACCCTTTCTCCAAGATCTTACACAATGAAGGATCTGTGTAAAGAATAGGCAGGTTACACTTGATTATACAGTATCTAGTATATTCATGATTTCAAAAGAATAGGTGGTCACAATATTTACCCCCTGTCTCAAATAATTGTGTTTCTTCCTTCTATTGCCCAAACTATTAGATGCTTTACTCGATTTAGGTGTATTAAGTGTATTAAGAAGATTTAAGTGTATGTTCAGATGCTAACCAGAAAACCCTAGAAATGAGTTGATCCAGGTACATCAGATCCTTCAATCCCTAAGTAATGACTGCACTTTCTTCCACAAAGGCCTGCTCAGTTGGGGGGTAGCTTTTAATGTGTGGTAAGGATAATACCTGCTTGCTAACAAGGAAGAATTACCTGAGCATTCCTTCAGGCAAGTCCTGGTAAGCACATTTCCTGAAACACAGTTGCCCTCCAGTGCAATATCTAAAAAATGTTTTTTTTTCTTTTTTACACTTTCACGTAAATTGTAAATTATATTAATTATTTTTTAGCATATCCACAAATTGTGAGCTTTTACCCATTTCAACTCGCCAGATCATCAGCAGTCTATATATCGCCTGGTATAGGATGTTACACTAGAAGTGATTGCGTTCAGAAAAAATTAAGACCTTTTCCCACATGCCCATATAAAGGTTCAACAATGAGGGTGAAAATTACACCCCCAATGAACTGTAGAACTGTAGGTAATAAGTCTGAGAGGCATGGTGGATTCACATGTTGAAAACTCATGTAATGTGAGGGTTAAATCCATGATGGGACATGAATTTGTTCCATAAATAGTTTTTTTAATAGATTTATTCACTTGTAAGCACCATGGGGTTGATTACCTAAAACTGGAGAGTGCAGAATCTGATGCAACTGTACATGGTAGCCAATCATTTTCTAACTTTCTCTTAACATTTTCTAATTGAACACAATGTATTCAGTTAAGCTTTAATAAAATAATCTGGAAGCTGATTGGTTTCTATGCAGAGCTGCACCAGATTTTGCACTCTCTAGCTTTAGTAAATCAACCCCCATGCCTCTCTCTTGTAAGTTACATATTATTTTGTATTATATATTTGTGTGGTTTTATGTTGTGTCTTAGATTAATTGGTGATCATTGTGCTCCTGAGATAATTAGTTTTATTGGATGTGAATGTTATTTATGTAGTGGTGTCGGTGGTCCCACCTTGCTTTGACTAAGGCCCATACAGGGAGGATCTTGTAACTTTCATCTGTGTCACAAGGAAGAGTATTTGCAATCTATAGTGTGGGTGCCACTTTATGTTTCTACATTGGAGGATTGGCTGACTGGAGCTGGCAGAGAGCCTAGCAGACCTTGGGTTGAGCAGCAGTCTCTCTTACATATCAATTGTACCAAACAGATTTAGATTCATGCTGCCGATTTTCTTTGCATGTTATTACCAACTTTTAACCATTTCAAGTTTAGAACTTTATTTATTAGAGTGTGCATCTACTCTGGTGATTCTGTAATAAAGTTATATACTTGAAATGGCTGATACAATCGATACTAGTTTGCCAACACAGGGGGGGCTCTGTTAGCATGATGGAGCTCCTGTCTCAACTGGATTCCTGTTTTCCCCCTAACGGGGATTAAAATATATAAATAAGGGTTATTGTTGTCAGCCACCTTCACTGCATGTGTTGTTTTGCAATCAAAAAATGGGGAAGGGAAATCAATTGGGCCTCAGTTCCCCAAGCAAAGGGGCCCAAAAGGGGGGGAAGGGGGAAAGAACGGAAGGGAATTTTGACTGGATTTTTGGGTAACAAATAATAATGCAATACAAAATAAGAAAAGAAGAAAAAATAAAATTAAGATATCTTTATTAAATACAAGTTAAAATCATGTACACACACAAGACAATACAAAAAATCAACAAATGAATACAGTGACAACTTGTGTCAATGCAATCCCATATGTAGAAGAGACCAAATTGTCTCAGCGTGTTCCTCTACATGTTTCGTGGACTTAGCCACTTCCTCAGGAGGATTTAAAGGGTTAAGTTTTGTATCTAGGGATAACAAAAAAGAAGGTGAAATATATTGTCTATTTATATGGTAAGTGGCAAAGAATATGGGGAAATAAGACAGCCTCACCTGTAGTCACTGGTAGACGTAAACATTCCCCTTCCCTGTTTTTTGATTTTGAGACTTATTCTGGAAGTTGGTACCTTTTTTTTTCCTTTTTTATATCATATATCAGGCTTCCAATATCAATATGTGTTGTTTTGTGTTTGAACACACATTTTTTTTTTTAAATTAAAATTTGTCACTCCTGGCAAAGCCCTTTTATGGGTGAAGCATGTTACGTTTTGGGGTTGGGGTGCTCACATTCTGATGTGCTTTCTATTATCAGAGGATGCAGAGTAAAACTGAAAATAGGGCTGGTATGGGAGGCACTCATTAGTATGACCACTTTTTGGACATAAGTAAGGGAATGCTTCTGTTTATGGAAAACTCATTTTGAATACCCCTAACAGATTCCTTACCACCTGTATCCACCTGTAGGTTCATGTTTTTTTTTTTTTTTTTTTTTTTCTTGCCAACATGTGTTATATTTAGCTGTTTATGAATAAAAGATGTTTTAAGGCTTTGTGGGTTCTGTGCGCAGAGAGATTGACACACAGCTACATTTTATCACACTTCAACACACAATGAACTGCACCCTTGCAGCATTTTGCTGTTTTACACGTTGTGCAGAATTTTTGCATTTATTGCCATGTGGAAAAACCGCATGCAAAAAATCCTAAAAAAACACAGCAAAATACATAGGAAAACACAGTAAAAGGTGATAAATTATGTTCTAAATGTACTAAGATGCATATAAATAGGTATGCATGTACAACAAATGCAGTGTTTGATCTATTGTGTGAATGTAGTGAAAAACAAGGAACCTTTAAATTTTTTTCACAGCTTTGTATGTATACATGGAATAGGACTTTATTCTGGAGAATACACAGTATTGATGGGGCCATATGTGTAGGGCTTTAGTGTTACTTGCTGTTTTATATATAAACAAGGGATGGGGAGTAAATTGTCTGTATCCTCAGTCAATTGACACAATAAAGCAGAATTCCACTACAACAACACATTTTAAACCCATTCTATTACATGGTAAACAGTAAACTCTAATGCTCAGAACCCTTCAACATTGACTAATTTAAACATTGAAATAGTTGAATTCCAAATGTGTTAAAGCTCAGCAAATGACTGACATAGCATTTAGAACTGTGTTTACTTAAACAAACTGTAGGTATACAAAGAGAGCAAGCTGAAAGCTTAGCAGATCATTGTGATGACTGCCACAGAGAGGTAGAGTAAGTGTTTTCAGCTGTGGATACACTAATATTGTTTGTAAGCTTTGTTCCCACTGAATTAAGGATGTTTTACAATGCCCTGTTCTCGTTACTTTGCCTTTCTTATTCTGTGTGTTTTTGTAGGTGTTATATTGACACGCAGTGCAAAGACAACTTTCACACCCCATTTCATGCATTGGTCCACAGGCAATTAAAGGGAGAAAAGCAATCAAATATTTGCATAGTTTAGTGATTTTAGCTGACTTTTGCTAAACCTAATTTAAAGAAAATAATTAAAGATAGATAGATAGATTCTTCTATACATTACACCAGTAAGTTTGTGTTGAAATCGTTTATTAAAATAGGTATTAAATGTTTATTTTGGAAAAAAAAAAGAATCTCACTAATAGTACCATGCTTTTTAATAAAAAAATTAAAAAAAACCTTCAAAGCTGTTGTATTACTTACCCACAAATGTCTCCTGGTTCCAGATGACAATGATCTTTCTAGCAATAACATAGATAGTAATATACTGTGCCAACCTCAATATAAACTTGTATATAAAACAGCAGCTAACACAAAATCCTGAATAACAGATCAATGAAATAGTAAAAGTAGGTGTAGCGCTAAGGAAATATCATATAAAGTCCATACCCAAAAGGAAAGGTAAGTGCAAAGCTAATGTCCAGTAAATCATAACGTCAGTGCTTGATTCAGGGACCACCACCAGCACCAGCACCCAAGTGTAGGAGCCTCTTACCAGACAAGACTGACTCTCATTACAAAGGCCAATCAAGCGCAGGACCTCACAACACCAGGAGTACTCCCAAGGATGTAAACAATCCCCTCGCGGTCCTTGACCATATGCTGGATGATATTAACATCAGACCTCAGATCAAATAGAAGAGGGGGACACTCCTCATGGTGTAGTAAGTTTCTCAAGCAGTTTATTAAAAGTAGTAGGCAACTTACATAGAATTGCAGCAAGCAGGCGTTCACGTATAGAAGCAGCTGGTTTGATAACCAGCAAAATGCCCACCGCGTCCTCCACTAGTGTGAGACGTCAAATGTCACAGGCCCCTCCCAAATGAATCTCACTAATAGTGCCATGCTTTTTAATAAAAAAAAAAAAAAAAAAACCTGTCTTCAAAGCTGTTGTATTAGTTACCCACAAATGTCTCCTGGTTCCAGGTGACAATGACCTTTCTAGCAATGCCACCCCATTCTAACACAACAAGGCTAAATATGGAGGATTTATTTGGGAAATACTCCTAACAAGGCAACAAAAGCAGTCTGTACAACAACACAAATAACAGGGCAGTGTGCCTCTGAACCTGAACCCTGAAATGAGGGAGTTCCTAACTAAAGGGACTGGATGGTAAAGCTCCTTCTGTCTCTGCAAACATCTCCCACGTTCCACTGTCATTTTACTCATTGGGGCCAAAAGTTCATCTGACAGTTGTGATCTACATATAACTGTTGCAGCCCAGTCTTTTTCTCTCTGATACCATCTTGACTGTCCCAAGCCCAAGGCTTCTTTGTTCTTTTCTTCCTCCTGCAGCCCTCAGCTTCAGCTTCATTTTAGTCCCAAACAGATTTACAACACAATTCAGTTTCTTCTGGAACTACCTCCTGCACAAAACATTGCTCCTCCCAGCAGTCCTCAAGCAAAAAAAGGTGTAGCCATTCCTCCCCAGGCTGCACTACAACCAATCATAGTGTCTTCTTTATCCTGAACTGTGGGCAGGCTCTTCTCCATCAGAAATGACAGCTGCAGTGTGAAGGCAGTGGTGAAAGCCCAGGCCTTGTGGCTGCAGTCTGGGGAATGCCTGGGGCTACACCATCATATAATAAAGTCAGAATATATAGAAGTATTTATCATTGGAATGTTTATTCAAAGCAGCAGGATACTGAATGCTGTGCAGTAGGGATCGACCGACTATCGGTAAAGCCGATTATCGGAGGGCCAATATTGACTATTGCTGATATATCTGTATCGGCCCCAGAACTGGCCGATATTGCCGATATTCCAAATATTGGTCATGTAAGGGTAAAATGATGTCACATAGCATAATTCCGTTTACAAATGTTATTGAATATGCCACTCACATATGTACAAATTAAAGATATAAGCAATTCCACATTAGCAGATCTACTGGCAGATCGGTTTCTCTCACCCACTTGCCGTAAGTGATACCTGGGTGATAACCGCTCCGTTCGGCATCCACTCAATACTGCTCTGTCTCTCACCCGCTCCATCTCCCACCCACCCGATACCGATCCATCTCTAACCCAATTGCCGTAAGTGACACCTGGGTGATACCGCTCCATCCGGCATACGATGACCATCTCGGAGGTCACTTGGGAACACCGGGCGTGACCACGCACATGACCTCCTGAGATCGTATGCCGGATGGAGCGGTGTCACCCGGGTGTCACTTAAGGCAAGTGGGTGAGAGACGGATCAGTATCGGGTGGGTGGGAGATGGAGTGGGTGAGAGACAGCAGTATTGAGTGGATGCCAAATGGAGCGGCATCACCCAGGTATCACTTACGACAAGTGGGTGAGAGATACCGATCTGCCAGCAGATCTGCTAATGTGGAATTGCTTGTATCTTTAATTTGTACATATGTGAGTTGCATATTCAATAACATTTGTAAATGGAATTATGCTATTTGACATCCTTTTACCCTCAAAGTTTTACAGAGCTCAGTAGCTAAAGCTAAAATTTAAACTCAAGCTTAAATGAATCGGATCAGTGACTCATTGACCTCTCTCCTCCTTTATCCATATGGCTCTATCCATGTTTTTATTTATATAGAGCAAGGTATGCAACTTCTGATGCTCTCTTTTTTTAGCTCTCTCTCTAGAGAAAGGTAGAAAGAGAGGGTGAGAGAGTTAAAAAAAAAAGATATAAGAAATGCATACTGAACTCAGTAAATTCTAATGCATAATTATTTACAACAAGTGGTAGATTAAAAAATTTTGTTATTATTAAATATTTTGTATATAGCACCATCATAGTCCTTCATACCAAATATTTAAAGAATAATTCCTAACAATACCGGCACTCCTTTGGTCCCCACTTTGCTGTACTAAAAATCTTCCGCCACCCACATCTGCTGTTTTACTTTTCTGTATATGTTAACATTTTGTACACTCTAGAGAGAGTTCAGAGAAGAGCTACTAAACTAGTACATGGATTGCAGGAAAAAACTTACCAGGAAAGGTTAAAGGACCTTAACATGTATAGCTTGGAAGAAAGAAGAGAGAGAGGGGATATGATAGAAACTTTTAAATACATAAAGGGAATCAACTCGGTAAAGGAGGAGAGCATATTTAAAAGAAGACAAACTACCACAAGAGGACACAGATTTAAATTAGAGGGGCAAAGGTTTAAAAGTAATATGAGGAAGTATTACTTTACTTAGAGAGTAGTGGATGCATGGAATAACCTTCCTGCAGAAGTGGTAGCTGCAAATACAGTGAAGGAGTTTAAGCATGCATGGGATAGGCATAAGGCTATCCTTCATATAAGATAGGGCCAGGGACTATTCATAGGATTCAGATATATTGGGCAGACTAGATGGGCCAAATGGTTCTTATCTGCCGACACATTCTATAATTCTATGTTTCTATGTCCCAAAGACTATAAAAACATAATGAAAGAATGGCTAGCTGTCATTGGATAGCATTATCACATGACAGCACTGACCAATAAGTCTCATCTTATGTTCTAAAAATAGGAGGAGATTGTCCTTGTTCAGTGCTGTCACGTGATTGTGCTGGCCAATGGCAGCTAGCCATTGCTATATTTATGTAAAAATATTGTGGAGGGGGACTTTTCATAACATATATCTATATATAGCCAAAGATAAGCAAATTGTTTCAGGCAGATTTGCTTCTGACGCTGACTGCTACAATTTTTTGGCTAAATATTCAGTTTTTCAAAGTCGGATATTTATAAGGGAAATTCTAACTGGTTGTGTGGTATGTCAGATGTACAATTATATTACTCCAAAAGCCACGCTTTCGAGTACAAAAATATATCAGATTCAGCACTCCCTGAAATGTCAAACTGCCATTTAAACTCCTTGAATGTTTATCAAGTCCTTGCATTTACATACTGGAGGAAAAGATAAAAATGTCCCCGATGGTTTGAAGCTGTATTTTAGTTAGAAAGAACAGCACAGGGTGATGTCTGTTGCCACAGGTGATTACCTGGGGAACTGAGGATCAGGAGGCTGTAACATAAGCATTTATATCAAAGTTTAAAATGTGGCGCCTATCCTCGTATGAGAGTTTGATTATAATTGTAGTGTCGCCATCAATTTAAGTAGTATGCCTAAATCAAGTGTATGAGTTTATGTGAGGCGCTACTACCATTAATGTGCGGGTGGAAAAATGTAACTGCAAAAAACTTAATACCAAGTGGCTAAGTGCTTGTTTAAATGTGCAAACATGCTCCAAAAGTGCATAAGTAAATATGACATGTGCAAAATACATATAACTGTGCAGTTCAAAATATTAAGTTGATTCAATAAATAACATAAATTGTAATTGCTGTAATATAATATTCAATCAATTATATAAAAAACTTCACATGAAGGCATATAGTTCATTAGTCTCTTGTGATATATTAAAAAAGGGGGGTTCTTCTCCGTGTCCCCAAAAGTGATCAGTGCTGCAAACCAATAAAGTGCTGATAAATATGTGCTCCATGCTCCACCACCTTGGTAAGTAATGGCCACTTACCAGAATGAATCAGGCCCCGAGGACCTATACAGCTATAATATGCCTCCTCTGATATGGAGATGTTTCACTCTGAATCAATGAATGAGCTTGCTTTGCAATCCAGAATGGCTGACTCAGTTGTGGGTTTTTACTCAGTAATTATTCCCATAAAATAAATTTAAAAGTATCCATTGTGCAAATACCGTTTATTAAGCCTTTTCACAATAATAGATAAAAAACACTCTCATTTAAAAGTGCTTCCAGTAGCACTAACTAGAACTTGTGTAGATGCGGTTCAGAAACGCCGCTTTCCATTGCATGCGTTCCACCTTGCTCAGAAGTGATGTAAACTGGAAATGATTCTGCTGTGATAGAACATATATATCTCTCTCTCTCTCCTAGCAGAGAGAAAAAAAATGTGTAAAAAATTAAAATAAATAATAAAAATAATATAAATAAAAAATAAAAAATAGCTATATCAAGGTTTGATTTAGGTCAGTGCCAGGGTTAGTGTTTGGGTCAAAGGTCAGGGTCAGTATATTATGGGTAGAATTTTTTTAAAAGGCATTTTTTAAATTAGTATCAGTGTCAGTTAGTGTCAGTGTCTTTTAGGTATGATTAAAAAAAAAAAAAAACGAAATGCACAGTATTGTTTCTAGGCTGTAATACGGATACAAGCAACAAATAACATACACATATGTAGTATCGCTGGGATCATTGGGAGCAGGATCATTTTTTGGGGGTGGTTCTTTGGTGGTAGGTTATGGTAGTAATAAGAAATATATAGCTACATTTTTAAAAAAAAAATTTTCTTTACTATTTTGGGCTAGTTTTCCTATGATAATAAAATAAATTAGGAGATATCCATTACCATATACCACCAAAAAATTGCTCAATTTGTCCTGAAAGAAACCTGGTATAATTTACCTGGATGCACAAAGTAGTTGTGATGATGTAGGGTTTTACTAACATGTGTCAAAGTTGCAAAATTGTGCTTAGGCATTAACATTTGTTTTACCCTAGGCACGAATGGGTTAAATATAAAAATATACTATGTATTTCTTATTTCTACAAGCATTGTCTTTTGAATGAACATCAGAAACAGTGGCTGCAACATTTTCATAGAGAGTCATACGTTGAAGCATAATAATGAATGCAGGCTGGAATCAAGAATCTCAGAGTTTTTAGTTCACAAAGATGTTTGTGCAATATGATGCATACTTCCATACCAAGCAGTTCATTTGAAGGAGGGCAACGTTTTGGTCTAGCCCTTTTATTGCTGATCTTTATCAGGAATACATGATAGAAATCCCTCATAAATAACAAAAAAAAGGTATTAGGTTATGTTTCATAAAAAAGGAATGATGCAACTTCCTAATGTATTCACCCCATAAGATGTTTCGCTCTAGGGAATTCTTCCAAGTTCTGATGTTTTAATTACATGTAAATGAATACATAATTAACTCAATAGGGCCAGGTCTACATGGGGAAATTATGCTTCCTCCAAAAAATGTTAATAGAGAATAATACAACAGGGTTATTTTTGGTTTGCCTGCCAAACCAACCACTGACAAGACCTGGGCTTGGAATAACAGATGAAAAAATAACATTAAAGGTTCCGTGCACTTCTAATCTATTCACATTGTTTTCAATTAAACCCTTATGTAGAGAGAGCTCTTGGACCCCTGAAATGTGTTGGCTACTCTTTGGATTGTCCCCCTGACTTCTATTGGAATAAAGTTGTATCTGGATCTCCTAGCAGTGGTGTATCACTTCAATTTCCATTTTTGTTACATCACACTAATATTTACATTAACGTCAATACTTTAAGATAGCAATACCATTGATATAACTCAATGGGTCCAGCGCTATTATTCTACTCCACAAATATACGTATGACTGGACTGTATGGTCCATCAATATAAAATACAAATGGAAAGAGAAGATAGAAACAGGTCACCAAAGCTTCCTAGAGTGTCATGTCTCCTCTCAATTTCCCCTTTATCCCTTTATCTCTCAGTTCTGCTGTATGTACCCACAACTATCAAGATAAATATTCTTAGAGTATAATTCAGTATATTTTATTCTGCTGTAGAATAAATTACATATTTCTTTGAAAACAAAACTTCACTTTATATATAAAATATAGTTTTACAAAAACCAACAGTATTTAGTGAAATAATAAATAATCAGATGCAGTTTTGACCATGGTTAATCAGCACAGCACAGCCATTTCTGGATCAGAAATAAATGACACATGAAATCCTGTTTTTTACAGTCACCTTGACTGATGTCATTATTTTAGAATACATGTTGTATGACACATACTTGCATAGTTATGTTAAACCCACCACTATAGGAGATTTTCTTTAGAAAATCCATACCCCAAGGCAAAGAAGTCAATGCAGATTAAAGCTGCACCATATACAGTAGTTTTAATAGAAGCCATATGATGCAAGATTCTGTTTACAACACAGCCTAATAGATGTATTCTGATTCAAAATTTTCTATTTAGAATTTTCCTTTTATGTTTTATATTTTGTGTCTTTGTATAACCATTGAATAAACTGGTTACTTTATTTGTGCATTCATTTTAGAACAAAACATTCAGATTTATATAAATAAACACAGACATATTTTTACAATTCATGATGAAACTAATCACTTCAGTATACACCATCATACAAATAACATAGTTTATTAAAGCATACTCTGGACAAATGTTTTAGTTTTGCATTCAATTCTGACTCCAGACATTTTTTTTTTTAAGTTTTGGTTCCAGGGAGAAGATATATAGTGTAAACGGCATTTAAACCCTTTGTTGAGGGTATTTTTTATCACTACAGGGCAGATTTACCTTATTTGTAATTTTGACCATTGTAACTGAAACAGATGATAAGGGGGGTTCCCTCATTTTAGGGTTGTCAAAAAAGAATAATAGTTATGAATAATTCTTCCAATGGGTGCCTTTTCTAGTGATGGCTGTCTGAGAGGGAAATTTCTCTCTCTTTGAAATGGGAGGGGGCACCTCTCCTGCCGCCTATAAAAGTGATCCCACGGCGAATCCGCCACTGGGACCACTTTTATGTGAAAGAGGATCGTCCGCCCTGTAAGAAAATACTGAGGTTATGACAGCTATCTGCTGCCCTAACACCAGTATTTAACATCAAATTACAGACTTAAAACTGCGGCAGGCAGTCCGGAAGTGGTTAGGGAATAGCTAAAGGTAAAATTTTAGCGAGGGATCTGTTACGTTTTTATTGCTGTCTGTGTCCCCATCAGGGAGATTCACCCTCTCTATTTGTCCTGTTTATCATTATCACCAAAAGTGAAAGTTAAAGAGCATCCCAAATTTTATATTGACCCATTAAAGGAAAAAAGGGGTAATGTTCAAATGGGGGCATTACTTTTCTACTACATATGTAGCTGAACAGTGTCACAAATCACAATTCTTTGGCTGATAAAAAAAAAGGTTTACAGATACATACAACACATATATTTAAAATGAGAAATGAAACAAAGCATGACTTTCAGGTTAAGAAGAATAAGCAAAATGCATCAATTCATGCAACACTTTGTAACGATAGACGAATTCTCCAAGCATCTGGCCTTGCCTTATTTTTGAATCCCTAGTCGCCGGGCGGAGGAGGGGGTCGGAACCGTTGCTCCCCTCACTCCTCTTTCCCCTCTTCCCCCACTGTTAGAAATGGGAAGTGTTCTGTTCCCCCTCCTTTTTTTCTTGAAGACGCCCCTTCTTTTTAGAACTCTCTCTTCAAAAGCTTCCCCGACCATTTAACCCCTTCACACTACCTCTCCTTCTGTCCTTCTCTGTTCCTTCTTTACATCCATCCATACATTTGTTCCTATTATGATAGCACGATCCTACAGTCTTGCAGAGTCATCATACCAACATTCATACGAGTCCCAGATATCTTTTGACAATGCAAATACCCAGACAGAATTTGAGGAATTTGATCAGGGGTAACCCCATACCTGTATGTCTCGAGTCTACCGAGCTCCATTAACCGGGGTCCCTCTCAACACATTCAGTCAGCCTGACCTCAAACCCTGTTACTCTGCTGACCTCTACTCCCACTAATCCCTTTCACATTTAATCCACTTTATAACCCAACTCTTTTCAAGGTCTGGCTTTAAATACTAGATATAACACTCAAGCACTTTTCTAATGAATGTATTTCATTAGAACCCTGTCTGAATAGTTCCACTACCTGGTTATTTACTTGCTACCAGTGGAAACATGTCACATGTTATACAGGTTTAACTATTGTATTTGTATCTAGATGTATCTGTATGTTTTTAAATAAAGCTTTTTGGAATTAAAACAAATGCAATAATTCATACCAACCAGCCATATTATTCTCTATCTGGTTTACCCATCCTAAATATTCTATATGTTCCCATGGTTTGTGGGCCTTTAGTGCAGTTTGTATTATATTTATTAAAATATATTAACTAAATGTTTTTCTTCCATTACTGCTTAGTGGTAAAATGCAACTCTATTACTTAAAGGAGTTGTAAAGGCAGAAGGTTTTTTTTTTTTTTTTATGTTAATGCATTCTGCATTAACATAAAAAAACCTTCTGTGTGTAGCAGCCTTCCCAGCTCCCCCTAATACTTACCTGAGCCCCATCTCTATCCAGTGATGTCCACGAGTCCCTCGGCCATCCGGGACTCTCCCTCCTGATTGGCTGAGACACAGCAGTGGCACCATTGGCTCCTGCTGCTGTCAATCAAAGTCAGTTAGCCAATAATGACAGAGAGGGGGCAGGGCCGAATGGCAACTCCATGTCTGAATGGATACATGGCGCTGCAGCTCGGCTCGGGTGCCTCATAGCAAGCTGCTTTCTGTGGGGGCACTTAACAGGAGGGAGGGGCAAGGAGCAGCGAAGAGGGACCCCAGAAGAGAAGCATCCAGGCTGCTCTCTGCAAATCCACTTCACAGGGCAGGTAAGTATAATGTTGTTATTAAAAAAAAAAAAAAACTTTATCGCTGAAATTTTGCCTTACCCGGTTCCTCAATATCACGTTATCAACATGCTATTGACATTTTTAAATAAAACCTTCTGTTTTCACTATATACCATATTTAGACCAGTGACATCTTCACTGGGTGCCTTTGCTTCCTTATGTAAAACAGGCATTAATGGCTGGTGGAAGGGAGCAGCAGGGTGCTGTATATGACTTCCTGCAAGTATTACAACACCCTGACTCAGTACTCTTCTGAAATCTCCTCAGCCCTAATGCAAGTACTGAACTGGCTTTTGAGTGGAGTTATGAAAATATCAAAATGCTTTGATGGATAGATCTCAGTCATGGGTGTTCCTAGATAGACTGTATCACATGCATTGACAGCCGTACATAACGCCCACATTTCATGCTGTGCTTCCATTGTTAAAAGAACTGAAAGATTCAATGAATGAAAAAACTGGGCCAGAGACCCACAGATAGGCTGGAGAGGAATGAGCTAGATGATGCTAGATGTCCATCCACTAGGAAATGAGACAGGCTCCATACGACTTACTGCAGCTCCTAACGCACACTGTAAGAAGACTAAATTGTGCAATGAAATGAAAAATCAGAGAAAGCAATTTCAGTACAAGAGATAAGCCTTTACATCTGTGCAAGACTGTAGGTAGGACTGAAGTTCAGCTTTCTATATAATTAAATAAAGGATGTACAGTATGTAATATGTACAACAATATTAAAGGGGAAATCTGGCCAAAGTTCTTTTGGTCAAACTTCTCCTATGGGTAACAGGAGTGCATTTAATTCTGCACTGTTGTGATGCAGATTCAGCTGCCAGTGGGCTAAAGAGTTGCACCAGGCTCTGCTTGGAACCTGACAATAATGTCAGGATCTGTCCAGACAGTGGTGATTGGCAGTCAGCTAGAACTACTGAAGAAAAAGATTTGTGGATGCTCATTTCAGATGGTTGCAAAATGAAGCAAACAGTGTTTTCTAGGCAGCAGGGAAAGCAAAACAAATTCTGGAGTACATTAATAATGGGATCACCAGCAAGAGGAAGGAGTCCTGATTCACCTATATAGAGCTTTAACCTGGCTATGCACTAGTAGATTTTCAAATGTGCTTCCATACAAACATTCATGTGAACATTTGTTCAAAAATGACATGACATGATGACATGACAAATGCCGTTCAAAAGTTCTTCAAAAATTGTGGAGTGAATGGACTTTCACAAACAAAAACCACATGCACTGTCAGAAGTTTATTTAAGAACAAATTTCCATCCCGTTCCTTCCAGTTTTCATGCCAAATTCAATCCCACTTATGATTAGAAAGTTGAAAAGATGTATTTGAAATGAAAATTTTCCGATAAATTTCTACAAGTGTACAGCCAGCTTTAGGTAGACTACATTTAGAATATTTTCCAGTTCTGGAAACCTCACTCAAAAAAATTGATAGAGATGAGCAACATAAATAGTGCAAGGTGTGAGGTGAAAAACATTTGAAGGAGCCTAGTATGTACAGCCCCAAGAAAATAATTCAAAGATGGACATAACTGAAACCTTCAAAGCAGAACTAGTTCTGGCCAATGGTCCTGCACCGGGCAGAATCTTCTTGTTGGTCTTCAGGCCTCTTCATTGGCTGGTGGGGGATGACATCACCCTTGCACATGCACAGGAGGCCCATCCCAGCACTCGGAGACCGTCCCTGCACTGTAAGCTGAGCTGCGCATACGCCACTCAGTCTACAGTGCCAGCAGAGATGGCGAGCAGGAAGCTCAAGTGAATGTCTTTTCTGCTCTAAAAGCCTGCCTGCTTTCAGTTATTTACAGCAGGGCTTCAGTTCTACTTTAAAGGGGAACTCCACTTTCGTGGGGAAAGTGAAATAGCAAAAAAGAAAACAAATATAGCGTATACAATTGCAACACAAATCATATTGTAGTTGAATGTTATTAAACATTACCTTTCCTTTTCAATCTGCAGCTGTTGTAATTTTCTGAAAATGCAATGCAATATGGCTACCTGGAGCTATTCTCTACACAGAATATATACTGACCACACCCCAGAAACATCATTTCCTGCTTGTGTGATTGGCTCACTGATTTTCCCAGAAGTCTGCCTAAGATACAAGTCAGATTTCTGGCATCCCCTGCAACAAAAATGACATTTTGGTGAGATACTCCCAATAGGAACACATCTAAAGGGATGGAGGCCCAGTAGATTTCCTCATCAGAGCCCTGCAGCTGCCACAGCTAATAGATAATTATGAAACCACTCCCATTTGACCCACTCAGCACAGGAGAACAGAGGAACAATGATTTCTTCAGAATAACAAAAGGTAGAAATCTGCAACAAAGTTTGTTACAATCCTTGTAATATACAGAGATCACCCAGAGAGGAATGTTTTTTTCTCAACAAAAGTGGAGTTACGCTTTAACCACTTACCGCATAGTAACGTACCGATATGTCGGTACACTTTGCGGGTTTATACCGGGATGATGCCTCTAGTTAGAGGCATCATCCCGGTACCGTGGTTTGAAGCCGACGGTCGGCTTTCCGTCGGTAACGACCGATGCGGCTCGGGAGCCGCTCGATCGTTACCCGGGGGGCGGGAGGGGACGTTCCCCCCCCCCCTCCCGCCGCCTTCCGTGGCTTTGCCCGGGGCTCCCGTCCCATCGGGAGACCCGAGCACCCAGCCGGCACGTCCGCCGGCTGGATGGAGTCCCGATGAATGCCGGAAACGGCATCGACCGGGGCTCCGATGACGTAACCCGGAGGCGGCGTCCATGACGTCACTTCCGGGTTACTGTGCTGCAAAAGGCGGCAAATGTAAAAAACGGCTGTATGCAATAATGACGTTTTCGGCGTTTTGCATACAGGGAAGTGTAGTGGATCCCTCCATAAAGTGTACCTGTCACACATATTGCTGTCACAAGGGATGTTTACATTGCTTGTGACAGCAATAAAAGTGATCAGATTTTTTTTTTTTAAAAAACCTGTAATAAAGTTTAAAAAAAATAAAAAATAAATAGGAAAAAAAAAATTTACCGCCCCCGTCACCGTTAGCTCGCGCACAAAGAAAAACGTATACGCAAGTCGAGCCGCGAATGAAATCGCTGTTCAAACCCCACATGTGAGGTATCACCGCGATCGCCATAGCGTGCGCAATAATTAAAAAAAAAGAGCTACACTCTACCTCTAAACTGGTAACCGTTAAATAAATTTAAAGCATCGCAGATTGAGATCTCTATTGACCGTAGTTTGTCGCCATCCCACGGGGGGGCGCAATTTTAAACCGTAACATGTTGGGTATCTATTTACTCGGCGTGACATCATCTTTCACAATATACAAAAAAATGGGCTAACTTTACTGTTTAGTATTTTTTAAATGCAGTGAAATGTGATTTTTCAATTTTTTTCCAAAAAAATGGCGTTTTAAAGACCGCTGCGCAAATACCGCTTGACAAAAAGTTTTGCAATGTCCGACATTTTATTCTCCAGAGTCTTTGCTAAAAAAATATACATAATGTTTGGGGGTTCTAAGTAGTTTTCTAGGAAAAAATACTGGTTTTAACTTGTAAACAAAAAGTGTCCGAAATAGGGCTGGGGCTTAAGTGGTTATATATGAAGAACATATGACCTCAAACTAGCAGGACTAAAATCCAAGAATAAGTATTATTACTAGTATAGAAAATACTAATTATTAAAAACATAGAAAGTATTATTTTGCAGAAAGAGTAGTGGAAGCTTGAAAAAGACTTCCAGCAGAAGTGGTAAATCAATCAACAGTAAAAAAAAAAGAGAGACTCAATGGAATACTTTTTTTGTCATTAGTCTTTTATGTTTCTATATGTCTACTGAAGCTCTTCACACAGCAATAGACAGGCAGTGAGGAGGAGCTGTATCACCTTCTCACCACCTGTTTTAACCACATAAATACTGGACAACAGCATGCCCAATTCACTTCCCTTTGTACTGCCTGCCAAGTGGAACATGGGGGCATTGTTCTTGCTGCGACTGCAAAGCGAAGCATTAAACCCCGTACACACGATCAGATTATCGAACGATCTGTCGTCCGTTTTTTGTGGCATGCTAGTCTGATGTGGAAAGTGAAGAGGTTATTTTCATACGAATTTTCCCGTACGACAGAATTCTACTTCAGAAGTGATGTCATGTGTTGGATTGCTTTGTATGTGTTCTTTTGTCTCTGACCATGCCTAGTCTTGCTCTTAAGATTTTTTTCTGTCGAAATCTGTACTAATGAGACGAAAATCAGACGTTGTATTACGGACAACAAAAATTTTATAGCCTGCACATCAGGATTTTGTCAGCCGAAAAGTCGGTGTTGGCTGTCGAAAGCACCATACTAAAAATCCAAAAATCGGCGGATCGTCGAACTAATTTTCCCTTCCGAATTTCTTATCGTGTGTACGGGGCTTTAAAGTATGTGTATACACCCCCGGCTACTGCCTCTGCAGCATGAAGAGGAGCAGTTGAAAGGCGATAAAAACACGGTTCAACCGCAAGTGTAAACTAGGCCAGAGGCTGACAATTATCTTACATAAAAAGATAAAAAACATAATTTGAGCAATATTTTACCAAGTAATTCACTGAGGTTAGTGTGCTAGGAATAATATATAAGCTTTTTTGTATCTATCTATCTATCTATCTATCTATCTATCTATCTATCTATCTATCTATCTATCTATCTATCTATCTATCTATCTATCTATCTATCTATCTATCTATCTATCTATCTATCTATCTATCTATCCATATACATATATATATATATATATATATATATATATAGTGCCTTGCGAAAGTATTCGGCCCCCTTGAACTTTTTGACCTTTTGCCACATTTCAGGCTTCAAACATAAAGATATAAAACTGTAATTTTTTGCGAAGAATCAACAACAAGTGGGACACAATCATGAAGTGGAACGAAATTTATTGGATATTTCAAACTTTTTTAACAAATAAAAAAACAGAAAAATTGGGCGTGCAAAATTATACAGCCCCCTTAAGTTAATACTTTGTAGCGCCACCTTTTGCTGCGATTACAGCTGTTAGTCGCTTGGGGTATGTCTCTATCAGTTTTGCGCATCGAGAGACTGAAATTTTTGCCCATTCCTCCTTGCAAAACAGCTCGAGCTCAGTGAGGTTGGATGGAGAGCATTTGTGAACAGCAGTTTTCAGTTCTTTCCACAGATTCTCGATTGGATTCAGGTCTGGACTTTGACTTGGCCATTCTAACACCTGGATATGTTTATTTGTGAACCATTCCATTGTAGATTTTGCTTTATGTTTTGGATCATTGTCTTGTTGGAAGACAAATCTCCTCCCCAGTCTCATGTCTTTTGCAGACTCCATCAGGTTTTCTTCCAGAATGGTCCTGTATTTGGCTCCAACCATCTCCCCATCAATTTTAACCATCTTCCCTGTCCCTGCTGAAGAAAAGCAGGCCCAAACCATGATACTGACACCACCATGTTTGACAGTGGGGATGGTGTGTTCAGGGTGATGAGCTGTGTTGCTTTTACGCCAAACATAACATTTTGCATTGTTGCCAAAAAGTTAGATTTTGGTTTAATCTGACCAGAGCACCTTCTTCCACATGTTTGGTCTCTCTCCCAGGTTGTGGCAAACTTTAAACAACACTTTTCATGGATATCTTTAAGAAATTGCTTTCTTCTTGCCACTCTTCCATAAAGGCCAGATTTGTGCAGTATACGACTGATTGTTGTCCTATGGACAGAGTCTCCCACCTCAGCTGTAGATCTCTGCAGTTCATCCAGAGTGATCATGGGCCTCTTGGCTGCATCTCTGATCAGTCTTCTCCTTGTATGAGCTGAAAGTTTAGAAGGACGGCCAGGTCTTCGTAGATTTGCAGTGGTCTGATACTCCCATTTCAATATTATCACTTGCACAGTGCTCCTTGGGATGTTTAAAGCTTGGGAAATCTTTTTGTATCCAAATCCGGCTTTAAACTTCTCCACAACAGTATCTCTGACCTGCCTGGTGTGTTCCTTGTTCTTCATGATGCTCTCTGCGCTTTAAACAGACCTCTGAGACTATCACAGTGCAGGTGCATTTAAATGGAGACTTGACTACACACAGGTGGATTCTATTTATCATCATTAGTCATTTAGGTCAACATTGGATCATTCAGAGATCCTCACTGAACTTCTGGAGAGAGTTTGCTGCACTGAAAGTAAATGGGCTGAATAATTTTGCACGCCCAATTTTTCAGTTTTTTATTTGTTAACAAAGTTTGAAATATCCAATAAATTGTGTTCCACTTCATGATTGTATCCCACTTGTTGTCGATTCTTCACAAAAAATTACAGTTTTATATTTTTATGTTTGAAGCCTGAAATGTGGCAAAAGGTTGCAAAGTTCAAGGGGGCTGAATACTTTCGCAAGGCACTGTATATATATATATATATATATATATATATATATATATATATACACACACACACACAGAATATATATATATATATATATATATATATATATATATATATACTGCATATATATATATATATATATATATATATATATATATATATATATATTATACAGTAGTAGTTTTTTTTTAATACAGAATGGTGTTAGCCCTATGCTCAAACCCCAGGTTGGAAGGCCGGGGTATCCATCTTTTTGTATCATCTTCAAATGCCTACCTAGCATGAAAAGCCTAAAGAACCATACACACGATCAGAAAATCTGACGAAAAATACCGCTTTCTAAGCAATTGCACAAAGATCTGATCATTAGTACACAGCTTTTGTCTGAAATGATCTGAAGGGAGAAACACAAAAATCTTTCTCGTACGATACCAGATCTTACAATTTTTATTTAATCAGTACAATTTTCATCTGAAAACACAATACAAATGCAATGCAATACATTACATTACTTCCGAATTTTTATTCTGTCATACCAGAATTTTCGGACCTTAGTAACCTCTTCTTTTTTTAATATGGAGACTAGCATGCAAAAAAAAAGGGGGGGTGAATATCCATCCGATGTGTGTCCCAGGTTTTACCTTGACAATGTAAATCTTGCCACTAAATCAAAGTAGGGGCATATGAATATTTAGTAGATGGTTCAAAGAACCTGAATGCACCACAAAAAACTGTGGGGTCGATTTACTAAAGCTGGTGCATTCAGAATCTGGTGCAGCTGTGCATGGTAGCCAATCAGCTTCTAACCTCAGCTTGTTTAATTAAGCTTAGGCATTAGGCCCAGGTTCACACTGAGGCCGTTTTGAAATCGTGGGAGTTCAGCTGAACTTGCACAATTTTAAGCCAGCATTACAGTCTGACTGGGGGGCACACTCGGACTGAAATGATGGCTTAAAATCGTCTGTTTATTCCCCCCCCCCCCCACTTCACAGACATCTGTGAGGCTTCCTGCATAGATGTCTATTAAAAAATGCCCCCCCAAACGCCAAAAGTAGTACAGAAACACCTCTTGAGAAATTGCCGGCAATGGCAAAGTCGGCATCGCACTGATATGGATGGTGCCATTGCCAGCAATTGGTTCTGATTTGACATATCAAATCGCATGTCAAATCGAAGCCAATTGTCAAATTGGACCCATGTAAACTTGGGCTCAAACCTAGATAGAAGCTGATTGGTTTCTATGCAGAAGTGAGCCTGATTTTGCACTCTCTAGCTTTAGTAAATCAACCCAATTGTCTATGTAAGTGTTATAATAAAAGTACAATACAAATAATTACTTAGTTGATACTAACTGTGCAGATGCATTATTAAAAGATAAAAAACAATGATGTTGTTTTGAAAACAGGCATGCTCCTAATAAACACTGTTAAGTGTTCTGATCTTTTAACAGCTACTGCTAAAATAATATGGCCCTCTAAGTGCTAATGTTGCTTGTGCTACTGCAAGAAAAACATTGACAAAAGATTTTCCAGCTATTTGTAATAATGTCACAGGAGCTTAGTGAACTTGGGCCAAATGTTTCTCCTGAGTGCTGATATATCACAGCACCAAATGGCAGTGAAGCTGAAACTTTGAAAGGGGGCTTTAATCATAGGATTAATCAGAGGCACAGACATTAGAGGTTAAAGTCATGGTGCGTAAAATCTGTACATCACACATGGAAGTGTTTTTATAAAAAAATATGCATAGTGAAAATGCATGCACTTTCATTCTGTGCAAATGGGGTGAAAATGAATGCTGTTAGGCTACCTCCTGTGCTGGCCAAAAAAATGTTCATTGTTTCAAAATTGAAAATTTCACATTTGGTCATTAAATAGTGCCAAGTACTGTATATTAGGTCACTTCTATGATACTTATCGCCATCTAGTGGCCAAATGCATTATTTCCCATAATAAATTTATAAAAAAAGATTAATTCAGCCAGGAAATAGCCTATCATTTTCTGCCATATATACACAAAACACTTGGTGAATTGTCAAGTGAATGATCTATAAATGCACCCTATAATGTTAAAAATATTACATTTTTATTATTTTTTTGGGGGGTTTATTGATTCTTCTAGTAGGTCGATTATCTCAAACATGAACTGAAACTTTGCTTTAAAGTCCAGTGAAGAGCTACTGTATGAGACTTGATTTTTATTGGCTTTACCTCCACAGTCATGCAACCTTAGACCTGTGTCACACTAGGAACTTTGATATGTACTGTATATGATATAACTGCTGCTCTAGGTTGCTCTATACATAGAATAGACATACAATGAAACTTAGGTGCAGATCTAGACTCATTCCCAGCCATGACTACATTGGGACAATGTTCTGTAGCACCCATTCTAGAAATGGCAAAATGAAATCCGCCCCTCCTCTTCCCGGAAGCTAAGATAGATGAAGCCTACAGATCTATGTCAGTGCATATAATTGCTTTGTTCTTGTGTTAGGACTGCATTGGGAATGACAGTCCAACACTGCTGGCGTGATCAAACCCAAGGATTGAGATTTAGCCATAATAAGTATAGGGATAAAGAAGCAGAAATTCATTAGTTTTATGATAACAATAATCTATTTTTCCATCTGGTAACTATGATACCATGTTCTGTTAACCCCCCTGGAAGCTGAGACATATGAGGTTTGCACAAAAAGGCAAATATTGGCACCACGTTTGTGTAAACCGAAGTCATAGGACATAATAGCAAAGGCATATTTGCCTTGTTCTTTCATTTCGACTACTTAGGCAATGCTATGAACAAGCCCTAAGTTTTAGTCCATGTTTTGGCCCATGTTCTGGTCAACCCACCTACCCCAGAAGCTGGAACAGATGTCATTGTACATCTGTGTGTATATTGGTGCTGCATTGGTTTGAACATGGAACATAAAGTTAAATGTCTGGTTCTGGTGCTGACTGGGCAATGCTAACCAACATAGCACAACACTGAAGGAATGAATGAGCCCTAATAATACCATGTTCTGGTCTATTGGAAACCAAATGTGATGGGGCAGTTTCGTGGTATGGTTAGATTATTGTGATTTACTATTCATAATGATCTTGGGGATAAGAAACCAGAATTTTAGTTTGTGTAATAACAAAAATCCATTCTTCCATCTAGGAACAGAGGAATCTTATAGCTCATTTAAAGTTAAATTGCATTCTGTGAATTTTTCCATGTTAAATGCATTTAACATATGTTTCTGGTGCAAAGTATAATACAGTAATACAAAACAAACACATGCAATTTTTTCACATATGAACAGTAAGAAAAGCAATACATAAATAAATAAAGCTAAGGAAATAGGGTGATAAAGGGGTTAAAAGAGGAAATTAGGATAACAAGACGTTAAAATTGTATTTATTTATTTTGAATAGGTTTACAATTCACAAAGAACAATAATTTATGAATCCTGGCTACAATTGTAGGTTATCTTAAAAATTGAATAAAGAGCAGGACTGAGTTGTGTCACATTTGACAACTATTCAATGCTGATTACACTGGGAAATGGTCTCTCTCAATGCAATGACAGGGTTCTGCAGTTCATGGGGCAGCTGTCCTCTGCACTCTGTTTATCAGAACCCTCTTAAAAAAAGCAGGTTGGGACAATGGGCTCCATTTACATAGCGGTATCTTACCGCATCCGAATATACAGTAAGATAACACACAGCCTTTATCAAAAATGCATTCACTAAAAAAAAACGCTACAAAAATACCACATTCCCTACTTTATGAAGTCATGCTGTGTTTTAATGGAGTCCTTAACAAAGAGTGTAAACAGCTTGTTGTTAGGAGTGGGCAGCCATCGGTGTCTTTAACAACCAGTAAACAACCTGATTGTTAATAAGCATCCTTAACAACAGATTAGTCATCAGCTGTCAGCGGGTAAAAAGAATTACCAAAATAAAAAGTTAAGAAAAAAAAGGCGTGCCCCCCCCCCCCCCCAATCCATACCATGCAAAAATAAAAGAAAATGGTGTGTGGTCTCCCCCCAAATCAATACTTGACTCTTATCTGAGCATGCAGCCCAGCAGGTCAGGAAAGGGGGGATGATTGAGTGCCCCCCTCCTGAACCATACCAGATCACATACCCTCAACATGGGGGGTGCTTTGGGGTGGAGGGGCTCTGCCCCGCCAAAGCACCTTGTCCTTCCTCTTCCCCACAACAACCCTGGCTGGTGGTTGTGGGGGTCTGCAGGTGGTGGGCTTATTGGAATCTGGAAGCCCCCTTTACCAAGGGGGACTCCAGATTCTGCCCCCCATGTGAATAAGTATGGTGTAGATCCAACGTCAATCATGATGAACGCCTGCTGCCGACCCAAAATAGAAAAAACAAAAAAGCTCTGCTCCTGACAAAGGCTCTCACCGAATGATGGCTGATGACTCATCCGATATTAAGGACGCAGCAGCTGCCCGCTCCTTAACAACTAGGTTGTTTACTGGTTGTTAAGGATACCGGCCACTGCCGGTTCCTTAACTGTTGCATGTCGGGGCCACTACTTATTTACTGCATGCTTTTATTGATGTATTTCCTTTTGTGAATTTACTTTAACTCATGTTGTATTCAGTATTTACCAAGCATTTTTGATTTATGCGGTACATACCGCATAAAGCAATAGTGAATTGACATTTTCAGGAGCGCATGTGGTTTTTGGGAAAGCATCTAAATACCACATGCAATCTGCTTTTGTCAATGGAGCCCAATGTGACTTCTCAAAATCTGCAAAACCTTGTAGAACAGGGGTGTCCAACTCAATTTCATTGCGGGTGGCATCAGCATTGCGGTTACCCTCAAAGGGCCAGTTATATCTGTAGAACTATATAAATGTATCTACTCTTTATCTTATTAAGTAAATGCCTCTGTATTCAATTATTACTGGTTTTAGTAATAACTAAAAGCTTAGCTGTTAAGGACAGGTGCATTCTGGCATGGAGCACACTTACACTCCTTGGGGGAAGGGGGGGAGAGCAGAGACAAGCATTGCAGAGAAGGTCAGGATCAGTAGGAGAAGCTCTGTCCTCCTCTCTGTGTGGCTGCTGAGATAAGGTGGGTGCGGATATGAACGGGGCGCTGCAGATGCATTAAAGGTGTGAGGGCCACATTAAATGGTCTGGAGGGCAGCATTTGGCCCGCGGGCCTTGTGTTTGACACATGTGTTGCAGAATCTTTACTAGACAAAATAAAAACATTGACTAAAACTAAATGATGAATGTGGCAAATAAATTTTGACTGTCCAGAATTATTACTCCTTTTTGGGTCATATCAGTTCAAAATGTATAATCTTTACTGCATGTATCTGTAGTTTCAGTTAAACTTGTTTAATATAGATGATGAAATAAACACAATTTTTGGTCAGTGAACTCTGAATTTTAGATACATATGCTTTAAATGCACTCACTAAAAGACTTTTATCATTTATGGATAGGCATCTACCAGACAGTGCATGTAGGGTGAACCCCCATAGGGTTTGACCAATGCTGACTCAAAGAGACCAGACGGACTTCAGTATGCCTCTGGCTGAAGTTAGAAGGATTAATTTGTTATTCAGTAAAAGAGCAAGGCAAAAATCAATATAGCTTTGCACAGACAGTTACAGAAGAGAACAGGACGAGAATCAAATACTCTAACAGATGGTCGTGCATAAACAAAGAATATACTTCAGTGTTAGGTTAGTATAATGTCTTAAGCATCATAGGTAATTAGGGTTAAATTTTAGGAAACAACCATACAACAAATTGTGTGAATATATCAGAATTGAATATAAAAATACCAAGAAACGCAAAAATGTGTAGGTTTTTTACTTGCGTCACTAGTACATAACTTTATTACTTACTGAAGAAAAAGCCAAATCAAAACAACATTACAGTATGTACAGTACATGATTTCCTTATTACCAGTACAAGACTTTATTACATAGTAATGAAAAAGTTCTGAAGTCACCTATTTAGCTGGCCAGAAAGATGCTGACTTTGCAGTTATATACAGTGTTAGTAAATCTGTCCTATTTAAATAATTCTGAGTTGCTTTAAAAAAAATGAGAAAATTGCTAAAATGCTAGCTTTATTCACGGTTAATCATTATGGTGTACCAAGCTTCATTTCTAATCTTGTGAGACAACAGATCAGCAAATGCACTTGTTTACCATTATAGCAGCTGTGCTCGCTAACTGTCTCATTTGTCATTGGAATACTTTTTTTTATTTGGTCTTTGAAGACCTTAAAAAATTCGGTCAAGAGGCTATTCTACAAAACTCCACAAAAAACAGCATTTTGTGCTGCCTCTAGCACAGTAGGAGTAGATTGGCCATTTTCGTAGCCACCCTATAATGTTCCCTCTCTTTCCTGCCCCAAACCCTATGTACAGGCATTTAAGCATAAAAATTCCTATAGCTATAAACTGACAGCAGCAGAGCACTCTGAGTCCTTGGTGTCACTTAAACCAACACTGTCCACAATTATCTCACACCACCCATGTACAGCTCCTGCCCACCCATGTACAGTAGAGATGTCCCGAACTATTTTCCGGCGAACATCGCTTGGTCGCGTTCGCTACGGCGGGTGTCATCATTGAGCAAACTTTGACCCTGTACCTCACAGTCAGCAGACACATTCCAGCCAATCAGCATACCCTCCCACCCAGATCCTCCCACCTCCTATAAAATAGCAAGAACAGCATCCATTTTAGATTCATTCTGAAGCTGCCGTGTTAGTTAGAGCAGGGAGAGTGCTGCTGCTGCTGAATTAATAGCTAGGCCAGTGTTCTGTGTCCACTCCAGTCCTCAAAGACTCATCTGCTGTAAGGACAGCATCCTGACAGCACCCCAAAAAGCCCTTTTTAGGGGTGGGACATCAGTTTGCTTTTTTATATATATATATGTATATATATTGCAGTTGCCTGCCCGTGTGTGAGAGGCCACAGGCCCACAGACTGTACTGTGTGCACACCACTCATATAGGATGGCACAGTACATTGCACGGCGCACGCGCAGTGCCCCAAATTGGAAGTAAGAGGACCGACCAACCATCTTTTTTCATCTCCCGTTTCCTAAAATCTATTCCATACACCGGCCCCTGATAGGGGATGTAACAGGGATTAAACTGATAAGAATAGTACTACTTAGCACACCACTCATATAGGGTGGCACGGTACATTGCACGGCGCACGCGCAGTGCCCCAAATTGGAAGTAAGAGGACCGACCAACCATCTTTATCCATCTCCCGGTTCCTAAAATCTATTCCATACACCGGCCCCTGATAGGGGACGTAACAGGGATTAAACTGATAAGAATAGTACTACTTAACACACCACTCATATAGGGTGGCACTGTACATTACAGGGTGCAGGTGCAGTGCCCCAAATTGGAAGTAAGAGGACCGACCAACCATCTTTTTCCATCTCCCGTTTATTAAAATCTATTCCATACACCGGCCCCTGATAGGGGACATAACAGAGATTAAACTGGTAAGAACAGATTTTTTTTAATTAAAAAAAAAAGAGGACAGCCTCTGCAGAGCTGGGTATTTTTTGGCCGGGTTACTGAATGCTCATGCACAATGGCTGTAAGCTAATGCGTCCTTTTGCAGAGGTGACAAACCTGGTCAGTCAAACCCAAGGCAACATTATCGACCTCATCCCATATGCTTTTTTTCTGGAGCGTGCCCTGCAAAGAGTGCTGGATCAGGCCGTAGATGAGCATGAAGAGGAAGAGTTGTGGTCACCATCATCACCTTTCGGGGACCCTTGGTGTTGTACGTGGCTGGGTGGAGGAAGAGACCTTCAATGACATCAGTGAGGACAAGGAATGGGACATGGCTAGCTTGGTATTCAACCTTGTGCAAATGGGGAGTTTGGGGTTGTGCAAATGGACTGTTTGCGGTGCGTTAAACGGGGAGTTTGGTCTGTCAGAGTTTGGTCTGTCACTGTGAAGCTGGCGTAACCCTTACACTACCTGATCGATACAACATCATACCTGATCGTATACACACACTGGATGTTTTAAAGCATGTTATTCTAAACAATTTAGGAATGTTAGGTGATTTATGCCCTTTAAAACCCGACTCTGCGTCAACTACAAAATTTTCAAGGGGAGTTTTGCCATGGATCCCCCTCCGGCATGCCACAGTCCAGGTGTTAGTCCCCTTGAAACAACTTTTCCATCACTATTGTGGGCAGAAAGAGTCCCTGTGGGTTTTAAAATTCGCCTGCCTATTAAAGTCTATGGCGGCTCGCCCGTTCGCGAACATTTGTGGAAATTCGCGTTCGCGAACGGAAAATATTATGTTTGCGACATCTCTAATGTACAGCTCCTGAGGTAAAGTTTAGCTACATGTTCTGCAAAAAATTTAATGAAACTGAAGAGCCTTTTACATTATGCACGTTTTGTTGGCTCTCTGTGCAAACTTCTATTTGTGCAAGAGTACATGTGCCTATAGTTCAGCAATCAGCCACATCAACCACTTTGTAGGTGGATCTGTGCTGCATGGCTGTTTTGAAGATCAGGAGGACCATCACAGCAATTAAGCTGATGTGCTGCTGGCAAGCTGTGCATCAGCATATCAGTGTGTACTACAGCAGAAACATGCATCCTTGGGTGACAATGCTGCTCCTGCATAGCCTCACAGTAAACACAACATTGTCATTATATGAGCAAAAAGCCCATACTACAAGGAGCCCCAGACACAAAATAAATTAAAAAAGCCTTCAATGAAAAAGCAGGAGGCTCACTGAATACATAGGGATACTCATTGGGTTTAAGCTACTAATTAATGCTTTTTTTTTTTTGTATTTTTTAGAATAAATGAAAGGCATTTATGTAAGGCATGATCTGTTAGAACCACTGTCATATTTGTTATTGCAAGGGCTGTGTCCCCCTGATGGAAATTTGCTCTTTCTAATTCTCCTGATCCCCAATATCACCAGAAAGTGAAGGTAAATTCTCCCTAATAAGATACAGATGATTTAACCCACACTTACTCAGCAGAAAAAAGTGATGATTTTAAAATATACTTTAAAGCAGGGGTGTCCAGCCCTTTGACTTTCCTGGGTCACATTGGAAGAAGAGGAATTGTCTTGGGCCACACATAAAATACACTAACAATAAGGATAGCTCATGAGCATAAAATGTTGGGGCAGATCACAAGTTAATGATCACTAATATAGATAATGTATGATGTCAGTAATAACATTTAATTTTTTTGTAATTTTTCTACTATAAAAGTAAAAGAGGGCCACATAAAACTAGTGCAATATTTGACACTGTTTTTGATAAACTAACACGTTAAAATCTGGTTGAATGGATGTAGTAGCAATTCTCAATGCTTTCTAAAGGTGCTCATCAGATATTTTAACTCTAATTTTGCCCTTCGTGTGCTTCATCCTTGAAAATAGTTGCTCACAAGAGTGGTATATTTTCCTTTGGAATGATAAAACTTATAAAAGTCTAGTAAAGAGACGCTGTTAAATATTTATTTGGCCGCATGTGTTCGCAAAGTGTAAACACATTTTTACAAAAAAAATCAAAACTTTTAAGTTAAGTTAACTTTTAGGTAAGTTTACAATTTTGTGTTGGGCCACATTCATAGCGGTTTTGGGCTGCATGCAGCCTGTTGGCTGAGAAATATACTTTAAAGCAGGGGTACCCAACCTATGGCCAACATTTTTTTAGTTTTGGATAGAGGGGGGATGGGTTAGGACCTTCATCAATTTTTTATTCTTGTTGTGTTACCATTGGAGAGATTCACCCTCCAATGACAACAAGCTAAGGGGGGATTCCCTTCACATTTGGAGATTTCTCCTAACTTTCTGTTATATCTCTAGAACAAAAACTTAATTTAAATATTCCCAATGGTACACAGACAGCAAAAAAAATCTGGTAGGGTTTTAATCTTTATCTGCTCTTTTCAAAACTGAAATAAGGTTGTGCTATATATACACTTTAGCCCCTTCCCACCCTGGCCTATAGCAGAATGACAGCTGGGGGGGGGATCAGTTATCCCTGACTGGACATCATATGACATCCAGCAGGATAAGCCACTCGAATCCCAGTAAAGAGCCTATGACATAGGCTCTTTACCAGGTGATCAGCTGTGACCAATCACAGCTGATCACAGCGATAACCAGGAAGTGTCAGTAATCAGCTTTCCTCAGTTTGCGCTGACAAGGCACTAGTAAAGGAGATTCGATCAGCGGCTCTCCTGACGGGGGGTTTGCTCTAATAATCAGTGCAGCCCCCATAAGAGGTGCCCACCCCAGATGCCAATTAGTGCCCATCAGATGCCAATCAGTACCAATACAATTTTTAAATATCTCAATGGGGATCTAAGCTTAGAAAAAAAGCTGTTCAGTCGAAGGGATTGCATGAGTACTCGGGGGCATACAATGCAATTAGAGGAGAAGCGTTTTAACCTCAGGCAACGTGGGGGGTTCTTTACTGTTAGGGCTACAAGATTGTGGAATTCTCTACCACAAGAGGTGGTTTCTGCAGGTAGTATGGTGGCTTTCAAAAGACTACTAGACGTACATCTCAAGGATCAGAACATTCAGGGGTATGCGAGATGATTACAGCTACACACACCTACACAGGTTGAACTGGATGGACTATAGTCTTTATTCAACCTCACCTACTATGTAACTATGTAACTATGTAACAGATACCTATCAGTGCCCATTGCAAATGCCAGTCAGTGCCCATCAATAATTC
The DNA here is from genome assembly GCF_965119305.1 of Pelophylax lessonae. Classification (NCBI taxonomy): domain Eukaryota; kingdom Metazoa; phylum Chordata; class Amphibia; order Anura; family Ranidae; genus Pelophylax; species Pelophylax lessonae. Next base: position 383,229,064 of record NC_138770.1, read on the forward strand.
CTGTCAGTGCCCTTTACAGATGCCGAACAATGCCTATCAATAATGCCTGTCAGTGCCTCCTCATCCGTGCTGCCAATAAGTATCATCTATCAGTGCCTATCAGTGCCCATCAGTGCCGCCTATAAGTGCACATCATTGCCATCTATCAGTTCCCATCAGTGCCACCTATCAGTGCTTATCAGTGACACATATCAGTGCTGATCAGTGCTGCATATCAGTGCTGCCTATCAGTGCTGCATATTAGTGCACTTCATCAGTGCTACCTCCTCAGTGCCCATCAGTGAAGGAGAAAACATACTTATTTACAAAATGTTATAACAGAAACAAAGAGAAACTTTTTTTTCAAACATTTGTTTAGCAAAAAATAAAAAAACCCAGTGATGATTAAATACCACCAAAAGAAAGCTCTATTTGTGGGGAAACAAGTGATAAAAATGTAATATGGGTACAGTGTAGCATGACCATGCAATTGCCATTCAAAGTATGACAGCGCTGAAAGCTGAAAATTGGCCTGGGCAGGAAGGGGGTGAAAGTGTCCTGTATTGAAGTGGTTAAGGAGCAGTTGCTTTGCATCACAACCTTATTTTCTTTTAGCTAATTTTGGATTAAACAAGCATGCAATGTTTAATTATGAAAATATGAGGATACTTACAGGCATGCTGCTCAAGTCACCAACATTTGATACATGAAACTAATTATCTCAGAACTCTGAGAATGTTGGGCCGATTTTCTAATGGAGTTAAAAATTTTCACGTAATAAAGTGTGTGAAGATTCACTTCAATTATCCAGTCATGCTCAGGTGAAATAAGTAAACAGAAGTTTGCTTTTAATGTAATTTAAAAACTGAAGTGAATACTAGAGTTGAGCGGACACCTGGATGTCCGTGTTCGGCGGGTTCGGCCGAACTTGAAAAAAAAAGTCCGGGTCCGTGTCCCGGACTTTTTCCGAACTTTACCCGGACACCGAACCCCATTGAAGTCAATGGGGACCCGGACTTTCAGGCACTAAAATTGCTCTAAAACACCAATGGAAAGGGCTAGAGTGCTGCAAATGGCAGCAAAACGTAGTTAAGAGCATGGCAAGTGCTCTGCAAACAAATGTGGATAGGGAAATAACTTAAAACAACAAAAAAAAACAGAAAAATGAAAAAAAAATTCTTCATCTGTGAAGGACGAGGCCCATATGGAGTAGGAGGGAGGTTGAGGTGGTGGTGGATGTGGCGGTGTAGGTGGAAGCGGCGGTGGAGGAGGACGAGGTAGCCAACACTGCTTTTTTTCAGTCATTTTAAAATGAGCGTACACCCCAAAAGAGTGAGAAAGATCAAAAGTAGAACAATGGCTGGGTAAGGTCGGTATCCATCTCTATTCTGCACAAGGTACGGAAAAGTCCTGTGGGATCCATGCCTGGTTCATTTTAATGAACGTGAGCTTGTCCACATTGTCTCTGGACAGGCGGCTGTGCTTGTCTGTGATAACGCCCCCAGCCGTGCTAAATACACGTTCAGATAATACACTGGCTGCAGGGCACGCCAGCACCTCCAAGGTGTAAAGGGCAAGCTCAGGCCATGTGCCCAATTTGGAGACCCAGAAGTTGAAGGGGGCAGACCCCTCATTCACTACATGTAGGCGTGTGCACACATACTGCTCCATCATGTTGGTGAAATGCTGCCTCCTGCTAAGACGTTCCATATGAGCTGCTGGTGCTGCTGTTTGTTGTGGCATGCTGACAAAGCTTTTCCACATTTCGGCCATGCTAACCCTGCCTTCTGAGGTGCTGGCGGTGCCCTGGTTGCGTTGGCGACCTCTTCCTCCTCCTCCTCTGCCTTGGCCTTGTGCTTCCACTGTGGCCCCGTGTGCGCTTGTACTCGCGCATCTTGCGATCGCGCTCCAGTGAGTGAATTAAGGATGGTACGTTGTCCTTGTAACGGGGATCCAGCAGCGTGGCCACCCAGTAATCAGCACAAGTTAGAATGTGGGCAACTCGGCGGTCATTGTGGAGACACTGCAGCATGTAATCGCTCATGTGTGCCAGGCTGCCCAGAGGCAATGAAAGGCTGTCCTCTGTGGGAGGTGTATCGCCTGTGTCCTCTGTATCCCCCCAGCCACGCACCAGTGATGGCCATGAGCTGGCCTGGGTGCCACCCTGCTGTGAACATGGTTCCATCTCCTCCTCCATCTCCTCCTCCTCCTCCTCATCTTCCAGAACTGTGCCCCTGCTGGACAATTGTGTCCCTGGCGTTTGTGGGTGCAGGAACCCACCCTCGGAGCCACTTGCGAATGACTGCCCTGAAAGCCTTGGAAATGTTACCTCTTCATCCTCCTCCTCCTCCTCATCCTGTGCCACATCCTCTTCCATCATTGCCCGAATCGTTTTTTGAAGGAGGCATAGAAGTGGGATAGTTAAGCTGACAATGGCGTCATCGGCACTGGCCATGTTGGTGGAGTACTCAAAACAGCGCAACAAGGCACACAGGTCTCGCATGGAGGCCCAGTTATTGGTGGTGAAGTGGTGCTGTTCCGCAGAGCGACTCACTCGTGCGTGCTGCAGCTGAAACTCCACTATGGCCTGCTGCTGCTCGCACAGTCTTTCCAGCACGTGCAAGGTGGAGTTCCACCTTGTGGGCACGTCACATATGAGGCGGTGAGCGGGAAGGCCAAAGTTACGCTGCAGCGCTGACAGGCGAGCAGCAGCAGGGTGAGAACGCCGAAAGTGCGCACAGACGGCCCGCACTTTCTGCAGCAGCTCTGACATATCGGGGTAATTTTTAAGGAACCTCTGCACCACCAAATTCAGCACATACGCCAGGCAAGGGATGTGCGTCAAACCGGCTAGGCCCAGAGCTGCTATGAGATTTCGCCCGTTATCGCACACCACCAGGCCGGGCTTGAGGCTCGCTGGCAGCAACCACTCATTTGTCTGCTGTTCCATGCTCCTCCACAACTCCTGCGCGGTGTGTGGTTTTTCCCCCAAACAGGCTGCTGTCGTTTACCCCGGGCTGTGCTGAAGTTGGTGGTGAAGGTGTTACGCTGACCGGATGAGGAGGCGGTAGAGGATGAGGAAGCGGAGTAGGAGGAGTTAGGAACAGGAGGCAAACTGAAGCGCCTTGCAATCCTCGGTGGTGGAAGGACATGCGCCAAATTGCTATCCGCCTCAGGCCCATCCGCCGCATTTACCCAGTGTGCCGTTAGGGAGATATAACGCCCCTGACCGTGCTTACTGGTCCACGTATCGGTAGTTAGGTGGACCTTGGCACAGATGGCGTTGCGCAGTGCACACCTGATTTTTTCCCCCACTTGGTTGTGCAGGGAAGGGATGGCTTGCCTGGAAAAGTAGTGGCGGCTGGGCACGACGTACTGTGGGACAGCCACCGACATAAGGCTTTTAAAACTGTGCGTCTCCACCAGATGGAATGACAGCATTTCAAAGGCCAAGAATTTTGAAATGCTGGCATTCAGGGCCAGGGATCGCAGGTGGGTAGGGGGGTACTTCCTCTTCCTCTGAAGTGTTTGGGAGATGGAAAGCTGAATGCTTCCACGGGACATTGTGGAGATGGTTGGTGACCCAGGTGGTGGTGTTGCTGACAGATCGTCTGTTTGCGGGGTGGCAGGTGCCGGTATCACTACAGAGGTGGATGGAGAGGCCGAGACTGCAGCAGAAGAGGAAGCAGGAGGAGCCAGAGACCTTTCTTGGTTTTGAAGGTGTCTACTCCACTGCAGCTCGTGCTTTGCACTTAGATGCCTGATCATGCAGGTTGTGCTCAGGTTGAGAAGGTTTATGCCTCGCTTCAGGCTCTGATTGCACAGGGTGCAAACCACTCGTGTCCTTGTCATCAGCACATTTTCTGAAGAACTTCCACGCTAGAGAACTCCTTTGAGCTGGCTTTGGTGCACTCGGTCCCTTGCTGCGTTGGGCAGTAGCAGGCGTAGTGTCTAGGGCACGCCCGCTCTGCTTCTGCACCCTGCTCCCTCTTCTGCTGTGCTGGTGGCTCTGTGCAACCACCGCCTCTTCCTCCAAACTACTCAGGTCACCTGCATGACCTTCATTCCATGTGGGGTCGAGGACCTCATCATCCTCCACATCATCTTCCACCCAGTCTTCACCCCTGCCCTCCTTGTCGGTCTCCACAATTCTGAGTGCCACAGCAGTTGGCACCTGCGTTTCGTCATCATCGGAGACGTGCTGCGATGGTCCTTCCATGTATTCATCTTGAGAAATAAGTGGTTGGGCATCGCTGCACTCAATCTCTTCCACTTCTGGGGCAGGGCTAGGTGGATGGCCCTGGGAAACCCTGCTGACAGAGTCATCAAAAAGAAGAAGAGACTGCTGCATGACTTGGGGCTCAGACTGCTTGCCTGATTTGCAAGGGGGTGAGGTGAAAGACGGTTGGACATTGGCTGCAGGTGCCAACTCTGACCCTTCTGCAGTAGACTGGGTGGGAGACAATGTGAAGGAACTGGAGGCACTGTCAGCAACCCAATCTACTATCGCCTGTACTTCTTCTGGCCTCATCACTTCTAAAGGCACATGATGCCCTACCAAATACTGCTGCAGGTTCTGTCACCTACTCACACTTGAGGAAGGTGTTTCACTTGTGCGTGTAGCTGGCACAGATCGACCACGTCCTCTCCATGCAACAGGAGCTCTACCAGCAGCACCACGACCCAGGCCACGGCCCCTATTTGACGGTCTCCTCATATTTCTGTTTTTGATCTTGCCCTAGAAAGGTGTTTATTGAATAGCGGAACAAAACAACAACAGTATCGCACGGGTGTATCTCACAGTCAAATATGCAAACTATGCCACAATTTAATTTTTTTTACCCCAAAAGGGTGTTTATTAAATAGCGGAATAGAAAAAAGGATATAAAACGGTGTATCTCACACGTAGAAACACAGACTAGGCCCAGATTACAATTTTTTGTACCCTAAAGGGAGGATGAGGAAGAGGAGTAGGAAGAGTTCAGAACAGGAGGCAAACTGAAGCGCCCTGCAATCCTTGGCGGTGGAAGGAGATGCGCCAAACAAATTTAAAAGGTGTATCTCACACGTACCGATACAGACTATGCCGTAATTTAATTTTTTACACTCAAACAGGGTGTATATTGAATAGCGGAATAGAAAAAATTTTATAAAACGGTGTATCATACACGTACAAACACAGACTAGGCCCCGATTACAATTTTTTGTACCCTAAAGGCAGGATGAGGATGAGGAGTAGGAGGAGTTCGGAACAGGAGGCAAACTGAAGCACCCTGCAATCCTCGGCGGTGGAAGATGCTCCCCAAAAGATTGGAAGGTGTATCTCACACGTACCGATACAGACTATGCCGCAATTGAATTATTTTTACCCCAAAGGGTGTAGATTCAATAGCGGAATAGAAAAATTTTTATAAAACGGTGTATCTCACACGTACAAACACAGACTAGGCCCCGATTACAATTTTTTGTACCCTAAAGGCAGGATGAGGATGAGGAGTAGGAGGAGTTCGGAATAGGAGGCAAACTGAAGCACCCTGCAATCCTCGGTGGTGGAAGATGCGCCCCAAAAGATTGGAAGGTGTATCTCACACGTACCGATACAGACTATGCCGCAATTTAATTCTTTTTACCCCAAAGGGTGTAGATTGAATAGCGGAATAAAAAAAATGTATAAAACGGTGTATCTCACACGTACAAACACAGACTAGGCCCGATTACAATTTTTTGTACCCTAAAGGCAGGATGAGGATGAGGAGTAGGAGGAGTTCGGAACAGGAGGCAAACTGAAGCATCCTGCAATCCTCGGCGGTGGAAGATGCGCCCCAAAAGATTGGAAGGTGTATCTCACACGTACAGATACAGACTATGCCGCAATTTAATTCTTTTTACCCCAAAGGGTGTAGATTGAATAGCGGAATAGAAAATATGATATCAAAAGGTGTATCTATCTCACACATACAGACCCAGACTAGGCCCGATTACTATTTTTTGTACCCCAAAGGCAGGATGAGGAGTAGGAGGAGTTCAGAACAGGCAGGAGGCAAACTGAAACACCCTGCAATCCTCGGCGGTGTAAGATGAGCCCCAAAAATTGGAAAGGTGTATCTCACACGTACCGATACAGACTATGCCGCAATTTAATTCTTTTTACCCCAAGGGTGTAGATTGAATAGCGGAATAGAAAATATGATATCAAAAGGTGTATCTATCTCACACGTACAGACCCAGACTAGGCCCCAATTACTATTTTTTGTACCCCAAAGGCAGGATGAGGAGTAGGAGGAGTTCAAAACAGGCAGGAGGCAAACTGAAACACCCTGCAATCCTCGGCGGTGTAAGATGAGCCCCAAAAATTGGAAAGGTGTTTCTCACACGTACCGATACAGACTATGCCGCAATTTAATTATTTTTACCCCAAAGGGTGTAGATTCAATAGCGGAATAGAAAAAATTTTATAAAACGGTGTATCTCACACGTACAAACACAGACTAGGCCCCGATTACAATTTTTTGTACCCTAAAGGCAGGATGAGGATGAGGAGTAGGAGGAGTTCGGAATAGGAGGCAAACTGAAGCACCCTGCAATCCTCGGTGGTGGAAGATGCGCCCCAAAAGATTGGAAGGTGTATCTCACACGTACCGATACAGACTATGCCGCAATTTAATTCTTTTTACCCCAAAGGGTGTAGATTGAATAGCGGAATAGAAAATATGATATCAAAAGGTGTATCTATCTCACACGTACAGACCTAGACTAGGCCCGATTACTATTTTTTGTACCCCAAAGGCAGGATGAGGAGTAGGAGGAGTTCAGAACAGGCAGGAGGCAAACTGAAACACCCTGCAATCCTCGGCGGTGTAAGATGAGCCCCAAAAATTGGAAGGTGTATCTCACACGTACCGATACAGACTATGCCGCAATTTAATTCTTTTTACCCCAAAGGGTGTAGATTGAATAGCGGAATAGAAAATATGATATCAAAAGGTGTATCTATCTCACACATACAGACCCAGACTAGGCCCGATTACTATTTTTTGTACCCCAAAGGCAGGATGAGGAGTAGGAGGAGTTCAGAACAGGCAGGAGGCAAACTGAAACACCCTGCAATCCTCGGCGGTGTAAGATGAGCCCCAAAAATTGGAAAGGTGTATCTCACACGTACCGATACAGACAATGCCGCAATTTAATTCTTTTTACCCCAAGGGTGTAGATTGAATAGCGGAATAGAAAATATGATATCAAAAGGTGTATCTATCTCACACGTACAGAACCAGACTAGGCCCCAATTACTATTTTTTGTACCCCAAAGGCAGGATGAGGAGTAGGAGGAGTTCAAAACAGGCAGGAGGCAAACTGAAACACCCTGCAATCCTCGGCGGTGTAAGATGAGCCCCAAAAATTGGAAAGGTGTTTCTCACACGTACCGATACAGACTATGCCGCAATTTAATTATTTTTACCCCAAAGGGTGTAGATTCAATAGCGGAATAGAAAAAATTTTATAAAACGGTGTATCTCACACGTACAAACACAGACTAGGCCCCGATTACAATTTTTTGTACCCTAAAGGCAGGATGAGGATGAGGAGTAGGAGGAGTTCGGAATAGGAGGCAAACTGAAGCACCCTGCAATCCTCGGTGGTGGAAGATGCGCCCCAAAAGATTGGAAGGTGTATCTCACACGTACCGATACAGACTATGCCGCAATTTAATTCTTTTTACCCCAAAGGGTGTAGATTGAATAGCGGAATAAAAAAAATTTATAAAACGGTGTATCTCACACGTACAAACACAGACTAGGCCCCGATTACAATTTTTTGTACCCTAAAGGCAGGATGAGGATGAGGAGTAGGAGGAGTTCGGAACAGGAGGCAAACTGAAGCATCCTGCAATCCTCGGCGGTGGAAGATGCGCCCCAAAAGATTGGAAGGTGTATCTCACACGTACCGATACAGACTATGCCGCAATTTAATTCTTTTTACCCCAAAGGGTGTAGATTGAATAGCGGAATAGAAAATATGATATCAAAAGGTGTATCTATCTCACACATACAGACCCAGACTAGGCCCGATTACTATTTTTTGTACCCCAAAGGCAGGATGAGGAGTAGGAGGAGTTCAGAACAGGCAGGAGGCAAACTGAAACACCCTGCAATCCTCGGCGGTGTAAGATGAGCCCCAAAAATTGGAAAGGTGTATCTCACACGTACCGATACAGACTATGCCGCAATTTAATTCTTTTTACCCCGAGGGTGTAGATTGAATAGCGGAATAGAAAATATGTTATCAAAAGGTGTATCTATCTCACACGTACAGACCCAGACTAGGCCCCAATTACTATTTTTTGTACCCCAAAGGCAGGATGAGGAGTAGGAGGAGTTTGAAACAGGCAGGAGGCAAACTGAAACACCCTGCAATCCTCGGCGGTGTAAGATGAGCCCCAAAAATTGGAAAGGTGTTTCTCACACGTACCGATACAGACTATCCAGCAATTTAATTATTTTTACCCCAAGGGTGTAGATTGAATAGCGGAATAGAAAATATGACATCAAAAGGTGTATCTATCTCACACATACAGACCCAGACTAGGCCCCGATTACTATTTTTTGTACCCCAAAGGCAGGAAGAGGAGTAGGAGGAGTTCGGAACAGGCAGGAGGCAAACCGAAACACCCTGCAATCCTCAGCAGTGTAAGATGAGCCCCAAAAATTGGAAAGGTGTATCTCACACCTACCCATACTGACTATGCTGCAATTTAATTCTTTTTACCCCAAAGGGTGTAGATTGAATAGCGGAATAGAAAATATGATATAAAATTGGTGATTTTTCAATAGCACATGTGAACACAGCAGTGTCTTATGTCAGTCAGCTCTGCTGCAGGCTATGAAGGGAAAAAAAAAGAAAATTCCCCTTTAAGTTTGTAATTTTTAAATAGATTAGTACAGACTATGCCACAATTTAATTTTTTTTAACCCAAAAGGGTGTATATTGAATAGTGGAATAGAAAAAAGTGTATAAAATTGAAAATCACTCAATAGCACATGTGAACACAGCAGTGTCTTATGTCAGTCAGCTCTGCTGCAGGCTATGAAGGGGAAAAAAAAGAAAATTCCCCTTTAAGTTTGTAATTTTTAAATAGATTAGTACAGACTATGCTACAATTTATTTTTTTTAACCCAAAAGGGTGTATATTGAATAGTGGAATAGAAAAAAGTGTATAAAATTGAAAATCACTCAATAGCACATGTGAACACAGCAGTGTCTTATGTCAGTCAGCTCTGCTGCAGGCTATGAAGGGAAAAAAAAAGAAAATTCCCCTTTAAGTATTGTAATTTTTAAATAGATTAGTACAGACTATGCCACAATTTAATTTTTTAACCCAAAAGGGTGTATATTGAATAGTGGAATAGAAAAAAGTGTATAAAATTTAAAATCACTCAATAGCACATGTGAACACAGCAGTGTCTTATCACAGTCAGCACTGAAGCAAAAACGCTGCACACAACTGACTGATAAAAATAGATTTTTTTTCTTCCTCCTCCTCCTCCTCAGCGGGCTTAACTGAGGGCAAAACAATTGTGTTCACTGCACCAACCCCCACACAGCATGATCGATGTAGAACACTGACCCTGCCTATTCTCCAGCCTCGCCCTAATATTCTCGATAAGATCGTTCACTGGCACTGCACAACCAACCCCCCACACAGCAAAATCGATGTAGAACACTGACCCTGCCTATTCTCCAGCCTCGCCCTAAAATGCCCTAATAACTCGCCCTGCCTGCACTCCGACCTGTCCCTGCATTCTTTTCGGACACAATACAATTTTTCACTGTCTGTCCCTAATCAGCAGCCAGCACGTATGATGTGTGCTCTCTCCCTAATACTACAGCGCGCTGGGTCTCGAACTTATAAAGACATGGTCACATGCTTCAGATGGCCAATCACAGCTACTAATACATTAGTAGGCATGGCTGGGATGGCTTAAGGCACACCAGTTAAACGCTTGTTGATTGGCTGTTGAAAGCCCGCCATTAAAAGCGCGCCATTACATACAAAACAGGAAGTAAAATGACCGAACACAGATTTTAAACCCGAACATACAGTAAAGTTTTCGGGTCCGTGTTCGGGTAACAAAAATCCAATTATTCGGTACGAACACGAATAATACAGTCCGTGTTCGCTCAACACTAGTGGATACTCAAAAATGTTTTGTGTGTGGAATCCTCACTCTACTAAATCAACCTCGGTGTCTCTCGTCTGTATCTTGGAGCTCTGAGATAGAACTAGGACATAGCTCAGAATTCTGAGATCTAAAACATTTGGATATATACGGTGAAAAAAAGGCTAAAAGAGAAAAGGTTGTTCCATTTGAGAAGTCAATGCACATTTTGGAAAATAAAAGTTAACTGAGCTTAGTAGGCTTTATAAATAAGTTGAAAATGTGTTCACTTTAATTAACCAAATATCTCTTAGAAAAAAAAGTTTAATTAACTGCACACATGATTGGGTAGTTAAGTGAACAGTTACTTTACTACCCAGTTTCTACAAAGTAAATATACACTTTGAAAGTGAACATCCACATGGCTCAGTGAACAACTTCTATTGCTTTACTAAATCAACTTCGTAATATTATTTATATATGATTTGCTTTTCCCCAGGGCACTTCCATATGGTAATGACAAGGTTCCACACAGAGAGCTGTCTGCACTCATAAGCCTAATCAGTACTCTCCTACACATGTTCTGAAAAGGTCCCACCCCGAAAGCAATAGGAATAGAAAAACATTTGTAAAGGCTGAAAGCTGATCCACATATGTGCTGCATAATTGTGTGTAACACTCTCCCTGCTATGAGCATCAGAAAAGACAATGTACATACTGTATGTAATATATAATGTTTATTTATATATATATATATATATATATATATATATATATATATACTACTGTGCAAAAGCTTAAGGCAGGTGTGAAAAAAATGCTGTAAATTAGGAAAGCTTTCGGAAATAGAATTTGGCAATAGTTTATTTTAATCAATGAATAAAATGGAAAGTAAATGAACTTCAAATCAATATTTGGTTTGACCATCCTTTGCCATCAAAACAGTTTCAGTTCTTCTAAATTCACTTGCACACAGTTTTTGAATGAACTCAGCAGGTAGGTTGTTCCAAACCATCACTTCCAAGGCTCTTTGCTCTTCTGAAGATAGTTCCTAATGACTATGGCTGTATGTTTGGGGTCATTGTCCTATTGAAGAATATTGTGGGGCCAATTACACGCCTCCCTGATGGTATGGCATGATGGATAAATATCTGCCTCTATTCCTCAGAATTGAAGACACCATTTATCCTGACCAAGTCTCCAACTCCAAACTTGCAAGGAATCTCCACCGTACTTCAGTGTTGCCTGTAGACACTCATTATTGTACTGCTCTCCAGCCATTCAGTGAACAAACTGCTTCCTACTACAGCCACATATTATAAACGTGTACTCATCAGTCAAGAGCAGCTGCTGCCATTTTTCTGCACCCCAGTTCCTATGTTTTTATGTATAGTTGAGTCGCTTAGCCTTGTTTCCACTTTGGAGTTTAGGCTTTTTGGCCGCAGGTCTTCCATGAAGACCACTTCTGGTTAGACATCTCAGGACAATGGATGGGTGTGCCTGGATCCCATTGTTTTCCACCATTTCTGGGCTGATAGCACCGCTGGACTTCTGGCAATATAACTACCTTGTGTTTTGCTGCTGTTCTCAGTCATGCAATGTTTTATAACGTGTGACATTAAACTATCTTCCACAACCTCACCTTAGTAGAAGATTTTGGCTGTTCCTCACCCAGTTTTAGGCCTCCTACACAGCTGTTTCTGTTTAGCTAATGACTGTGTTTAAACCTATATATGAAATTGATGATCATTAGCTCTTTCTTGGTATACCTGTTTAATCATACACTTGACTCTAATCCTACAAAATCCCTGACTTTGTACAAGTGTACAAAGTGTGCATGTGTAGAAATTGATACTGGTTGAAGCCAAAGGGTAGGCATACCAAATATTGACTTGATTTTTATTTTTTTTTCCATTCTCTCACTTTACATTTTTGTAAATTGATAAAAATAAACATTATATATATATATATATATATATATATATATATAAAAAATAGATGAATAGATAGATAGATAGATAGATAGATAGATAGATAGATAGATAGATAGATAGATAGATAGATAGATAGATAGATAGATAGATAGATAGATAGATAGATAGATAGATAGATAGATAGATAGATAGATAGATCTAAGAAATATTTATATGTAATATTTCATATTTACCTATTATAAAGAAAAATATTATTCTGTTGTTTAGTCCTAAACATAATAAATAAGGAAATCAAAAACTTGTACATACAGTATATATTGGGGTTGATTTACTAAAAAAATAGAGAATGCAAAATCTGGTGCAGTTCTGCATAGAACGCAATCAGCTTTCAGTTTGTTTGTTTTTTGCCAAAGCTTAATTGAACAGGATAATGTTAGAAGCTGATTGGCCACCATGCACAGCTGAACTAGATTTTCCACTCTCCGGTTTTAGTAAATCAACCCCATTATCTTTAATGGTGAACAAACAATTGAAAATATAGTCATTCAATTTATATAATCAATAAATGCACAATTTTACACATTAAGCACTGGATTTAATTGTACTTGATGATAATAATAGATTATTAATACACAGATATAAGTATATATTTAGATGGAAAATATGACAGTAGACCAAAGTTTTAAAGGTCTACAAATGGATCTAATCTGCGAAGGTTTAAAGTACTGCCATACAGCCAACTGCTTATAAATCACTTCATGTTATTGTATTTACCTTATGCATCCCACATGTTTGTGTAAGTATTGAAAGCTATTTATTCATACATTACAAAGGGTGAGAAATACTCCACACTACCATGATGTATTACACCAAGTTCCATAGCTTTAATCTTTAAAACATGGAGTGTCACTACAGTCAATATAAGACTGAAAGGAAGCTGTCTTTAAAAGAGTCTATGAGATAGAAAGAAGCTGGCAAACCATGATGCCTGCAGGCCAATGTCATATTTTTCCACAACCACAATACTGTCACAATTGTATAGCCTTTTTGAAAGAAAACCATACTGGTGTTTGGCCAATTTTTCTTTTAAATTGTTTTAAAGGTTCACAGATTTTAATGGTTTCTTTTTTTTTCTATAATAAAAAAAGAATGTACTATCTAAGGTTTTTATATATACAGCAATTACAAAATGAACCCTAGCAATCAAAAAATGAGGCAACAGCTTGGACTCAATGCCAGATGGCAAATCTTGGTAGAACATCTTTATATCTAATAGAAAATGTTTTGTTTGTTCAACTAGTTCTAGACTAACTTAATATAAACCTTGTTAAGATGTTATTACACTCCAACAAAGTAAATAAAATGTACATACCCAAAATTTCATAATATTTTTGTTTTAACTTTTACAAGGGAGATTGCATATTTGCGGGAGAGAACTGAAGTTAATCTTTTGGAAATTAAAATACCAATATTTAATTGGGGAATGTTAAAGGATAAGTTTGGGGTTAATAAAAAATATGTACCATATATACTCACTTCCATGCTGCAGCATCTGTGTGACACTGCAGCTGTCCTACCCTTGATCTAAGACCAAGAGCTGTGAAACTGATGAGCTTGTTCTTGGTCTGCTTGCAGTGGAAAACCCTACTCTGCTCCTCCAGCACCTATTGGAACTACAGTACAAGCTAGGGAGGGGAAAGGAATGGCTAGCACACTTGGCTATCTCCAACTCTCAGCCATGTCCTGAAAAGTGGAGCCAGTTGTCAATTAAGCAAGATTGTCAAGATCCTTCCTGAACACAGCACAGCTTTCAGCAGGCAATAGTCCACTATCAGTTGAATATGGGTTATGCACTCTTGTGGCCCAAAAGAGACATAAATTCACACTAATATAAGGTACTTACAAGAAATACATTTTACATATTTTGTCAGCTGCCCTTTGGGCTATAATAATTTCCTGAAAGAGACAATATTTACCTATGTAAAACTACTAAACAATGCCTAATTAATTTATGAGGCTAATTCTGCCAAATATGATGTTGTCTGTTCTTTTTCCTATAAATGTAATAAGTACGTGTGGCTAAAACTTTTCTTTTTAGTTTGAGATGCAATAATTAAGGGTTAAAACCACTGTAGGTTTAATTTTTACTGTCTTTGTCTTACTGGTGAGATTTCCCTTCACTTTCGGTCCTGCAAATGAAACAGGGAGATATGTGAGGGAAAATGTCCACAAAGTGAGGAGGATTCTCCTTATAGGCAGTTAACATTAAAACACGTATTCCCGTTGTAACATTTCTCCTCACGTCTGTGTCTAACACCACTAAAATTCTTAAATTGCCATCCCTTTATGTCTTGTGACAATGCTCACCAAGACAAGTTTAATGATGAATAACCATAGTGAAGACAGTGATAAAGTTAGCAATAAAAGAAAAAAACTGATAGAGATTTAACCCTTTACCCCCTATCCACCCTAGTGTAGAGAGGAAAATTAGGGCAAATTTTAAAAATGTATTTATTTTATGCTAATTGAAATCACTGCAAAAAAGTGGTACATTGATTACACGGGCAATTAAAACACTGGGGTTGATTTTCTAAAACTGGAGAGTGCAAAATCTGATGCAGCTCTGCATAGAAACCAATTAGCTTCCAGGTTATTTTGTCAAAGCTGAAGTTAGGAGCTGATTGGATACTATGCACAGCTGCACCAGATTTTCCACTCTCCAGTTTGCACCCCCTGGGGCATGTAGCGTTAAGATCTGTGACTGTTGTGTTTACCAGAGACAGCAGATTGTGGTGCTCAGTAACGGACCGCTGTGATCTGCTCAGATACCATGTGGTCGTTGTGCAATCACATGCCCCCTAGTAAACATTAGTCATGATTGGAATTAATTCATGACATCATTGTTTACTATGGTGTATTATCTGTGATTGGTCACCAGTGATCACATGGTACCTGAGCCAATCACAGCACCCTGTACCAAGTGATAGCTGTAGCCAATCACAGCATCCCCCAATAGTAGACAATCAGTCATGAATTAAAGCCATTCATGACTGTTCAAACATTTGCTGTTACAGTGATCATTACTGTAGCAAGCAATCAAAGTTTGTAGACATATAACTTTCACACAGACTGAATAATATACACTGATTTGGATGATTTTTACCAAAGAAATGTAGATACTGCATTTTGGCCTACATTTATGAAGAAAGACTCTTTGTTTGTTTGCAAAATTTTGCACAGAAAAGGGAGTTTTTATTTTTTAAATTATCAGTATTTTTTAGTATATTAGAAAAAAAAATACCAGTGGTGATTAAATAACACCAAGTTCTATTTGTGTGAAAAAAATGATATCAATTTTATTTGGGTACAGTGTTTAATGACTGTGCAATTGCCAATTAAAATAGCACAGAGCTGAATAGTAAAAAATGCCCTGGTCATGAAGGGGGTAAAACCTTCTTGTGGTCAAATGGTTAAAGGAAGCTAAAAAATAACTAAACTAACTGGTTTTAACCCCTTAATTTTCACATCTCAAACTAAAAAGAAAACATTTTTGCCATACATTCTTATTAAATTTATAGGAAAAAGAACAGACAATATGAGATTTTGCAGATTTATCCTCATCAAGTAATTAAGGAAGCCCTAACACTGTTTTTATTTTTATTTTTTAATTATTGCTTCTCAATTGCATACATGGCTAGGGATTCCCTGCAGGAATAGAGAAAGGACTCAATGGTTCCTGCACCTATCGGCGTCCTTAACAACTATTAACAAAGTGAAGCTGTCATATAAAACAACAAAAGTATTACCATTATTATACATGGTGTTTAGCACCCATTTGTCCAATAACCTGAACAGCCAAAGGTTTGGGCCCAACCTTAAGCTTATCCATAATTGCCATACACACTAATTGGAAGGAGTATATGACACATATATGTCATGAATATACTGTATGTCATAAGCTTGCTGGAACCCACAATGTTGCTTGAGAGACACTGTTTATAGGGAAAATATTGTTAATTTCTTTCTTCTCTGTTCTGGAGCAGTAATTATTGTCATAACAAAGAAATTTTGCAACAAGTTGAAAAATGTATGCCTATGATAACAAGTTCTTCTAATAAATGGTCAATAGACTCAATTGCTTTTTCCTGAATGCCTTTGTCAAGTATCTTGATGTAATATCCTCAGGATATCCTCAGGATCCTCAAAGTTTGCACATTATAAAATGTGCAAACTTTGAAAATAATTAAAAAGGCTCTATTTCATTTGCAAATATCTTTGCAACACTTCTTACCAGAATCACAATTTTAATGTAATTTTAAACAAAATCTATACTTTTTATCTGCAGTAACACTAATTATTTTTTTAAAAGTAACACTGAATAAAAAAGAAAAAAACTAGTTTTGCAAGACAGTTATACCCAAATAGTCTAGTATGTTCCAAAAATATATGTATTACTTTGTTGTCATAAATATTGATAAAGTTTTTGCTAAAAAAAAAAGACCTATTACCAAAATGTAAAAACTGTTCTGGTCAAAAGGGATTGTACAGGTGTTAAAGTTGAAGCATAAAATTAAGTAAGTAGTGTCTAATATTTGTAGTTATAATATGTTTGAGTATTGAATAGTATGTGATGTGTGGTAATGTTTAATTATAGTCTAAATATTGAAAATTCCAAAGCAGTTTGGCCACATGTCAAAGAAACCAATATAAGGTATTTAAGGAAAACTACACTTTTATTGGAAACAATACAATAAATAAAAAAAAAAAAAAAAAATATATATATATATATATATATATATATATATATATATATATATATATATATATATATATGTTTAATGTTATTAAAATTATCTTTCCTTTTCAATCTACAGAGTTGTAATTTTCTGTAAAATTCAATGCAATATGGCAACATCAAGGCTTTCTGTACAAAGTTCAGTGTACAGATCTTTCTTAGAAATGTAAATTCCTGTTTATATGATTGGCTTACTGATTTTCCAAGAAGTCTGCACTAAATTACAGATCAGATTCTAAGATCAGATTTTAGGCATCCTTTGCAATAAAAAATTCCCCCTATTCTATTCTTAATCTGGTACTTCTAGATTCCAATAGGTCCCCACACCTATTGCATAAAAAGTCTAAACAAAGCAGTAATTAAATTATAAATATAAATTAAACTTTTATTTTCCTTTAAAAATACATTTTTTGGTACTTGTTAATAGTTGTGATCGGTGATTTACCATTTTTCATTGGATTTGGTAATTTTTCAGGAAAAAAAAAACAATTTAAATCCTTTAAGCTTTAAACATAGTTTTTGTGCTTAGAAAAATACATTCTAGATATACATTCATTCAGCCCGAGCATAGTCTCTATCTGAGACCTGTTTAAAATTTGATAGCTAACACACTCCATCTGTGAAAATCTTTTCTAAATCCCAAGAAGGATTACTGTTTCAACATGTACAGAAAGTTTAGTCTTTGCGTTGCATAAAACCCACTGTTTCTCCCGGGAAAACCCAGGATTTGAAATGCAGAACTTTCGTCTCTGATGCAGGTCCTATTTATTAGAAAACGGTGCTTGTATTTTAGGAAGCACACTGCACAAATATCTCAGTTTTGCATACTAATATTTTTTACTTCAATTTGTGCCATAAAGTTATTTTCAAAAAGTCACAGAATTAACTGACAGTGCAGAAAAAAAAAAGAAATTTCAGTATTTTTCCATTCATATATTTAAAAAAATTATATTATTTTGTATTTGGAATTACATATGTACAGAACAAAGAGAATAACCTACATATTTATGAATGATAATCAAATCACAATTAATAATACGATATTAACAAATAGGCAAGGTATTATTGTATTTTACTCATGTGCTGCTACTAACAGAAGTGTGCTAGTTCCAGAATGGGAAAGTTTGGTGATATTACAAACAATATGAAATAAGTCTCTTAGTAGGTAGCATGCACAGGAGAGTAGGATATGACAACAGGCAGTATGTTGTGCAGGAGAGGAATGCAGAAAGTGTGACAGTGGGCAATATGTGCACGGGAGGTCTAAAGAAGATATGAGAATGGGCAGTATGTGCATAAGAGAAGTGTGGGAGCAGTGGCGTCGGCAGGGGGGGGCTGACAGGGGCTATAGCCCCGAGTGTCCCTTTGAAAAGCCCCGGGTCTCCTCTTCATGTTAAAAAGCTGTTAGCCCCGAGCCTCCTCCTCCACCCCCTCACCTGGCTGGCTGACTGGCTGTACTCATTCCGTTCAGTCGTTCTGACTTCCTTTCTTCCTTGCCTGCAATCGCGGACACACTGGTTGCTAGCCTGCCGCTTAGCGTCTAGCAACCAGTGATGTCACGTGACGTCAGCAGCGTCAGGTGACAGCAGCAGCCAGAGCGCGCGGCGGCCCCGAGAATTCCGCCTCCGCGCCAAGAACTCTTACTCCTTCCATCCTTCTGCGGGACTTGCTGGACTCGTTCAACCTCCTCTCCGCTCCCGGGCCTGAAGGACAGGCTGACCGGGGGGAGCAGGCAGCCAGGGAGCGCTCCACCTCACAGAGCAGTGCACCTCCATTACTAAGAAAACGGGTCCTGTCTGCTGCTGGTCATCCTGCTGAAAGGTACTGTTCTGACCATCACACACACCTTCCACTGCTTCCAGACAGGGACTGGTACATGGGGGGGACAAGTGGGACTGCAGACAGGGCTAGGGGGGTCTCTCTGTTACCCCCCTCTGTCACCCCCCCTCTCTCTCTTTGTCATCCCCTCTCTCTCTCTATCGCCCCCCCCCTATCTCTCTCTGTCACCCCTCTCCCTTTCTGTCACCCCCGCTTTCTTTCAGTCACCCCTTCGCTTTCAGACACCCCCCCCTCTCTGTCACCCCCTCCTCTCTCTTTGTCACCCCCTGCTTTCTTTCAGTCACCCCCCTCTCTTTCTGTCACCTCCTCTTTCTGTCAGCCCCCCTCCCTCTCTGTCACCCCCTCTCTCTCTCTGTCACCCCTCTCTCTCTCTGTCACCCCCTATCTCATTCTGTCACCCCCCCCTCTCGATCTCTCCCTCTCTCTGTCACCCCCCTATCTCTCTCCCTGTTACCCCCGTCTGTCACCCCCTCTCTGTCACCCCCTCCTCTCTCTTTCTGTCACCCCCTGCTTTCTTTCAGTCATCTCTCTATTTCGGTCACCCCCCCTCTCTCGTTCTGTTACCCCCTCTCTCTTTCTGTTACCCCCTATGTCACCCCTCTCTTTATGTCACCCCCGCTTTCTTTCAGTCATTACTCTCTTTGTCACCCCCCTCTCTTTCTGTCACCCCCCTCTCTCTGTCACCTTCTTCTCTCTCTTTCTTTCTCTTTCTGTCACCCCCTGTCTCTTTCTGTCACCCCCATTTCTCTGTCACCCTCTCTCTCTTTCTTTCACCCCCCTCTCTGTCACCCTCTCTCTCTTTCTGTCACCCCCCCTCTCTCTCTCTCCCTGTCACCCCCCTCTCTCTCTCTCCCTGTCACCCCCCCCTCTCTCTCTCCCTGTCACCCCTCTCTCTCTCTCTATCTCTAACTCCCATCTCTCTTTCTGTCACCCCCTCTCTCCCTCTGTCACCCCCTCTCTCTCTCTGTCACACCCCTGTTCTCTCCCTCTGTCACCCCCTCTCTCCCTCTGTCACCCCCTCTCTCTCTCTGTCACACCCCTGTTCTCTCCCTCTGTCACCCCCTCTCTCTCTCTGTCACACCCCTGTTCTCTCCCTCTGTCACCCCCTCTCTCTCTCTGTCACACCCCTGTTCTCTCCCTCTGTCACCCCCTCTCTCCCTCTGTCACCCCCTCTCTCTCTCTCTGTCACACCCCTGTTCTCTCCCTCTGTCACCCCCTCTCTCTCTCTCTGTCACACCCCTGTTCTCTCTCTCTCTCTCTGTCAGGGGGTGTATGAGGAATGCATGGAGAGTGCACCTCTTGGTAAGCACTTTTATGGGCGTAGAAAACCTCCCCTCGGATATGATCAGGGCCTCTTATACGATGGAATGGATGGTGGGATGTAAGCAATGTACCTCTCTCCCCTACTTGTGGATCACTCCAAAACGCTGATGGTGGCCAAATGCCTCTCGTACGTGTCTGGAGGTAATACTCGGGTCGGGGTCACTAAAGGTTCCTTCAATCACACAGGTGCTGCACTGTAGGGGGGTGAAAGCGAGCACAGCACTCAAGAAGACCCCTCTCCCACCTTTCCTTTCACTTTGCTGAGTGTGTTCACTGTCTGACGGAGCTCCCAATGCATGATCAAGTTACCAGAGTATTACATCCATCCATTCATCCCATAAAGCTCTATATAGCTCACTGGAGTGACACATCACTGTCATCAGACAAGGCGCTTGGTTCACTCACAAGAAGTCACTTGTCATATCTTGTGTTCATCTGTTCAAGTCACTATTTATTCTGGAGTCATCACCAGTTCACATTATTCACTTAATGGACTTTTTTTCTTGTTTTTTGTTATATCTTATATACATTTTTGTTATTCATTTCACGTCAGCATTGGCAGACTTCACCACTTGCATTGTTGCACTTTATTATTATTATTTAGTTTTTCATTCCATGAAGACTTCATTTTAGTTATTTCACTTCACCATTTTGACCTGTGTATTAGAAGATTATGTTGATTTTTTAATATCACCATAATATTTTTACTTATTTATCCATCTGTACCGTTTTTTTGGATATTTCTTTGAGCATTCATCTATTTATATTTATATCTTTGACATCTGTATTATTCTCCACTGACACCTTTTGAACACTATAAGGTTTAGATTCATCCATACATTTATCCATCTGTACGTATTTGTACAGATTTGTCCATGTTTATCCATCTGTACCCCACACCTCTACTATTGTATTGATTTAGTGAATATATCATCTGTCTACGCTATCTTCCACATTGGATTGGATACTCTGTTTATATTTATTAATTCACCACTCATCCATCTGTACCAGGAATCTGCGCCAATTTTTTTCTTTTCCCATTTTTATCTTACGGTGGAGACACCGAGCAAAATTGGCTGCTGTTCCGTTTGTGGTACTCTTTGTACACACTCATATCACACATCTTTTTCACTTACCTGTGGCGGGGGTCATTGTAGGAGTCAGTGTAGGTGTCAGTGTAGGAGGGGTCAGTGTAGGAGTCAGTGTGGCCGGGGTCAGTGTAGGAGTCAGTGTGGCGGGGGTCAGTGTAGGGGGGTCAGTGTTGGTGTCAGTGTGGCGGGGGTCAGTGTAGGGGGGTCAGTGTTGGTGTCAGTGTGGCGGGGGTCAGTGTAGGGGTCAGTGTAGGAGGGGTCATTGTATGTGTCAGTGTAGAGGGGTCAGTGTAGGTGTCAGTGTAGGAGGGGTCAGTGTAGGGGGGTCAGTGTAGGTGTCAGTGTAGGAGGGGTCAGTGTAGGAGGGGTCAGTGTAGTAGGAGGGGTTAGTGTAGGAGGGGTCAGTGTAGGAGGGGTCAGTGTAGGGGGGTCAGTGTAGGTGTCAGTGTGGCAGGGGTCAGTGTAGGTGTCAGTGTGACGGGGGTCAGTGTTGGTGTCAGTGTAGGGGGGTCTGTTCTCCTCTCCATGTCTGACCCTCTCCTCTCTTATCCTCTCCATGTCTGACCCTCTCCTCACTTCTCCTCTCCATGTCTGATCCTCTCCTCTCTTCTCCTCTCCATGTCTGATCCTCTCCTCTCTTCTCTTCTCCTCTCCATGTCTAACCCTCTCCTCTCTTCTCCTCTCCATGTCTAACCCTCTCCTCTCTTCTCCTCTCCATGTCTGACCCTCTCCTCTCTTCTCCTCTCCATGTCTGACCCTCTCCTCTCCATGTCTGACCCTCTCCTCTCTTCTCCTCTCCATGTCTGACTCTCTCCTCTTCTCCTCTCCATGTCTGACTCTCTCCTCTTCTCCTCTCCACGTCTGACCCTCTCCTCTTCTCCTCTCCATGTCTGACCCTCTCCTCTCCTCTCCATGTCTGACCCTCTCCTCTCCATGTCTGACCCTCTCCTCTTCTCCTCTCCTCTCCATTTCTGACCCTTTCCTCTCCTCTCCTCTCCATGTCTGACCCTCTCCTCTTCTCCATGTCTGACCTTCTCCTCTCCTCTCCATGTCTGACCTTCTCCTCTCCATGTCTGACCCTCTCCTCTCAATGTCTGACCCTCTCCTCTCCTCTCCATGTCTGACCCTCTCCTCTCCATGTCTGACCCTCTCCTCTCCATGTCTGACCCTCTCCTCTCCATGTCGGACCCTCTCCTCTCCATGTCGGACCCTTTCCTCTCCTCTCCTCTCCATGTCTGACCCTCTCCTCTTCTCCTCTCCATGTCTGACCCTCTCCTCTTCTCCTCTCCTCCTCTCCATGTCTGACCCTCTCCTCTTCTCCTCTCCATGTCTGACCCTCTCCTCTTCTCCTCTCCTCCTCTCCATGTCTGACCCTCTCCTCTTCTCCTCTCCTCCTCTCCATGTCTGACCCTCTCCTCTTCTCCTCTCCATGTCTGACCCTCTCCTCTTCTCCTCTCCTCTTCTCCTCTCCATGTCTGACCCTCTCCTCTTCTCCTCTCCATGTCTGACCCTCTCCTCTCCATGTCTGACCCTCTCCTCTTCTCCTCTCCATGTCTGACCCTCTCCTCTCCATGTCTGACCCTCTCCTCTTCTCCTCTCCATGTCTGACCCTCTCCTCTCCATGTCTGACCCTCTCCTCTTCTCCTCTCCTCTCCATGTCTGACCCTCTCCTCTTCTCCTCTCCATGTCTGACCCTCTCCTTTCTTCTCTTCTCCTCTCCTCCATTCTCTTCTCTCCATGTCTGATCCTCTTCTCTTCTCCTCTCCATGTCTGACCCTCTCCTCTTCTCCTCTCCATGTCTGACCCTCTCCTCTTCTCCTCTCCATGTCTGACCCTCTCCTCTTCTCTTCTCCTCTCCTCCTCTCCATGTCTGACCCTCTCCTCTTCTCCTCTCCTCTTCTCCATGTCTGACCCTCTCCTCTTCTCCTCTCCTCTTCTCCTCTCCATGTCTGACCCTCTCCTCTTCTCCTCTCCATGTCTGACCCTCTCCTCTTCTCCTCTCCATGTCTGGCCCTCTCCTCTTCTCCTCTCCATGTCTGACCCTCTCCTCTCCATGTCTGACCCTTTCCTTTCCTCACCTCTCCTCTCCATGTCTGACCCTTTCCTCTCCTCTCTTCTCCCCATGTCTGATTCTCTTCTCTTTTCTCCTCTCCTCTCCTCTCCATGTCTGACCCTCTGTACTCCTCTCCATACCACCCCTTGACTGAGGGGGGCATTGGGTGGAGCTTGGGCGGTACTTTTAAATGTGGGAGGAGCTTGGGCGGGACTTCCTTTAAAATGTGGGAGGGGTTATCAAATTTACCTTCGGGCTGAAGCCCCTGGTCTTTTTCCCACCTAGCAACGCCCCTGTGTGGGAGGTATGACAGTAGGTATTTGTGCAGGAGAGGATCCTGGAATCAAGCTGTATTTGACAGAAAGTAATGCAGAGAGTATGACACTAGAAGGTATGGGGAGGAGTAAAGTTCAAAAAGTAAGACAGTGGGTAGATTGTTCTTAAGTGAATCATGGAAGGTATGATGTCAGGTAGTATGTGACAGAGAGTTGTATAGAATGTATGTTCAGGAGTAAAATATGCAGGGGAGGAAAGGGGAAGTTTTGAGTTTAAAAATTAAAGTTAATCCTCAGGTACAGAAGATATGGTCATAGATATACAAGCGAATGACAGGGGAAAGAAGGTGCACCTAATAATGCATTTGACACCTATTCATACAACTAATTGTAAAGATGCAACATGGGAGCCGTGCTTCCCACACATAATGTTTTAACAGTGAAAAAATAGAAGTAAAATCAGGGTCAAGAAAACAATGCAGTTGCACTGAAGACTGTTCACAGATTAAAAGTTATTGTATACACTTCTGCTGGTGCAAAAACAGGCTAGTGAGCTCTGTGTACTGGAAGGACCATCACACTGGTTGCATGAGAACCTGGGAAGTGAATCGTATGTAAGGGTGAGGGGAAGAGCACAGAGGCTGATGCAGAACTGAATGCTAGAGATGTATAGAACTGTTCGCCGGCGAACAGTTCCCGGCGAACTTAGCATGTTCGCGTTCGCCACTGCCGGCGAACATATGCGATGTTCGGTCCGCCCCCCATAAGACATCATTGAGGCAAACTTTGACCCTGAACTTTACAGTCAGCAGACACATTTCCAGCCAATCAGCATACCTCCCTCCCACACCCTCCCACCTCCTATAAATAAGCAAGGGCAGCATCCATCTTAGATCATTCTGAAGCAGTGTGTGTAGTGAGAGTAGGGAGAGAGCTGCTGCTGCTGCTGCTGCTGCTGCTGCTGCTGCTGTTAAGCTAGGGACAGTTAGTC
This sequence comes from Pelophylax lessonae, assembly GCF_965119305.1. Lineage (NCBI taxonomy): Eukaryota > Metazoa > Chordata > Amphibia > Anura > Ranidae > Pelophylax > Pelophylax lessonae. Next base: position 383,253,501 of record NC_138770.1, read on the forward strand.
AGTGTTCCTGGTCTTGCAGTGTTCTTGGTCCACTACTGCTGTAATATCAGCACCCCAAAAAGCCCTTCTAAGGGCTGGTATTTGTGTAATTTTTTTTATATATATATATATATATATATATATATATATATATATATACCTAGCGTCCCCAAAAGCCATTTTAAGGGCTGGTAATTGAGTTGTTTCTTCTTATATATATATATCTATATCTATCTAGTGTCCCCAAAAGCCCTTTTAAGGGCTGGTAATTGAGGATTTTTTTTATTTATATATATACATATATATATATATATATATATATATATATATATAGTGTCCCCAAAAGCCCTTTTAAGGGCTGGTAAGGTAATAGAGTTTTTTCTTTATATATATATCTATATATATCTATTGTACACTGCAGTTGCCTGCCCGCTGTGTGTGAGAGGCCACAGACCTACCACAGACTGTACTGTGTGCACACCACACTCATTTCGGGTGGCACAGGCACAGTACCTTGCATTTTAAAAAATATTTTTTTTTCCTCTGTCATAATTGCAGTGAGTGCTGTGTCAGGTCCACAGAGTGCACTGTACCCACTGCAGTGCACTGCCCACCACTGATATATATACGGTGGCACAGCATCTTGTTGCAAATTTAAAAAAAAATATATTTTTTATTATTGCAGTTGCCTGGGCTGCCAGTTACTGTCAGGTCCACAGAGTGTACTGTGCCCACTGCAGTGCCACTGTGTGCCCACCCACCACTGATATATAAGGTGGCACAGCAGCTTGCAAAGTAAAAAAATATATATATATTTTTTAATTGCAGTTGCCTGGGTGCCAGTGACTGCTGTCAGGTCCACAGAGAGTGTACTGTGCCACTGCCCACCCACCACTGATATATAAGGTGGCACAGCAGCTTGCAAAGTAAAATAAAATATATTTTTTTAAAATTGCAGTTGCCTGGGTGCCAGTGACTGCTGTCAGGTCCACAGAGAGTGTACTGTGCCACTGCCCACCCACCACTGATATATAAGGTGGCACAGCAGCTTGCAAAGTAAAATAAAATATATATTTTTTAAAATTGCAGTTGCCTGGGTGCCAGTGACTGCTGTCAGGTCCACAGAGAGTGTACTGTGCCACTGCCCACCCACCACTGATATATAAGGTGGCACAGCAGCTTGCAAAGTAAAATAAAATATATATTTTTTAAAATTGCAGTTGCCTGGGTGCCAGTGACTGCTGTCAGGTCCACAGAGAGTGTACTGTGCCACTGCCCACCCACCACTGATATATAAGGTGGCACAGCAGCTTGCAAAGTAAAATAAAATATATATTTTTTAAAATTGCAGTTGCCTGGGTGCCAGTGACTGCTGTCAGGTCCACAGAGAGTGTACTGTGCCACTGCCCACCCACCACTGATATATAAGGTGGCACAGCAGCTTGCCAAGTAAAAAAAATATATATATTTTTTAATTGCAGTTGCCTGAGTGCCAGTGACTGTCAGGTCCACAGAGTGTACTGTACCCACTGCCCAACACTCCTATAGGGTGGCACAGCACCTTGCACTCATAGTACACAACACATTAAAAAAGAAAATGACAGGCAGAGGCAGGCCACCCCGCAAGGGCCGTCGTGGTCGTGGTGCTGTGATTTCCTTAGGCCCTAGAATAATGCCCAGTGTTCAGAGGCCACCACAGACCCTGAACTCAAAAAATTCTGAGGCCATAGTTGACTGGCTTACACAGGACACCCAATCGTCTACAGCTTCCGCTCGGAACCCTAATGCACCATCCTCCTCCAGCTCAGCTTCGGGCACCTCTCAATTTACCACTCGCCAGCCCGCCGGCACCACCACCAACACTAGCACCACAGCCGCTTCACTTGATCCGTCAGAGGAGTTATTTTCACATCAGTTGGAAGAAATAAGTGATGCGCAACTATTAGTGCCAGAGGATGTAGATAACGGGGATATGTCTCAGTCAGGCAGCATTATACACATGGACGTACATTGTGATGATGATGATGTTGTACCTGCTGCTGCTGCCTTTGCTGAGTTGTCAAGTGAAGCGGCTGATGATGACGATGTGTCTGTGGATGTCACCTGGGTGCCGGCTCGAAGAGCAGAAGAAGAGGGGGAAAGTTCAGATGGGGAGACAGAGAGGAGGAGGAGACGAGTTGGAAGCAGGGGGAGGAGGTCATCGCAAGGAGCTAGTGGCGCAGTCAGACAGCATGTAGATTCGGCACCCGGGGTCAGCCAGACAGCACGCCAATCAACGCAAGCTGTTGCCACCACCAGAATGCCGTCCTTGCAAAGCTCAGCAGTGTGGCATTTTTTTTGTGTGTCTGCCTCTGATATCAGCGATGCCATTTGTAACCTGTGCCAAAAGAAACTGAGTCGTGGGAAGTCCAACACCCACCTAGGTACAACTGCTTTGCGAAGGCACATGATCTCACATCACAAACGCCTATGGGATCAACACATGAGTAAAAGCAGCACACAAACTGAAAGCCACCATCCTCCTCCTGGTCCAGCATCTTCAGCCACGTCAACCACTGCTGTCCTCCATGCCCCCTATCAACAACCCGCCCCTCCGCCTCTCACCTTCAGCAGTTCCTGCTCGTCACCTGCCCACAGTCAGGTGTCTGTCAGGGAAATGTTTGAGCGTAAAAAGCCAATCTCGCAGAGTCACCCCCTTGCCCGGCGTCTGACAGCTGGCTTGTCGGAACTCTTAGCCCGCCAGCTTTTACCATACAAGCTGGTGGAGTCTGAGGCCTTCAAAAAATTTGTCGCTATTGGGACACCGCAGTGGAAGGTACCCGGCCGAAATTATTTTTCACAAAAGGCAATCCCCAACCTGTACTCTATTGTGGAAAAGGAAATCATGTCACGTCTGGCACACAGTGTTGGGGCAAGGGTCCATCTGACCACTGATAGCTGGTCTGCAAAGCACGGTCAGGGCAGGTATATAACGTACACTGCGCATTGGGTAAACCTGCTGGCGGCTGCCAAGCATGGAATGCGTGGCTCTGCTGCAGAGGAGTTGGTGACACCGCCACGACTTGCAGGCAGGCCTGCTGCCACCTCCTCTACTCCTCCTACTCCATCCTCTTTGCTAACCTCCTCGGCTGAGTCCTCTTCTGCTGTTGCAGTCACATGTGTTGAATCTGATTGTGCAACGTTTTGTGCAGAAGTACCCAGGCTTACAGGACGTCCTCAAGCAGGCCAGGAAGGTGTGTGGCCATTTCAGGCGTTCCTACACGGCCATGGCGCACTTTGCAGATATTCAGCGGCGAAACAACATGCCAGTGAGGCGCTTGATTTGCGACAGCCCGACACGTTGGAATTCAACACTGCTAATGTTCGACCACCTGCTCCAACAAGAAAAAGCGGTCAACGAGTATTTGTATGACTGGGGTGCTAGGACAGCCTCTGCGGAGCTGGGTATTTTTTTGCCACGTTACTGGACGCTCATGCGCAATGCCTGTAGGCTCATGCGTCCTTTTGAGGAGGTGACAAACCTAGTGAGTCGCACTGAAGGCACCATCAGCGACATCATCCCATATGTTTTTTTCCTGGAGCGTGCCCTGCGAAGAGTGCTGGATCAGGCCGTAGATGAGCGTGAAGAGGAAGAGTTGTGGTCACCATCACCACCACCAAAAACAGCCTTACCATCGATTGCTGGACCTGCGGCAACACTGGAAGAGGAGTGTGAGGAAGAGGAGTCAGAGGAGGAATGTGGCTTTGAGGAGGAGGAACACCAACCACAGCAGGCATCCCAGGGTGCTCGTTGTCACCTATCTGGTACCCGTGGTGTTGTACGTGGCTGGGGGGAAGAACACACCTTCAATGACATCAGTGAGGACGAGGAATTGGACATGGCATCCAACCTTGTGCAAATGGGGTCTTTCATGCTGTCATGCCTGTTGAGAGACCCTCGTATAAAAAGGCTGAAGGAGAACGACCTGTACTGGGTGGCCACGCTACTAGACCCCCGGTATAAGCAGAAAGTCTGTGATATGTTACCCAATTACCGGCAGTCGCAAAGGATGCAGCAGCTACAAAATAAGTTAAAAACTATGCTTTACACAGCGTATAAGGGTGATGTCACAGCACAACGGGAATCCAACAGGGGAAGAGGTGAAAGTAATCCTCCTCCTACCACCACAACCACGCCGGCAAGGACAGGACGCTTTACAGACGTCTTGTTGATGGAGGACATGCGGAGCTTTTTTAGTCCTATGCATCGCCACAGCCCTTCGGGGTCCACCCTCAGAGAACGACTCGACCGACAGGTAGCAGACTACCTTGCCTTAACTGCAGATATCGACACTCTGAGGAGCGATGAACCCCTTGACTACTGGGTGTGCAGGCTTGACCTGTGGCCTGAGCTATCCCAATTTGCCATTGAACTTCTGGCCTGCCCCGCTTCAAGTGTGCTGTCAGAAAGGACCTTCAGCGCAGCAGGAGGTATTGTCACTGAGAAGAGAAGTCGCCTAGGTCAAAAAAGTCTTGATTACCTCACGTTTATTAAGATGAATGAGGCATGGATCCCGAAGGGACTGACAGTGGGGGATGCATTTGACTAAAAAAGGCCTGGTGATGACTGAGATGCCTTGGCCTAAAAATGGTCCACACGCTGCTGTATATAATCATTCTCTGCATGCCGGATGACTTACGTGACGTCTCCGCCACCAACTACGGTTCAAGCCGCAATGTTTTAGTGCACTTTCTGCCTTAAAACCTCAATTTTTCAGGCCGCTGCTACAGCAGCGGCTGCAACAATACCTACTTTTTCATGCATGTGTACATGCCTAATTTTTCTGGCCTCTGGTGCTACACTGTGGCTGCAAAAAAACAAAAAACAAAAAAAAAGGCACATACATGTGTCAATTCCCCTTCGTGATCGTTACCTTGTCGTGGTGAAGGCGATCACCTCTAGGATTGTGTTGGCACACCCCAGATGATAAGGTCGTTGCTTCATTGTGTACAGACCAAAAGCGATCCGCAGGATAATTTTTCATAAAAAAAAACATTCATTTTCTTTCATTCTTTCTGCGGAGCTGGGTATTTTTTGGCCGCGTTACTGAATGCTCATGAACAATGGCTGTAGGCTCATGCGTCCTTTTGCGGAGATGACAACCCTGGTGGTCAGTCGAACCCAAGGCAACATCATCGACCTCATCCCATATGCGTTTTTTCTGGAGCGTGCCCTGCGAAGAGTACTGGATCAGGCTGTAGATGAGCATGAAGAGGAAGAGTTGTGGTCCTCATCACCACCAGAAGCAGCCTTGTCGTTGTCAATTGCTGGACCTGTGGCAACGCAGAGAGAGGAGTCTGAAGAAGAGAAGTCAGAGGAGGAAGGTGGCTTTGAGGAGGTGGAATACCAGCCACAGCAGGCGTCCCAGGGGGCTTGTTCTCACCTTTCGGGGACCCTTGGTGTTGTATGTGGCTGGGTGGAGGAAGAGACCTTCAATGATGTCAGTGAGGACAAGGAACGGGACATGGCTAGCTTGGTATCCAACCTTGTGCAAATGGGGAGTTTGCGGTTGTGCAAATGGACTGACTGACTGTTAAACGGGGAGTTTGGTCTGTCAGAGTTTGGTCTGTCACTGTGAAGCGGGCGACGGGCGTAACCCTTACACTACTTGACCGATAAAACATCATACCTGATCGTATTCACACACTGGATGTTTTAGTGCTGGTTTACACTGCCGCTACCACTAAAGTAGCGTCGCTTCCAGTGCGACTTTGGCGCGACTTAGCGCGACTTTGGCGCGACCTCGTCGCGAGGCGACTTTTTCTTTGGCCAATCACAATATCATGTTTTGTGACCGTCACCTAATTTCCTTTTCCTGTTTTTTGTTTTACATATTTCCCCATGTGTGCAGTGTTGTCTGTGTCATAGCTCAACTGATAGGCATGTTTGCCTTGGCATATCATATTTCAGCTTGCCAGAAAGAAAAAAAGACAGCTGGAAAGACACTGCATTAGTTTTCTACTAAAAATCATAAGAAAAATGCTGTTTTTTTTGGGTTGTGGACATACTACAGAGCTGAAACTTGACAGGTACACTTTTTAGACCCCCCAGACACTAAATACAAAAAATGACATGCCTGCCTAAAAAAATGCCCGCTAAATGCCTGCAAGAAAAAAAGCCAGCCGCAGAGAAGCCATATTCCTGAAAATACAAGAAAAATGCTGTTTTTTAGGGGTTCTGGACATGCTACAGAGCTGAAACTTGACAGGTACACCTTTTAGACCCCCCAGACACTAAATACAAAAAATGACATGCCTGCCTAAAAAAATGCCCGCTAAATGCCTGCAAGAGAAAAAGCCAGCCGCAGAGAAGCCGTATTCCTGAAAATATAAGAAAAATGCTGTTTTTTAGGGGTTCTGGACATGCTACAGAGCTGAAACTTGACAGGTACACTTTTTAGACCCCCCAGACACTAAATACAAAAAATGACATGCCTGCCTAAAAAAATGCCCGATAAATGCCTGCAAGAGAAAAAGCCAGCCGCAGAGAAGCCGTATTCCTGAAAATATAATAAAAATGCTGTTTTTTAGGGGTTCTGGACATGCTACAGAGCTGAAACTTGACAGGTACACTTTTTAGACCCCCCAGACACTAAATACAAAAAATGACATGCCTGCCTAAAAAAATGCCCGATAAATGCCTGCAAGAGAAAAAGCCAGCCGCAGAGAAGCCGTATTACTGAAAATATAATAAAAATGCTGTTTTTTAGGGGTTCTGGACATGCTACAGAGCTGAAACTTGACAGGTACACTTTTTAGACCCCCCAGACACTGAATACAAAAAATGACATGCCTGCCTAAAAAAATGCCCGCTAAATGCCTGCAAGAAAAAAAGCCAGCCGCAGAGAAGCCATATTCCTGAAAATATAAGAAAAATGCTGTTTTTTAGGGGTTCTGGACATGCTACAGAGCTGAAACTTGACAGGTACACTTTTTAGACCCCCCAGACACTAAATACAAAAAATTACATGCCTGCCTAAAAAAATGCCCGCTAAATGCCTGCAAGAGAAAAAGCCAGCCGCAGAGAAGCCATATTCCAGAAAATATAAGAAAAATGCTGTTTTTTAGGGGTTCTGGACATGCTACAGAGCTGAAACTTGACAGGTACACTTTTTAGACCCCCCAGACACTAAATACAAAAAATGACATGCCTGCCTAAAAAAATGCCCGATAAATGCCTGCAAGAGAAAAAGCCAGCCGCAGAGAAGCCATATTCCTGAAAATATAAGACAAATGCTGTTTTTTAGGGGTTCTGGACATGCTACAGAGCTGAAACTTCACAGGTACACTTTTTAGACCCCCCAGATGCTAAATCCAAAGAAATTTTTTATTTTTATTTTTTTTTAATTTTTCCAATAATTGGCTCTCTATCAAAAAATTATAATTTTTAAGAACTTTTTTTTGTGTGATCCCTCTCCGGCATGCCACAGTCCAGGTGTTAGTCCCCTTGAAACAACTTTTCCATCACTATTGTGGCCAGAAAGAGTCCCTGTGTGTTTTAAAATTCGCCTGCCTATTGAAGTCTATGGCGGTTCGCCCGGTTCGCCGGTTCGCGAACATTTGCCGATGTTCGCGTTCGCCGTTCGCGAACGGCGAATTTTAGGTTCGCGACATCACTACTGAATGCGTGAATATTTGGTGCACAATATGGGAGGTCCCATTTTTTTAAATGAGGCTACAAACAATGGTACATAATCTTTAGTAGAGAGTCCATAAAGCCAAATGCACTGTGCAATGAAAGCCTTTAAAGCTGAGTGAGGGATAATGGGTAAAGTCCCAATGGTGCATGCACTGGAAGGCAGCCAGTTCCAATACAACCTAGAAAGAACTCTGTGCAAACAAGAAGGAAGGGGAACAGCACTTCTAAGGGCAGTAGAACTTTACCATGCTTTAATAACAACAAACTGGCAACTCAGAAAGGCAAAAGAAGATGCACTTGTAAACACAATATGTTTCGCTATGCTACTCCCGATGAGTCCAGAAGTGTGTCTCTCTGTCTAAGGATAGTAGACTGGTGGCTGCTCTGGTGGATTCCAGCACTTTCTGGAGTGTTCTGGGATGCTGAGAAAACTAGCGGGGGGGGGGAGATGACATCACTTCTGTGTGTGCCAGTGGAGGAGGTGGTGTTTATAAGCCCATCTTCTTCTGCCTTTATGAATTGCCCATTTCAATTTTCTAAAGCATGGTAAAGTTTTACTGCCTTCAGAAGCACTGTTCCCCTTCCTTCCTGACGCAAAACTGAGCTGTACTCTGAGTGCTGAACCTGTAGACCAGTGATGGCGAACCTTGGCACCCCAGATGTTTTGGAACTACATTTCCCATGATGCTCAACTACATTGCAGAGTGCATGAACATCATGGGACATGTAGTTTCAAAACATCTGGGGTTTCAAGGTTCGCCATCACTGCTATAGGCCATGTGTCTAAGCTTAGTAAGCAATGAATTTATGTGAGCAGGACAGGGACAGTATTCAACATGTGCCGTGAGTATGTGTTCTATACAGTGAGGACTCTCTGGAGGGAAACTGGAAACCATGAGGTTGATTTATTAAATGCCAATAGGCCGGTTACTTTACAAGGGAACTTGCACTGTGCAGGGGAATTGAATTAGTGGCTTAGTGAATGTGGTGAAATTTCACTTTGCAAAGAATACTGAATCACGCGCAAGGACCTGATTGGATGATGGACTTCAACAAAGCTTCACCTCATTCACTAAGCTCATTTAAATTAAAAGCAAACCCATGAATGCTCTTATTGGTGTGCTACTGCTGCCCCTTCATTGTCCAATCAGCAGACTTGCAGTGGGTTTTAAGTGGAGAAAAGTGTGGTTACATGCCTGGCTGTGCGGTATAGCAGGGATGTGTGGATAACAAGAGCAGCTTGACAGAATTACAAATTGCTTACTGATACAATCATTTATAAGTCTGAAAGAAAGAAGTGGGAGCACTTCTAAGAGTAGCCATATAGTCAGATCAAGAGGGAAGTAATTATAATCTCCTCACCTGATATGCGGGATATAAATGTGTCTTCGGGCTCTTTCACACGGGTGCTCCGTATGTCCGTATTTCATCCCATTTTTTTGCGGATGAAAAATGGACATAATGCATGTAAATGGGTTTGCGGATGTCAGCAGATAACCATCCGCTGACATCCGATTTTCGTCCTTTCAGTTCTGTTCCGTTTTTTGGAACGGAACAGAACCCTATTTTTCTTCCGTTTAAAAAACGGAACGGATGCAAAATCGGATGTCAGCGGTGTCATCCGCTAACATCCGCAATCCCCATAGACATACATTATGTCCATATATCATCCGCAAAGGGATGGGATGATATGGGGACATACGGAGCGGATGACACAAGTGTCTTCCGTGTCCGTGAAGAAAAAAAAAAGCGCCGCAGCGGAATAAAAAATCGGGGCAGCTGTGTGAAAGAGCCCTTATAAAAATATGATTTGATTGGTATAATTAAATTTAATTCCGCTTGATTTACATCTTTAGGGTAGCTACACTGCCTTGCATGTTCTGCTGAAGGCCTGTTAAAGCCACCCTTGTGAGGATGTTTCTGTCCCACACTTCAGCCTGATGATCCATTGCTTCATGTGCTGACTTGAAAAAGCCACTCTGAAGAACAGGAATGCAAGCCACTCTGAAGCTCCCATTTCAAGGCAATAGACTGGCAGTGGCTTCTAAAACAGGGCTGGCCGTTCATCATTTGTAATAACAGATATTGCACATAGTAGCATTGGACTGTTAAAAACAGGCATATGAATTGTGTATTGCATTATTTTTGAACCATTTTGTAAGGTATCATGCGACCTCTATGTAACATCTACTGTGCATGCTCCCTGACAGGACAACAAATTAGATGTTACTGGGGACATACTGTGTGGAAAAAAAAAAAAAAAAAACCTTACAGTATATGTTGCTGTCTTGGGTGTGAACATTTACATTTAAAAAAAAAGTTATTGGTACTTTGCTATGTACATTAGTAATTATAATTCCTTCTTGTACAAAAGTGTTTTTCTTTTGCAGAATACTTAGCCTGCAAAACTTAATATGCTATGCTGGATAACGCATCACGTTTCTCAGACTTGGAATAAATATTTGCAAATGCTTCTTTCTCACCTCCTAAATTTCTCTCTTACAGAAAAGTAAACAATTCATTTAGAAAACCACCCCTATACGCTCAAAAGTAATGTGGAACCAGAAGATCTCCAAATCAAATAGTAAGAATGGAAAGTAAAACATGTATGGCAATGCTGGCACAGTCATAATGGCTGCACACTAATAAAACAAAAATCCTGGTATATCTTTAGCAGGTGAGGCAGCAGGTGAGGCTTACCATTTTATGACAAACTATAATCTAAAAACAAGACTAATACCAACTAGATATACCAAGGCAAATATGCTAAATATACTGTAGCACATGCTTTGTTTTTCTCACCTTTCTTCTCTGTAAAATATAAATAATAAAGAAGCACCAGATATTTCCATTTTCCTACCTATTAATAGGGATTTACAAGAATAATCAAGAACTCCCGCTTGATTAGGTCCACACCAAGGAGTAACATATTTGGATCACCACTTCCGACATCTCCCTCACACACTCCAGGACTTCCACCCTGTTGTTGCTTACATTCTTGGAATAGTCGAGTCTGATGAGAGAAACAGCTACAGACAATTCTGTTACACAAAAAAATAACAAAAAAAAAAGTATATGTAATAAAAAAAATGTTTTAACTGTCAGCTTAGGTAGTATATGAATAGATCTTATAATAAGGATAGCAAAATGAGATTAGTCCTGGGATTTATTTTCTAAACATATTTTCTAAATGTAATAAAACGTAAACAAGATAATCATCATACACAAAACGCATATAAGGATGCCAAACCGATTAGTAGTAACTACATGGTATAATACATGCTTGAAGATTACAATTATGTTGATACATGATGGTACAGAGGCATCTTTAAAACTTAACGTGTTTCATTAGATACCGCTCACTTCTTCAGGAGTGGATGCGCATAAAACATTTCTATAAAATAGAATTTGATCAATTGAATCAATTTGAAATTATACATCATGATAGAAAATTAAGTATTGCAAATTATTTAGGACCCTGTTAAGGGGACCCTGTACTTACAAATCGACTGAGCCGGAATGGTAAAGTGACATTTCTATCCGGTGGTAGCGAGGCACGTCTGGCCTGGGAGCTGAAGGAGCGGAACTGGAAAAAACCCACTGGGGAAGAGTGTGGGTGTTATATATGTGAATTGAAAAAATGTCCCTCAATGACCATAAGCACAGGTTCTAGCTGTAACAAGACTATGTATATGTCTAAATAGTATATGGCAGAGTACTGCATGACATATTAATGAAAGCAGAAGTATACATAAGTCTAAATAGTATATGACCCAGTACAGCAAAGACGTTGCCTGATCTTTTAATAGGGGGGACACACTGTCAAAAGACAGAAAGAAAGGTACACGCAGGGAAAGAGAAATGAGAGTTACGATCAGAGGAGCACAGAGGGGCCAGTATCAGTTTATAAGATACCTACTAGAAAGTGCTTTTTTTCCTGGGAGGAAGGCAAACCAAAAATGTAATGTTTTTGGGTACTGCTTAAGCACGTTTTGCATTTCTAAATTATTCCTTTAACATAGAAAATCGTAATTTTTGTTTTCTGTTCCACTTTAAGGACACCTTACTGTACAGCACTTACAGTGTTGCATATTCCAATTTCCTATTAACATTTAGAGATCTTTTTTGTTATTTTAGTATCCTTATTACCTGGTGTTTATGAAGGATGCAGATGCATGGGTCCTTTGTTTACACCAACTCAAAAACTGTACTAACTGTAGAAGCTTACGTGCCTCTATTGTCTGCTTATAATTTTAGAAAGACACAACTAGAGACTAAAGGCTTTTTTTTTTTTTTTTGCATGCTTGGAAATTAAGAGGTTACTGTTACAAAAATTCTCATACAACAGAATATAACTTCGGAAGTGATGTAATGTGTTTTATTGTATTGTAATGTGTTCTTTAGTTTCCAAGCATGTGTGATGTTGCTCTTCTGATTTTTTTTCAGATGAATACTGTACTGGTTAAGCGAAAATCGTACGTTCCAGGAATGTACGACATCAATCCTCATCAGCTCTTGAAATCTGTGTACTAAGGATCAGATTTTCATACGATCACGTTGAAGGCGGTATTTTTTGTTCGATTTTCTTATTGTGTACTAGGTATAAGAGGATAGGGCTAGTATTAGTGCACAAATCCACTTATGAAAACAGTAAAAATTATAAAAGTGTAGATAAAAACAAAAGTCAGGGGAAAAGCTATTATCCTCTTCAGTGTGCCAAGTCCATTTGTTTTAGTGACCCACTTCCATCACCAAAAAAAAATCTCAATTTCGTGGATCTGCGGGCCCTGTCTGTATCTGTCCAACAAGGATTGTTTTAAAAGTGCTTTATGATGTATCAGATTGAGCAGTATCATTTGACTGCTCTTTAACAGCTTCTGGACTGCCCGCTGCACATTTACTGCAGCATGCTGGCCCTCCTGTGTGAACCAACATAGCTCTACGTCGGTTGCACGCTTGGTGCTGGAGGGTGAGCACGTGCCGCCGCCGGCGTGCTCCCACACCCATTAGGCAGCGGGGACTCCGATGCACAGGGCCGGTGGCCACGATTGCTGCTGGGCACCCACGATCGCCCCCTGCTGGGAGAGAAGGACAGCCAGCTGTGGTAAACACAGCTGACCGGTCTTATCTCTGAAATGATCACAGAGCACCTGTGATCCTTCTATATAGGATCACAGGTCTCTATGGTTATTTCACAAGCCCATCCCCTATACAGTTAGTAACTAATCCCCTAGGCTCACATTTAACCTTTTGATCACCCACTAGGTTAACCCCTTTCCTGCCAATGTCATTATTACAGTAACAGTGCATATTTTTAGCACTGATTGCTGTAGTAATGTCACTGTTCCCCAAAAAGTGTAAAAAATGTGAGTTAGGGGTCCGATCTGTCCGCCGCAATGTCGCATTTTTGCTAAAAATCCAGATCACCGCCATTACTAGTAAAACAAAAAATAAATAAAAATGACATAAATCGTTCTCCTAGTTTGTAGACGTGATAACTTATACCAAAAATATGTAGCAGAGTACAAATTGGCCTAAAAGGATGAAAAACTTAGATTTTTTTGGGGGGGGGGGATGTTATATAACAGAATGTGAAAACATATTGTTTTTGTTTTGTTTTTCACAATTGTCCCTCTTTTTTGTTTATAGCGCAAAAAATAAAAATTGCACAGGTGATCAAATGCCACAAAAAGAAAGCTCTATTTGTGGGGGAAAAAAAGGACACCAATTTTATTTCAGTACAGTGTCGCATGACCACGCAATTTTCTCATAACCTCCCTGGCGGTATTCCCGAGTGTGGCTTGGGGTGGAATTTCAGTTCCATTAGTGGTAACCCCAAGCCACACTCGGGGTACCGCCAGGGAGCATCGCTGGATCCTGGAAGAGAGGTTACTTACCTTGTCCCCGGGATCCCACATTGTATTACTGCAGCATACGGCCGGATCTTCCGCCTGATGCTGTTTAACCCCCGACTTCCGTCTCCTGCGAGCGCCACATCGCAGGGGGATGGAACCCGGGAGCAAATTCAAAAAGTTAAAAACACAAACACACTGATATATTATAATCCTATTGGATTACATTACTAAAATAAAATAAATTAACCTTAGTTTGCCCCCCCCAGTGCTTTCTCCAATGCCATTCCTGCATTTTTCCTGTACTTTGTGTCTGGAAACTGCAGAACGACCATGGCATCAAAAAAGCATGCCACCACCTCAAAAGCGGTATATGACTTGCTGGAAAATAGCGACAGCCATACAGAATCGCTTGCAGAATTGAGTGATAGTGATTTGTGGGGATGTTCATCATCGGACACAGAAAGCGATTTCAGCGATGATCCTGCGACTGTGCCCAGCGATGTGCGGACTTGGTGCTCGATTGACTGCGATAAGGAGCACATAGCGCCCCCAAGATTCCCGATTACTGGAGCACCTGGTATCAAAGTGGATGTTGAGGATGACAACCCCTTGGCATACCTCCAACTCTTTTTGACCGATGAGGTTATTGAAAAGATTGTTATGGAAACAAATCGGTACCAGGAGCAACAAGCTGCTGTGCATCAGAGGTTTTCAAGGAGCAGAATGTGGGAACCAGTGACCAAAGAGGACATCTGACAGTTTCTGGGCCTAATTATTCTGCAGGGAGTGGTGAGGAAAACCCTGCAGAAGTGGTATTGGACCACCAACAAATTACTAGCCACTCCTTTTTCTGGCACGGTCATGTCCGAAAACAACTTTTCGCTCATTATGAAATATTGGCACTTTGCAAATAATGAAGAATTTGGTAAGACTTCTTTCCAGCAGACCTATGTACCAGATAGAGACATTTGCATCGATGAAAGTCTAATGGCCTACAAAGGAAGACTCAGCTGGATACAGTATATAGCATCAAAGAGAGCACGATTTGGCATAAAATCATTCATGCTATGTGAATCCAGCACTGGTTACATATGGAATTCTGTCCTATACACCAGGAAAGGAACCAAATTCAACGAACGATTCAGCAGTTATGGAATGGCAACCGCTTTGGTTCTTACTTTGATTGAGCCATTGCTGAATCAGGGGTACTGTGTAACCACAGACAATTTTTATATGTCTCCAGAACTCTATGAGTTCCTTCTACACAACAAGATGGATGCATATGGGACCGTTAGGGCTAACCAGCGTGACATGCTGCTAACCTTTGTCAATAAAAAGCTCAAGGCAGGAGAAATAGTTGCCTTGCAGAAAGGCAAAATGATGGCACTGAGATGGCGTGACAAAAAAGATGTGTGCCTATTGAGTACCATTCATAACACCTCTACTGTCATGGTAAACAGAAAAAGGTGGAAAAGACGTAATGAAACCACAACTGGTGATGGATTACAATAACACCATAGGAGGTGTGGACAGAGCTAACCAGGCCATGACATTTTATCTGGCAATGAGAAAACAACAAAAAAAAATTACAAAAAAATCTTCAGGCATCTTCTTGAACAGTATTTGTGGAACACATCCATTCTACTAAAAAAAAGAGTGACAGGCTTGTGGTTCATGCAGACTTTGTTTGTAAAGTTGCCAAACTTATATTTCTCCAAACACCAATGGCTGTAAATAGATCCGGACGTCATGCTGCTGGTGTTGTGAACCCCGAAAGCCTGACTGGTCGTCTTTTTATGGACCGCATTCCACCAACGGAAAAGAAGTCTGCATCCACAAGGATGTGTGTGGTTTGCTGCTTTAAACGTGACGACACTGGAAGGAAAATCCATAAAGAAACGCGGTTCTATTGTCCTGATTGTGATGTCGGACTTTGTGCTGTACCATGTTTTAAAATTTTCCATACCCAGGACGTTTACTGAAGCAATATGACTACTAATATTGCATCCTTGTTTGGCCAAAAAAAAATGTCAGTGTTTTTGATTATGTTATTTACTACAATTTATTGAATAAAAATGATTATTATTATTATATTATTATTTGTTATTATTTATAGTTATTTATTATATTATAATTTATGATTTTGTGTTTCAAACTTTATCATAACCGAGATGTTATAAAGAAGAATGCACAGTAAAAAAAAAAAAAAAATCATATGTAAATAGTTGGTGTGGGCTGCTCTTCCTTAAGAATTACATGCAAAATAATGGTACCGCTTTCAGCAACTAAAATCTGTAAAAATCATACTGCCAGGGAGGTTAAAGGAACAGAATGCCGAATCGCAAAAAATTGCCTGGTCATTTAGGGATCAAATCCTTCTGGTCCAGAAGTGGTTAAATGGGGGGGGGGGGGGGGTCACATGATAATTGGTCAGCGTGCATTTTTTTTTTTCATTTTGGTGGTGGCTTCACTATCTGGACGCTTTTTTATTGATGATGGAAGTGGATCACTAAAACAAATGGACTTGGCATAATAATAGCTTTTCACTTGGACTTTTTTTTTTTTATTTACACTGGTATTGTTTTCTCTGTTCCCATAAGTGGATTTGTGCACTAATACTAATGCAACTCTTTTTTAATAATACTTACTATAACTGTGTCCGGTATCTCACGGTAGAGTTGCTGTTATAGATTATAATTTATTTGTAACATGTGTATTGCATCATTCGAACCCAACCAAGAGGAGTCTCTTAGGTAAACCATGAACGCATAGGAATCCTGCAAGAATTGAAATTCATGGTCAGGCTTCCAGTATGGTCACCAAAAGACTGTTTAATAATAGAATGAATGAATGCTCATTACATTTTCAAAGGGTCATAAAAGACCTCCTATATCTCAGACCTTCAGGTTGAAAGCAAATTAAATGATAAAAAGGTACATTTTGGCTAAACTAGAGAAAAATCAGGTTTGAGACATTGAAAAACACTGCAGATTGCCATAGGATACTTAAATTGGGAGAAAGTTGTCATCAGCCTGCTTGGAAATTTTAAACATGTAAGAAAAATAGCTGGGATTTCACTGTAAAGGATAACTAAAATGTTCATGTCTAATTGTATTGCCTCTGGCCTCTGCAGTGACATTGCATATGGGGATTGAGTTATCCTCAGTGGTAGCACCAGTTACTAATATGGTGTACACAGGCTTCTGGAGGTCTAAGATGGTTTTTAGACTTAAAGATTATACATAGGAACATTAGAGGTATGTCATCTCCTTTCAGTTTATATCTAACCTTTAAAACTTCACCCTCCCAAATCCATAAATCAAGAAATCTTGGAGCTTCCCTTCCACATAATAATTACAACCTACCTTATTTCTGGATAGCAATGGTGCGAGTTTACATAGAGTGAAATTCCAACAAAACTTTTTGTTTTGTTTGGACAGTATAAGGAAGGATTGTAGCCCCTATTCATTTTAATATATGGTATTTACCATCACTTTCAGAGGAAAAAGAAGACATTAATCAGCCCCCCCCCTCCTCCTCATTCCCTACCCATGAACAAAGACATTTGTAAAAGTACATTTTGCAGAAAGAAGGAACTAATTCCCAGGATTAAACATCAGAGAACATTCTTTAGCGGGACTGAAGGGGCATTTTGGCAGCAAACTAGGTCACTTCTTGCCATGTTTAATACAAAATAAAAATAAAAAAAAATACCTAGATCAAGGTTTGATCTAGGTCAGTGCCAGGGTTAGTGTTTAAATGAAATAATGGTCAAAGTTCAAGCTCAGTATATTTTGGGCAGGATTTTTTTTTTTCTTTTAAATTAGTATAAGTGTCAGATTAATGTCAGTGTCAGTGTGATTTATGTGGGACAAAAAAAAAAAAGAGCACTATTGTTTCTTAGCTGTATTAAAGCTACAAACAACAAATAACATATACATGTGGTATTGCTGTGATCCTCAGGAGTGGGAGAATTCATTTTGGGTTGTTCTTTGGTGGTAGGTTATAGTAGTAACAAGAAATATACAGCTAAATCTAAAAAAATATATTTTTTTAACTATTTTTGGGCTAGTTTTCCTTTGTTAAAAAAAAAACAAACCAGGAAATATCTATTATCATTTACCACCAAGTGAAAACCCAATTTGTCCTGAAAAAATGCAAGGTATAATCCACCTAGATGCTCAAAGCAGTTGTGATTATATGTATGGTTTTACTAACACATGTCAAAGTTGCAAAATTGTGCTTAGGCATTCATATTAGTTTTCCCCTAAAGGGGTTAAGGCTAGGCTCACACTAACAGTGGTGTTTACTGCCCCTCTGAAAAGCGATTCTCAGTTGATAGCTTTCAGAGGCAGTTTCCAGGCTTTAATGAGGCAGTTAGGGATTTGACATTGAACTACCATGCCAACAGAGCATGCCAATGATTTTGCTCGTGGCTGCAGCAGGGTCCCATTTGCTTCAATGAGTGAGTTTGGCAAGCGGCATCACTTATCAAACTTTTTCTTCCCAATTAAAATTTGCTGTGCTGTGATGTAAAGCATTGCAGCTGCAGCAATGTGTAGTCACCCGAGCAGCCACCTTTGGGGGCAGGTGGTTGGAGGGCGGTAAAAAAACACGGCTCAGCCACCCATTTTTACTGCCTGTGTATATGAGGCCTGGCAGGGCAAATAGAAAAAAAAAGAAGATTAGCACATATCTGAGCAGTAATGGTATTGTAGAGGCAAACAGAATAAAGAATAAGAAGAAATAGATACAAATACTGTTAAAATGCAAGAAAACTTGATTGTAACAACAAAATCTAAAGCCATATACAATGTTCTCCTTCCAATAATTTCTTTTATTTTTTGACTAATCTAGGTTCAGTTACATTAATGTTAAGTAAATCCCTTAAGTCAAGAAGCAAGGCAAAGTAATAATACCTCCCTGGTAACTAAATTAGCACTTTTTTCCTCTTGTAAAAACATTAACTAGAATGTATACAGATGTTATTGTTCCATAATATATGTAAGTTTTTGGATAATGTGAGTGGAAGGTTTCACTGCTACATAAATACCGTAGGCATGTGTGAGATCAAAAATGAATCAGGAATAGAGGTAAATCTCATTATATTTAATACCCACTTTGAAGGCTATAGCTCTATGCTGGAGAACCTACAAACTAGCTGTCATTTTCTTAAATGAACCGATCAGTTCCACTTGCCATCTAAAATCCAACCACAAAGTGTTTTCTACTATGAAAATATTTTCCATTCAGATTGCAGCAAATAGAGCATTACATTTTAATGATATTTTATCCACCAACACACTAGATCTCTGAGGTGTGCTACCAGTTTGTACAACACAAATGTCCTAGTATAAAAAGCATGTATGGCCAGGAGTGCAAAATCCATCAGTTAGATATGTATTTGGCTTTTACCCCAGCTATGTTTTAGTTTTATCATTTTTTGCCTGGCAATAAACAAAATATATACAATATAAGGTTAATATACTAATTGTAAATCGTTTTTATTAAACAATAAATAAATATTTTTTTTAAAATACTAATTAAAAAGAGTTTTTTTTTAATTGAAAAAGTGACATTTTTTCAATCAGTAATCTCAAGTGATTCCATCTAATAAGAGTGGGAGGAGGAGAAAGTGGCACATTGACCACCAGTTTGCATCAATTCTCCATATTATTTGTGAAAGTGGAAAATATTTGTGGCTGAAATCATGAATTGCCAAATTTCTGGGAGAGAGATGTTAAAATGGCATTATATGTGGGTTGAAGATATTGTTGAGAGCTCCTACTCCTGTTTAGGCATGGATACTTAAGTATTTGATGGCTTATTTCATGTCTTTTCCAAATCAATTGTCCTCTGTGTTAAAATATGTACCTCCCTGTCCTTAGAACAATTTTCCATAAAGTGACCGACACCAATGGGTTGTTTTCAAGGAAAAGGAGAAGGTATGGTGGCGCTACCTGGTGGCATACATCTGTATCTACATACTATGTAAGTTTATTGCTTCTCAATAAATTATTACTCCTGATTCACACTATGCAAGTCTCCTTTTATATATTTACCCGTGAAGCATATACCCTAGAAACGCTGGAGAAGAGTTACTCCTTCATATATAAAGTTCCATCTGTGCTGATCGATGCCACGGTGATTGGGAATATCCAACATAGTTTCTGGCTATACACTTCTTACCCCTGTAGGGCTACTCCCATCCGGTGAGTGCGGTCCTATTGGGGGAGCACTATTCCACCGGTGCACAGATCTGTACAGTTTTGAATTTGATGACTACGGACAATTCGTTTGCACTTTCCTATGCACCTTTTTGCACTTTTCACCAATTGGAATGTTTGGACTTCATAATTAATTTATTATCTATAGGATATTTATGTAGAATTTATTTGTGACTCGTAGTATTTTATATAATTTTATTATATTTATTGATTTTTATATTTATAAATTTGCACATATGGTGAATTGTTTTCCAGCACTACGACCAATTTTTGATTTTTTTTTTGCACCTTTGCACATTGAGATCATTGGACTTCACATTTATTTATTTATTTGCTTTGTGGTATTTTTATGTACTTTTTTATCATATTTATTGATTTTCATATCTATGATTGTGCGCATATGATAAATTGATTTCCAGCACGAGGACCAATTTTTTTAATTCTTTGCACTTTTGCACATTGAGATCATTGGACTTCACATTATTTATTTACTTATTTATTTGTCATAGATTCAGCATTGGCATATATTCATACATTAATATTAGTTTTTATTCAGTATATTTTTTTAACACATCGAGCACTATTTATACACTTACACTAGTATTTATTAATCTTACTTCCTTTATATACATCATTTATTTTTAGGCAGTGCCACCATACCTTCTGCTTTTCTTTACACTGTTGTACCCTTAGGGATATTTGAGGTAGGCAGCAGCCTATCCAGTTCATTAGATACCCTGGCGCGGAATCTATATGTATTAACTGGGTTGTATTAACAGTGCATTGAAATGCTGCTCCTTTCCGGTTCCCCACCCTCTGGTAGCATTGAACCCCTCCAGGTGGGCTGAAGAACTTCCCTCCTTCCCTCACTGCACAGTGTAGTTCCTGTTACAACTCATATATCCAAAGTGTTTTTAACACATGATCCCCTGATGACGTTGACTGCGTGCTGACGAAATGCATCAGCAAGTGGGATCGCAACACGCCATTTCAGGTCTCCTGGAACACAGGTGGAACGCGGAAGTGGCGTCCCCTGCTGGAAACCATGTTTGCAGTACCTGTATTTTGTTTACTGGCACATCTTAAGAAGATCTATAGTAAGTGCATTATTTATTGTCCTAATAAATGGTTGTTTAAGATACTACACCATGAGTGTTATTCTCGTTATCTCTCCATATATGCCTGTTTGATTTTGATCCTTTGGCTGAGTGTCCTAAGTATTTGGGAGTTGGACCTCAGAAGGATCTATACCAGCCTGACGTCTGGTGTCTTGCAGAATGCTGGAATTGCCCAGTTTGACCCCCTGTAATTTAAGGGTCTGACCTTTCTGGTAAGCGGACTCTGTGTACATTTGGTGGAAGTCCCACAGTGGAGGTTGCCCAATTACCTGCACAAATACCTGCATGAACACCAGAGTCTCCTTTAAGGAACCACTTGTCACCTATAGACTGTGATATCCTCTGTGGCCTTTTCACATTAAGACTCACATCAACAATTCATAATTTTTACTTAATCTGATATATATTGTTTATACACACTAATGTTTTTCACAAAATGTATATGAATTGTTGTTGGTTTTTACTCAATAGTCAGCTTGTATAACAAACAACAATATTCTTACCTTTCTGTCAGCCAGTGCATTGAAATGCTGCTCCTTTCCAGCTCCCCACCCTCTGATAGCATTAAACCCCTCAAGGTGGGCTGAAGAACTTCCCTCACTGCACAGTGTGGTTCCTGCTGCCAACTCATATATCCAAAGCATTTTTAACACATGAGCCCTTGGAAGGGTAAGTATAATGTACTGTTGTTATCATATATGTGAAAAATGAAAACCTTCAAAAAAAAAAAAAAATGCACAGAGGTTGATTTACTAAAGGTAAAAATAATATTCATCCTTGCAAGTGAAGTTGCACTCTGCAATGGAATTATCATCAGAGGTTAGTAAATGTGGCAATGTTTCACTTTGGAAAGAATGCCCAATCACATGCAAGGAACATTAAGAAAAAAAAGCATTTTTGCATGCACATGACTGGATGATGGAAGTCATCTAATTTTCTGGGCTCAGTAGATCATTGCAAGTGCAACTGCACATGCAAAGTAAACAGTCTATTTGCCTTTAATAAATCACCTATACAAATACCTATTATTGTATAGTGAATTGATTGTTATTTGTATTGCTATGAAATTAATGCAAACAACATTCAGGTAAACATAATTCATCTAGCAATTCCCAAACTGTCCATGGGTAGATATTAATATTTAATTAGTGCAGTTATCAACCACTGGTAAACATTAGAGTGTTAGATACTGTATACATTGGCTGGAACACTATATTTACAAATTGATTTGAACTGTAGTCACAATCTATTATTCAAATAGATCATTTTACTGCAGTAATTAATTAAGGTATTGTATTTATTCAATGATTGGGGCAGTGCAGTGTACAAATATGGTTCCAATAGATCGACAACAGGAATTAGGTTTAGGTCTACTCAGGGTGGGAAGCAGAAAGTGTCCAGGAATGCCTTTAATTAATTTAATCGTAGCCAATAAGTAATGCATTAAAACAGTAACTTAGAAATGTGGAGCAATAATTCTCACTAGTGACACAGTGATCTCCTAAAACTAAGTAGCCCAGCACATCAGACATGCAGGCATACTTCTCCCGTGCTATGCTGACATAAGCCCACATGCCCTTCAGCATTGAGGGGTGCTTTGAGAGGGCCTGACCACTAACCAAAACCAGTAAATAAACACACCAGACATTAAAAAAATAGGTTAAAATGGTAATTAAATCTACAACATATATTATAATATTTATTTTCCAGGTTTCATTGGTTGTTTCATCCAGCAGCGGGGGACTCATAAGGGAGGAGCATGGGTCCCCTTCTTCCTCAAAATCCATTTGAGCACTAAGGAAGTTCCTGTCATTCTCGTGGTTTTAGGTTAAGGAGTTCTCTATGACATCACTACCTCTTAATAGCATTAGTCTCAAGGAGGTTTTATTACATTCTATGACATGCTTCATAGAACATATACAAGAGTTTGGAGGTTGTCAACAAGAAAAGCATAAAGAACTGATCACATGACCTTTAATAAATTGCATTTTTTAAAATAGCATATTACAGAAAGGTATGGGCTACAAAAACCTATAGACCCAAACATATACTGTATATTGAACAATAAACAAACAAATGGTCCTATATCCCAATTATCATAGAGTGGTACCACATCCCAACAATGATTGTAATCAAAAGAAAGGGGCAGAAAGAGGGGATCAGGGACTGTACGGTACCAAATAGTACATTAACTTATAAATAAACAAGTATTACAAATCATTGTTGATTATTAACCATTAAAATTAATAGTATAAAAAAATAGTATAAAAAAATAAATAAAATTCATAGTATAGAGCAGAGACTACGTTACATAAGAATATCTCCATATATTATTTTATGCTATATATATGACAACAAACACTGTACGTCAAGTACGTCAATTGAGAGACCTCAACGCATTTCAACTTGCATGACTTCCTCGGGGGGGTTACATATTCTCAAAAATAGCTTTCCAGTGTTAAACATATAACCAGAGTTTTTTCTTTTAAATAAGGCTGAATGTCTCCAGATGGGCACCCCTCCAAAAGTCCACAAAAGCACAAGGGAAAATAAGACCTTCAAGTGATATGATATGTCTGGGTGTGGCTTTTTGGGCCACATGTAAAAAGTTCTATCAAACTCAGTTGCCTGATTCACAAAAAAACTTTTTCCAAGGCACAGGGTAAGTACTCCAAAGTTAATAGCCTGAGACATTCAGAGAGACCCACTGTGGTGGACAACCCGTCCAACGCCAAAAGTTGTGTATGTGTTTAACAATGTTTAACATTGGATTAAGAAAACAATTTTTGAGAATATGTAACCACCTGAGAAAGACATACAAGTTGAAAACCATTGGAGTCTCTCAACTGCCGTACTTAAGGAACAGTGTTTGTTGTCATATATAGTATACAATAATATAGGAAGATGTTCTTATGTAACTTTTTCTATGCACTATACTGTTAATTTTAATAGCTAATAATCAGATTTGTAATACTTTTTATATTTATTAGTTCCTGAACTATTTGGTACAGTGCAGTCCTGGATTACCCCTGTGCCCTTTTCTTTATTACAATATATATTGAACAAAAATCTTGATAAAAAATATATCATTGTTCCCCAATAGTAATCCGATTTTTGTCTCTCTATCTTGAAGTAAGCTAAAGATATTAAAGATCTTGCCAACAATTTCTAACACACATTTTGAATGTTTATTTAAGAAGCTACTCCTTTCACCCTAAATACTTTTGATTGTTGTTCCAAAACCAGGCATCTATTTACTGTCTAAAAACTGCTTTCACCAGCCTCAGTACAGATACCAAAGCATTCCATTAGTTTTCTTTTTCTGCATGTGTAAACATTATTTCTCCTGACAGTTCCTATGATTAATGCTCTGCAACATATTATGTCATCACCCATAAGAGAGAGGAGATATTTGAGATACAAATAAAGAAGACAATAAAAATGAAAAGTGCAGATTGCAAATATGTTTATTATCTGCGCACTACAAAATGCTGCTGGATATGGTTAATTAGTCTCCTTAACATCATCTATTTAGTGTCTGCCACAATCCATTTGTCTAGATGAATTATAGAGAGCAGAACTCCTTTTGTGATCTGAACTGTGAAGTATTTGTGCATTGTTGCCGGTGACCCATAGCATGTAAGTAAATCAGCTTCTGATTTTGCTCCATCTAGAAAATAATAATTAGATTATGCCAATAGCTGTTAGCAACATTGAGGTAAATTACCATTTGTATAAGCCCCTGCATTAATGCACATAAATGAGAATGGAAATGTGTGTGCCAAAATAATAAACCAATAAGCACATCTGACAAAAATAGGGGAACTCATGTGCCAATTTAGGTAGTATAACTATGGTGCCAAATTCCAAAAGTGTCATGTCATTTGCCTCAAATTACCAAAAGTCAGGTGCATCATTTATATAGTTGAAACCCTTCGAAAAATACATCAGGTGCAAAATGGTGAAGGTAAATGAAAAGTAGGGAGTTTTATTGAAGGATAAGTGTTTCTATGATTGTAAAAGTGTACTGTTTTGGATTTAAAGGATTATATTGTCAGATGTTCAGATGTAGTGATTTTCATGTTGGAAAAAACAAATTAAATATACATGGAATATATTGAATAAATAAGCATAATCTGAATTTGCAACATGCAAATAAAAGAAATAAAAAAAGAGTTAAGTACAAGCTAAAATATATATATATACAGTGTATATCTATTATATTTATATATATATAGTTATATATATATATATATATATATATATATATATATATATATATATATATATAAATTTATATATACATATATATATATATATATATATATATATATATATATACACATTATATTACTATATATTACTATATATAATACTATATATATATATATATATATATATATATATATATATATATATATATATAGTGCATTACTTTCCACGTGTGAGATCCAGCTTGGAAAACTGAAAATATGCTTGGACATATATAGTGGGAGGACACAATATATGATCAATACCAGTAAGTCCTTGAGACAGGACATTTTGTGGCCTATATAAGGTTTTAACAATATACTAATGCCTCATATTGATCACCATAGGATATTTGTCTCCTGATATGGTCCCGGCGCCTGCCCAGGGAGTATTTTTCACATGTGCAGTACTTTAGGCCTGTTTTCACATACATATCTTGTTTCAGCAGTGATATATCTAAATATGAAACATGTGGATTTTTTTATGTATATATGATATTCTATTCTCTTGTAGACAAATACTGTATGGTCTTTGTAGCCCTGAGGAAATATTTTGCGAAACGCGTCGGCAGCGAAGACCGGCGCTACATACAGTATTTACTGCACCATCTATAATTTCCATTTAAGAATTTTTATTCCTGCAATCATGTATTGATTGTCATTATGCTTTTAAACCATTTTTGATATAATAAAACATGTATTTTGTTCATTTTTGATTATCCCCCATTATTTGGCCTGTAAAGTCCAATCTTTTTCTTCTTTTTTTTCTTTAGTATAGAAAACCAGTCAATATTACAACATTGGCATTGCAAGAAAAACAGGAGGTTATAATTTTAAAAAAGGTATTAATGGATTGTAGAATAAGATGTAATTTTAATTTGTTCTGATAGCTGAATCAGCTTGCAAGTTGCAGTTGCAGCATTACACCTATATACTGGTATATTGGTGGATAAAATTGCTCAATATAATTCTATTCTGTCCCTTTTTCAAAAAAAGTGCATCCAATATATGTAATGAGTGATTCCTGAAACATTTAGAGGTATCTTGACCAATGCAGTTTGTAGCAAAGAGGCATCTTCAGAATGCAGCAGATTCCCTTAGGTATGCCACATAATGCTATTTACTAAGGCTGATTTCGGCTCTAATAACTAGTTGACAGTGGTCATGCAGGAGTAACCAGTCCAAACCTCCACTGTTGCAAATCAAATTGGTTACCACTCTAAGGAGCAGATCCTTACTCTGTGTAGTTACAGAAAAAGAGAGGCCACACACCAATGATGTCACTTGGCTCCATCAGTTTTTTTCAGCAATGAAAGAAAAAATGGCAACCCCGCCAAAAGACCACCCCTTTCCGACATCCTTCATCCTTACAGACTTAGTTATAGAGGATGACTAAGCCTATGCAACACCCTGTCATGGTGGTGGTTGTAGAGGTCTGTGGGCAGGGGGCTTATCCCATTAAATATTTATTTAAGGTTGACTCCAGATACCAGCCCCCCTCTATATGAATTAGTAGGTATGCACCCCTACTAATTCACATAAAAAATTAATCAGTAAGTAAACACACCTCATATGTTGACAAGTCCTTTATTTAAAGTCCTGCAATATAAATGTATTATCAATCATGTAATTCAGTGATGCAAACCTTCATCAGTATAAATATGACCATTTTTGGTCAATGACATCACATCCATATCCATATTTGGTCAATGATGTCAAAAGGTATGCCCTGCCCCTTTTATACATTTAACTGACAGCTAGTGGATTGCCATTTGTGGCAAGCAGTCGAGAGGAGGGATCAACATACCATAGTTTTTTTCTTACAGTGGGTTGATGGGAATAATTGTTCATAATTGATGTTGATCTACATTGCTGGATGACACAATTGACAATAGATTTACATTTTGGGACTTTCTTTAAACACTTGACCTCTGGAAGGTTTTACCCCCTTCATGACCAGTCATTTTTTGATGCTCAGCACTGTGCTACTTTAACTCAGTGATATTTTTTTCACCACTGGGTTTTTTATTTTTTGCTATATAAATAAAAATAATACCAACAATTTTGAAAAAAACATGGTTTTCCTAATTTTTGTAATAAAATTTTGCAAACAAATAATCTTTTGTTCATAATTTTAGGACAAAATGTAGTCTTCTACTTTTATTTGATAAACATAACCCAAATCAGTGTATATAATTTAGTCTGTGTCTATAAACTATATACTGTATGAATATTGATCAATCCATTGCTGACTAATTTCTTGACGCCCAAAAATGGCAGGACAGTACAAATACCCCCAAATGCCCTCTTTTTGGGAAATAGACAGTCCAGGGTATTTCGTAGGAGGCATGTTCTTTGAAGATGCAATTTTTTGCCACAATGTTTTGGAAAATGAAATCATTAAATAAAAAAAATGTACACAACGGGAGCAAAGAAAGGAAACCCAGGAACCAACAAATATCTCTGCTCACCCGGCGCTAAAAAGCCCTAAAGCTCAGATGAATAAATAAAATACAATTGTAATAAATATATATATATAAGCTGCTGCTATAAAAGTGAATAACATCAATGAGGTGCATAAAAGATCCAAACAGCCAACAGGCTCATAAACTCCTTCACACACTAGCAGCGCTAAGGTCCATGAATGAACATGAATCAATACATCATCTTGATCAATGAATGAAAAGAAAGTCCAGACATGCAGTCCCAAAAGGAAGTTGGCTGAGAAGGTGTATCCTTGCAGAGAACCCAAAAAGAAACCTTCACCACACCGCTGTGTGCACCCTTAATTTGGAACACTTACCAGATCAAATCTGCAAATGTGCCAAACAAGCAAGTGGGATCGCCTTACTCTCCTTCAATCTCCCCAATAGGCTTCTAATGTACATTTTTTTTTACATACTTTCATTAGTGCAGTAAAACATCATCATATGACTGGTGTGGCAGTGATCAGGGATACTGACTGGCGACAATATGTTAAAAAAAATTTAAATAATGTTTTATTCAAGTTTTTAAACATTTTCTTCTTTTTAAACATTTTTTTTCTTTTTTTACAATTTTTTACATACTTTCATTTCACAGCAGTGACACTAGACTACTCTGAGCGGATGATCAGGTATTTTTTTTTTTACATTTTATTGCTTATAACAGTGATGATCACTGTTATAAGCTATAGGTAATTGTAATGGCTTTCTATTCAAACAGCTTGCTTACTGTTGACATGCTATGATTGGCTACAGCTAATCACTTGGTACAGGTTGCTGTGATTGGCACAGGTACCATGTAATAGCTGTGGGCCACTCACAGCATCACAACAGTAAACAAGCTGTTCATGAATGAAAGTCATTCAGTTTGCTTACATAATATCATGTGATTGTTATGACTGGTCATAGCGATCACATTATACCCCGGGTGGCAAGTGGTTAATTAAGAATTTATTAGCAGTCTTATATACCCCTTACTTTTTCATATGGCAGGTCTGTGTACATCATGGAACATTTTTTTTTTTTTTGTAAAGTACTTGTCGAAGTGTGTCTGTGTGTTTATTCCTTTTACATTTTTTGGAATAAGTAGGAGTACTATTTATCCCTTACTCATTCATATAGGGGGGTCCAGATATCAAAACATTAAAACCCATAAATTCTATTAAATGAGTGCCAATTGAAAATTACAGGTTTGAAAATGTATGGTACCTGAAGCTACGTTTTAATAATGAAAAATGAGTGTTATTTAGATGCAATTTCATTACAAATGGACAGCTCTGTAAAATGTTTACACATTATTTAATGTACAGTTTTCTTTTTTCCATATTTGGATTATTTACTAAATAAGTCTAAATGTAACATACATTCTTAATAGAGTATTTACAAAACAGAAAGGACTCCTATAATGAGAACTCTGTGAGTACTGTGTTGTGCATTGTGGTCTGAAATGTTAGAAGAGGAATAAATATGTAAAGAATAGGATTTACATACTGAAACAGGATTATTGTAATCTTATTATTCCAAAACAATTAGAATTCAGACCCCCCAGTCTCTGTTAATTGCTTCACACCTCATTATTAATATACGGTACACTTTACAGGAGATGGTGGGCCATCAGTCTAGGATGATGCAGCTTGTATATACATATACATTATGTTCACTTTTACTTACTGTGAGAAAGTAAAAGTGAACATGATGTAAATGTACATACAAGCATTATGCATTCAAATTTTCATTTTAAATATGTAGACACATTTTCTGAAGTTGGGCATGTAAGTGTACAAAAATGCAATAAAGTGATATTGATGAATAATTGTATTTTTTGAGTTCAATTAACCTGAGAAGTTGCAGTACTGATATGACTAACTATATTAGAAAAAGCTAATTATGAATTGTACTTAGCGTGTGGTTGATACGTACCTAAAAACAGACCCTTTTATTTGGTAAACAATATATCCAAATATTAATATAAAACATATTATATGTAATTGTAGGATAAAATTAATAAATAGGCAACTAAAGACCTGTTCACACCAGTGCATTTGCAAATGCATATGCCTTTCATTTTGGAAATGTATGCATGTTTTTTTTATACATTGCAGTTTCATTTAACTCAACAAAATATGTGTTTTATACTGTTTCACATACATTTTACACACATTTTCCCTTCTTTTATAAATAGCCTGCCTGCAAACACATGTATAATAATGGGCATGTGATTCAACATGCATCGTTTGAAATGTGTTTTGTGTTTTAGTGCACTTTTCTGGTGTTACCAATATAATGTTATGTTTTTTTAAGAAGCGAACGCAAGCAGGATATTTAAAATCACACTGTACAGTAAGGAGACACATGCAATGTGAAGAGCTTCATAGATAATATTTGAAACAATTTTTTCTATGGTAATGGGTGATTTGAACACACATTGAAGCACAGTTACTAAGGACAGAGCCAATGTCCATGAGTGCATTTTTTATCATTTATTTTATATTAGATGTGCTCCTACTGACCACCCACTGCTGAACACTCTGGTAATCTATAAATGAGTGGGAAGTGAAAGGACATGCTTGCATGTGTCATCTGTGATAATATTCACCAAAGGAGTAGCAGTCATTTTTTTTTTTTTTTAAAGTAAATTGTGCTTTAAACATAATATGCCAATACACTGTATATGAATACTTTAAAATCAGGTTTACTGCAACATTTTGGTAAAATTATTGTTATGATAAAATCTATCCTAATTGAACTATTGTTTGGTTGGGTTCCTTTCATGAGAAATTATTGCAAGGGGATCTGCCAAGCACAGCTGTGTTCATCCACGTGAGTGTGCATGCACTTGCACAGGAGGACACAAGTAAGCAAACAACATTTCGCTGGCAAGTGAGACCGTGAAGCCTCATTAGCAGTGTGAGTTTACCCAATCCTATAATGTCAGTATATTTACGGTGTATTTGTTTCACATATATTTATTTATAGTCCCATTTTTAGGAAAAAAATAAAAAATGATTCCAGAGAAATATTTCTTTTTATGTTTTCTAAGGTCCTGTATAAGCTATCCAAGCCTTAAGGACTATTTATCAATGTTTTTACCCAAGATTCACACAGTTTACCTAAGTATTTATAAACATGTATAAATTAGGGGGGAAGGCTGTGCAAATCTTGGGTAAAATCATTGATAAATAGATCCCTCTGGGAGGACTACTTGATCATAGCAACAATATAAAACCAGATTTTTAAAATCAGTAAATATGCAGTGTCAGAAGTAAGCTGTAAAAAAACTATATCATCACATGTAAGTGTGACCCAAAGAACTTAATTTATTAAATTAAATTAAATGACATTAAATATTTAAACATTGTTACAAATTCTCTTCTATGAAACGCTTTGATTCTAAATGTTCACTCTACTTTTTTGTAGCAGGTTTCATAGTAATTAAATCTAACTGAATAAACTGTTAGATGAAAATAGCTCTTAAGAATTGATCATTTTAATGAATAAAAATAAATTGTTTCAAGGACATTTTTGTTTCTTTAATGTTAGAATCTAAAAGTCCTCCATAAATCTGAATGTTAAACAGAAATGATTACAGCATTATAGTAATCCTTAGAGCCAATACTGCTGGATTTGGAACAGAGACAGAGATCAATAGTTGACAAAAAGAATATCTCTTGGAGTTGACTAGGCTGCCTCTTCTGCAAGCAAACATTAAAACAAGGCCAGACTAAGAAGTGATCAAATGAGGCAATGCTAAGGAAAAGGGTTTTTGTCTTTCACACTTGGTGGGGATACTATAATAGAAATATTTTTGAAAGAATTAGCCAGAGCTAACGGCAACCAACAGTAAATGCAAGGCTAAATAAAAGATGGAAATGTTTTGAAAACACAATGTAAGTGTATGGAAAGAAGGAGCTTGCAGAAAGCAAGAGCTGTTTTGCATACCGCTAAGACTATTTGCAGAAGGACTTTAGGTAATACTGTCTTAATAAATGTATTTTCTTTGGATTTTAGCACTTTAAATCCACTATCTGGGCTATATTCCAAATGTAACATGAAAGTACTGATATAAAAAACAAAAACACAAGCAACATAAACAGCTACCGTAGTTTAATCTTTAAAGAGTAATGCTTTAGCAGCCTCAAAGAGATTCATTTACATTTAAGATCTATATTTGACAAATTAGACACTAAAAAGTGCAAGACACTGGACACTAAATAGTTTATCTCAGGGATTCCTCATCCTTTACAAAAAAGTGAAATTAGCATTAGAAGGCCAGTGATCTAAGCATAGCAGACCATAAATTTAGGCAGCACTTTACAAGTAAAATGTAATACATTACATTCTGCATTAGGAAGAAAACAAAAATCTGTATGTGCTGTTTGTTTTCCAAATCAACCTTAAAGAGTATGTTGCCAAACCTTTTTTACTTACTTTTCATTTTGGATAGAGCAGGGAGGTGCCATAATTGCAGGGCCTGGGTGCTGTCATTCTTAGCAAGTAAGCCCATGGATCAGAAGTGTCATTATGTCAGTAGGTGTTTTCTTTTGGCAGGTTGGCAGGCATTAATCATTGTGATTGACAAGGATCTGCATCACTGGATGTAATTGAAGATGCTTTTACATCACTGAACATTTTTTTTTAAATAAAGGAGTTGTCAAAAAGTGTCTTTATTTTCTACTTACATTTTTTTTTGTCATTGAGTGAGGGTACTATGTACACTTTAATTCTTCAAATGGGATGGGGGGGGCAAAATCTGAGGGTCCCTTTATATTTAAAAGGGGCTTCCAGACTCTGATAAGCCCTTACCCTTGGACCCTCACAACCAAAGGGCCAGAATTGTGGGGAAGAGGTCCTTTTTCTCAAGGTGCCTTGCTTGCTAAGGTACCCTACCCATTTTGAGAGCATGTTGCCTGGTATGGTTCAGGAGGGGGGGTGGGGAGGGAGCTGTTTGCTTGTCTTCCCTGTTCTTGGCCTGCCAGACTGCAGACATGGAAAAATATCTGGTTTGAATTTTGGGGAGTGGGGCCACAACATTTGTTTTCTTTTTGCATGGGGTTCCCGCTTAACCTCCCTGGCGGTATGATTATGTCAGGAATTACATACCAAAAGCGGTACAATTCTTTTCATGGAAATTTGGCGTTATGTATTATAGTCCTACAATTCTTAGTAATTACTGACTTAAACCTGACCAAAACAAGAGTCTAGTAGACATCCCAGATGTGATAAATTTGAAACACAAACACGTGAATTATAATCGAATCAATAATATTATTTTATTATTTAATATATAATATATATAATAAAATTATATTATTGATTAGATTATAATTCATGCATTATATATTATATATAGATATATGTGTGTGTGCATATATATATATATATATATATATATATATATATATATATATATATACATATATACATATATATATATATATATATATATATATATACATACATATATATATATATATATACCGGTGTATATATATATATATATATATATATATATATATATATATATACATGCATATATATATATGCATGCATATATATATATATATATATATATATATATATATATATATATACACATATATATATATATATATATATATATATATATATATATATATATATGCATATATATATATATATATATATATATATATATATATATATATATATGAATATATATATATATATATATAATATAAAATGTGTTTTGTTGTTTGTGCAACATTTTTTTTTTTTTTTTTGAATTTCCCTCCCTAGTTCCGCTCCCATGCAGCATTGCTGCTGCAGGGAACGGAACTAGGAAGTGATCAGAGCGACGGAGACCGACGGAGGAGCGGCGGAACTCTCGGCTGGCGATCTCAGCAATGAGAGATCATCGCTGGATCGCCAGGATAAGGTAAGAGAACACCGCTGTGCTCTCTGCAATCCACCCCGAGCGTGACTCGGGGTTACCGCTCCTGCAATGAAAAACCAACCCCGAGTCACGCTCGGGATTACCGCTAAGGAGGTTAAAAGGCATAGTATAGAATTTGGAGGGGACCCATATGTCATTTTTTTTTTTTTTTATTGCATGGGGTCCTCCTTTAAATCTTTACCAGACCTGAATATTTTCATATGAAATTTAAAGGTGGGGGCACAGTGTTGTTTCCATTCACCTAGCTGACAGGTGAATTGGCTGGATATGAGTAATTTACTGTTTTTTTTAAATGCCAGCAGGGGATCTAGGGTAAGCATCTGGTATAGAATATGGGACTCCCAAGCTGCTTTATATAAAAAATGCATTTTTAATGCTTCATATTAAGCATTTTTTGCTTTGGTGTTCCCCAAGGTAGTGAACATTGCAACCCCCTTACCCCATCCCCAGGCCATTTGCGTAATAATGCCTGAGACTTGTCATTTGTGAATTTTAAAGCTGGTTGCACACTGGCTGAAAATCGGTTGGTTCAGCAGGAACCAGACGATTTTCGGTCAGTGTGTACAGCTGTCTTCCGACAGCAGCCGGTTTACCGTCTAGGTTTTGTTGAAGGGACATGCTGGAAAATCAGCATCCGATCAGTGCTTGCAGCCAATGGTCATAAGTGCTGATCTGTGAATTCTGGCAGGGGAGCAGAAGAGCCCTACCTGCAATCAGAATTCAATAGAACAGCAGGGAAGATCACCGCATCAACATCACTTGTGTTGGTACGGGCGATCTGTCAATTTTTTTTTTTGTTCGTTCAACCCAGTGTTCCCAGCTTAAGATTCAGCTCCCATTCAGTGTGATAGTGGGAGTTCAGTGGGGTTTGAAAGTGGCACATTGACGTCAGTAAATGTCATAAACCTGCCCCAGAAGGAATCCATGTACTTTTAACTGATCACTAATCAGTATCACATGTGTCAGCAAGGCCAGCACCCATCACGGAAGAAGATGGAGGAATTGAAGGAAGCCAATCAACTCGGCAAGAACATAGTTAAGGTGCTAAAAGAGCAGAAAGGGGAATGCAAGCAGACATACAGACTGCTGAATAGCTATTCATTTTTTAATCTGATAGAAAATTACTTTTATGTGAACTATGTTAGAACATGTGTGTGTTGGTGTATTTATTTAATGTATGTGTGGGTGGGGGACCCTGTCAGTAGGCTGTATGTGGCCCCATGATTTCAGCTCTGGATGCAGGCAGCTCTGTATGCAGGTGGTGCAATGTTCTGTGTAATGGGAAAGCAAAGGATTTAGATTGTAGGAGTAATTGGAGATTTTGCAAAGCAAAATATTGGGGTATTGTCTTTATAATCTCTGTGTTTCCATTGTCCCTTCAGCCCGCTCTCAGCTTCTTTGTGTTCCTGTATCCCAGTGTATTCCAGTGTTTCAAGTGTCCACAGTTTGCAGTCTGCATCCAGGCTTGTGTACCCCTTCCTCTGACCCTGTGCCTTTGTTCCTAATGTCCCCCTATCTGTTTCCTACCCCAGTGATCCCATACATTCCTGTCAGCGCCCAGTCTTCCTTCACCCTCTGCACTTCATAATTTCCTCCTTGTCTGCACAAGTGTTTTTCCCTGTGAGTCTCAGTCAACCCCTCATTTTTATCACCTGTGCTTTCCCATCCTGTGTTTCTCCTCTGTGTGTTCTTATGCATCATATTACTCATTCATACGATACCTGCTGCCCAATTAATCCCCTACTCCATGCACTGCAAGGGACTTGTCCTGCTCTCAGTTGCGGCCTGCTCAGGTAAGTCAGAGGCAGCAACCATCGTATCACCTGCAGCGTAACATCTCAACCTCTAGGAGCTCTGGTAAGGACCAGGACGCCTCTTACACTCTGCACCTCAGCCCTTCTCATAGCTCTCACTTCTTATAACTCTCACTGTCACTAAATTACTAGCCAGCTGAGTCTTCTGTGTCCACTCTGTGACTTTTGTCACTATCCTCCCCGCTGCTAAGTCCTGGCCAGCCATTCTGCCTCTAGTGAGAATTCCCAGTCCATGACATTAGATTTCTGTTGGTATTGATGACATATGAATAATGTATGTTTTAAAGAGAATGTAAAATAGATTTGTACAATTTTTTTTATTTGTTATGGCCAAGACATTTTTTTTGTTTATTGTCAGGTAAATATGAAATATTGAATATTAATATTTTGTTTTATTATTATTATTATTATTATTATTATTTTGTGTTCTTTCATCCAGCCAACAAATGTAGCTTTGGGCTTTTTTTCAGTTTCTCTTAATTGCCACGTCATGGTCTATGGCAGGGGTCAGGAACCTTTTTGGCTGAGAGAGCCATGAACACCACATATTTTCAAATGTAATTCAGTGAGAGCCATACACTATATTTCAGGGGTTGGGAACCTTTATTTAATATTCATATTCATGGGTAAAACAGTTAACACAATATGTTTGAAACTAAATACAAGTAAATGTGTGCATTTTGTGTAAGACCAACACTTTTAAAGTTCAATAAGGC
Source organism: Pelophylax lessonae (assembly GCF_965119305.1). Taxonomy (NCBI): domain Eukaryota; kingdom Metazoa; phylum Chordata; class Amphibia; order Anura; family Ranidae; genus Pelophylax; species Pelophylax lessonae. Next base: position 383,289,553 of record NC_138770.1, read on the forward strand.
TCTGGATTCTTTTTAATAACGTTGTCAGTCCACATTGTCATTTTCAGGGGTGTGAGGGTGGTATGAGAATGCAAATGTGCAGTGGACTCACTGCTCTACTTACCTGCCACCTCTAAAATCGATGTCCCCGGGCCTGCTCCTTGTGTGCTGGCTGTGTCTGACTCCTCTGCTGCATGCTGCTACCTCGCCTTACCGGTGATACCACTGATGCTGTCCACACACTCTGAGCCTTCAAATGCATAAACATGAAACATTTGTGACAAATTGGCCGAATAAACACATAAACGTGAAATTTTCTTGACAATGGTCATCAGTGACAAATAATTCATGTTTATGCATTTGAATGCACAGAGTGTGTGCAGACAGCATCAGTGGAGTCACCGGTAAGGCGAGGCAGCAGCACGCAGTAAAGGAACCAGACACAGCCAGCACACAAGGAGCAGGCCCGGGGGCCTCGATTTTAGAGGTGGCAGGTAAGTGGAGCAGTTCAGCTGTAAAATTCTGTCAGCGTGTCAGCCACATTGTCACTTTTAGGGGTGTGAGGGTGGTATGAGATGCAAATGTGCAGTGAGTGGACTCACTGCTCCAGTGACTCACCTCCGAGGCAGGCTGCCACTTCTAAAACCGATGCCCCCCCCGGCCTGCTCCTCGTGTCCTGGTAATGGCTCCCCTGACTGCTGCTTGCTGGGCTGGCGTCCACAGCGGCATGACATCACGCCAGCAGAGGGAGAGTGCGTGCATCTGCGCACTAAGCACCACCAGCTTGTCCCAGGCCCAGCCTAGGCTAGGCCTAGAGCGCGCGCGGACGGGACCGGCGTGGGCGTGGACTGACTGGATATCCAGTCAGTCCACGCCCACGCCGGTCCCGTCCGCGCGCGCTCTAGGCCTAGGCTGGGCCTGGGACAAGCTGGTGGTGCTTAGTGCGCAGATGCACGCACTCTCCCTCTGCTGGCGTGATGTCATGCCGCTGTGGACGCCCCCCCCTCCACCGGCCTGTTTGTAGAGAGCAGAAAATACACAGGTGTGATAATGCAAGAAGTTCAGACAAGAACGTTGGTGAAAGAGACTTTCGCTTACTTGGAGTAAGTAGCACAATGAACGCTGGAAGGCAGGAAGTCTCTCTAGAGTAAACAGTGCACAGAGGTACAGGGTCACAAATATGTTGATTTGCTAAAGGCAAATAGACTGTGCACTTTGCAAGTGCAGTTGCACTCAATTTCCCCAGAGCTTAGTAAATGTTGTAAAGCTCTGCTAAACTAAAATGCTTATTTTTATATATTCCTTGCACCTGTTTGTGTTTTCTTTGCAAAGTGAAGCTTCCCCTCATTTACTAAGCTCTGAAGAAACTACACTTGCAAAGTGTAACTGCACCTGTAAAGTGCCCAGCCTATTTGCTTTTAGTAAATAACCCCAAAGTGGTTAGAAAAACACAAGAACACAATAAAACAGAGTTCTAGCCTGTAAAAAAATAAAAAATATAACACAAACACTGTAGCTGCTGACTTTTAATAAAAGGATACTTACCTGCCCAGGAATCTTGCGATGTCAGCACCCCTAGCCGAATCATCACTTGGCTTTGGGTGCAGGTGTCTGCATCTTCACTATGGGAAACAGGAAGTGGCTTCACAGCCTGTTTTCTACTGCATATGCACGAGTCCCGCTGAGCTTTCTGAATGGTCCTGCCATCTTATTGGACGGACCTGTGTGTCTCCCAGAATGCAGCGGGGGGGAGGAGTAGGAGGGGCTGAAAATCTTGTACATCACTGCAATCACTGTGAAGTGATCTTACCCAGAGGTGGGAGCGGGTACCTGGTTTTGACAGGTATTCGCTCCCCGCCCCCCCCCCCCCGTCTTCCCGAAAAGTTCCAAATGCAGTAGTGGTGGTGGTGGGGGGTGCGAACAAGAGCTTCCCCTTTTGGGTGGAGCTCAGCTTTAAGAGTACAGAGGAGTCCAGAGGAAACACTGGAAATAATAATGCTGGTATAAATTGGGCTCTTTGGAAAGCTGGGTACAAGCTTTAGGAGGCACATGGGGTCCAGCAGCTAGTGTACAGACACACCGCTTGAACCCTGAGCAACAGATACACTAGTCCTGTAAGACAAAAGGTAAGAAAGAATTTGCTGTGGGTCTTGCTGCCTACGATTGGCTGGAAGCTGAGAAGCCCATATCGAGAGAAAATCCCAGCACTGGATCAAGACACAGGTTATACTCCAGTTTTAAAAGCCTGCTGTTTACAGAGATCAATAGAACTAATAGAATTAATTAGAACCTTGTAAAAAAGAAAAACAGATACAAAATAAATACAATTTACAGTAAACCCATGTAGTTTCACTTTATAAGGATGCTCATACTGTGCAGCCATTTATAAAATTAGATTTTTGGGGGTAATTTTGAGACCATTTTGGGTGCTGCCATAAACTGTCCTAATTTTGTTATATTAAGTAACACTCATTTTATACAATTTCAAATACAAGGTAGCTTAAAAATGTATTCAAAAATATTTAACCTGAGTCAAATAATAAAGAACATCCCATTTTACATGTTTGAACATCAAGCACAAGCCAGCTTTATGCCAATTGTTTATACTGTGATGGTGAGACTCCCTCTTTTTTCTCTCTTTAAAAACAGTTTCTAATATAGTATGAAAATTTAGTTCAGTGGTTGCCTTTAATAGTAACTTATTTTGCATTAGGTCCTATTTATTTTATTATAAAACAAGAAATAAGGGGTCTGCAGACTAGCCTTCAAGTTTTTCTTTTTTTTCCTTTTTTTTAAATTAGCTAAACTTTTTAACTGACTGATGTTAAACCACAACACATATTGAACCTCTAGCTCTTCAGGGTCTACATGTAAAAGTCATATGTCTCAGTGACTCACATAACTTACTTTACATTTGACAACCCTGACAAGCTGAAAATGAGTAGGGATAATGTAATCAAGTACAGCTGTTGTTACATATTACAAGCTCTAAGCATTGATCTTTGGAAAAGCAAGTGTTTCTTGCTGTAGGGGGTATGACCCTAAGTATACTTCTCATCAAACCACATGCTTTACCAATATTTCTGTCTCTTAGCCTAGGATTCACCACATGCGTATGTTTCAGGCATCTACCACTGTCAGATTACTGTTTGCAGTTGACCTTTTGCAGAGGAAGATTAATATACACATGTTTTACCTCTTAACCTTTATCACAATCAATACAACATTTCACTGCTTTCCAAACCATAATGCACACAATTGTGTCCATCTGTGCCTCACCGCTTTAATTGGCAATTGTTTTACATTTCATAACCATTATTAGTATTATAAATTAAAATGCCATAAATGTAATATACTGTATTTACATTTTTTATAGTAGAAAGTGGGTATTAACAATTAACAAAAAAAAAAAAAAAAAAAAGAAGAGTGAATAGCTGTTGTGTGACTAAGAGGCAATGGCAAAGATTAGGTGACATACATGACCTCCACATGATAGGAAAGCCTTGGAGAGGATGGAGCCTTACAGGTGTCTGTACAGCCACAACTCTCTAGGTATTAGTGCTTTTCCAGTCATATGAATGGCTCCTCACAGCTTACAACATTTTACATCATATTACCAAAAAACTCCAGTGTATGGTAAAACAAAACAAAAAATGTACATAGGTAAACACTAGGGATAAGCTTCTGGTTTACTCAGATCTATCATCAATCACATCGCCCAGCAAAGCATCCTCATCAATTATGATGAACAATGCCCGCCAACCTGCCAAAATAAAAAAAAATAAAAAACGGCAACATGTCCTGTCCTGTCATTCATTCACCATGAGTGCAAATACAATATAGACAATACCCTTGTGCTGCTAAAACAAGTGTGACAAAAAATACATATAATTGAATATATATATATATATATATATATATATATATATATATATATATATATGAAAATGTATGAAAAGTGAATGTAAAATCACCAATATAAATAGTGTATAGCAAGAGCAGCTGACACCATTGTGAAATCACTACAACACAGTATTACATAAAAATGATCATATATTCAGTAATGTGTTTATATTATGTATTTATTCACTTGGTCTGATAAATATCATATCACACACTTTTAAAGGAGCACTACACTATTTATTATTTTTCATTCACCATAAGTGGCAACTCCCAATTACTGCAGCTTAATGTAGACGAAGGGACCAGGTATCCAGGGTGACATCATTGACCAAATATGGGTATGACCATATTTAGTCAATGATGTTACCGTATATACCCCACCTTTTTTTTTAAACTCCACTACAGGGACCAGGAGCTGTCATTTGCAGCAAGTGAGCGATGGAATGAAATGTGTCAGTTGATTCTTTCTTTCAGGCTGAAAGTGCATCACTGGACTAAAATGTACCCCTTACTGATTCACATGTGGGGACCAACATATGCCCACTCTTTTATTTTAAAAAGGAGCTTCCAGATTATGACAAACTCCATATTCACAGACCCCCAAAACCACCAGGCCAAAAGTTGTGAGAAAGAGGCCCTTGTCTTAACCAACATGGGACAAGTTGCTTTGCCAGGAGGTCCCACCTGATGGGGTACCCTCCCCATATTGAAGGTGCTCATCCCCCCTTCCTAGCCTATCAGGCTGTGTGCTTAAATAAGGGCCTGCTATGGATTTTGGGGGAACCCCATGTCTTTTTTTCTTGTTTTTTTGTATAGGGTTTCCCATTAAAATTCATAACAAACCCAAAGTGGGTCTAAAATGAGGGTCTGGTATAGATGGGGGAAATCCTCAACCTACTGTTTACAAATGAAATAAAGCAGCCAGGAGCAGTAATTTACCAGCAATTAAACCACTTGCCTACCAGCCAACAGTAATTATACTGCTGGCTGGAAGCTCACCCAGGCACTGCGACATACCCGTACTTAGTGCCGAAGTTGCTGGTTCCCAGTTGTGGGCACACGCACCCCCTGCTGCTCTGTGATGTGTTTGGACACAGCACGAATTTGTCAGTAGGCTACAGCCAAATCTGCTTATGGCTGTGGGCCAACAACGGCTTTAAGATCTGTGTGTTAGTAAACACAACACACAGGATCTACCTGGCTCTTTCTCCCTGGTCTAAGTTGCCATTTAGAACTGAGATCAAGGAGAGACCCACCCAGATCTGCGAGTAAAAGCAGCACACATACACTTGCTATGCACACAGTTACCCCTTGATTGCCCTACTTATTACCCCTGTCATTGATCACTCTATTAGTGTAATTAGCAACATCAGATAGCATCAGAGTCAGTTAGCGAGTCAAGTAATAGAGAATATTGCTAGTGGGATGAGCTTGACACCTTCCCATCTCTTCCATATAACATTTCTTCCTCCTGTCTTCCTCTCTCCTCTTTTTCTTTTATATGTTTTTTTGTTCTTTCAATAATCATAAATAAAAAATAAAAAAATAATAAACAAAACAAAAACAGAAAAATATAAATAAAGACTTGATCCTTCACTTTGCTGAGTGAACAGCGTCTACTCTTTTAATAAATCAACCCAAGTGTTTTTACAAGTATGGCCTAACCCTGCAACACAGGATGCAGTCTTGACTAATGACAAAAAGCCCTAACATCTAACAAGATCTCATCGTGAACATGTTTTTTGCAAAGAGTAAAAAATAGGATAGGGAAGCAGAGTGCTGATGGGCTTTTGTTTGTGTCCCCTACAAGTCCATAGGAATGCAAAACTCTTTTGAAGCTCAACTGTAGGTCAGATGCCCATCATTGAATTCTGAATGATCTAAGAAGATCTAAGAAGATAGAAACACAAAACAGAGCTCACTGGATCATGCAGCCAAAAATACCTTTTCATCTATAAAAATTATAAAATTTCACTTACTTTATCGGGATGTATCGCTAAGAAAAACCCCATCCAATGTCACACTAGATCACACATACAGATGCATCTGTTGGTTTGACCTGGTGTACCATTGAAGGGCTTTTTCCTAGTGATATTCCCCTATTAAGTCATGCAATTTGACCATTTTTCTTTAATAACAGATGTTTATGCATCACTATCGGTGCTCAAAGGTTAGAGCAGGACCACACTTGACAGTTGCAATGTACAACTATGTATGCCTTTAAATATACAGCACTGAGAGATCCGCTGTTATTCTGATTTTTAAAGCAGGTTTTAAATTATATCATTTAGCTAGTTAGCTGTGCAATGAATTAGGAATGGAAATGCATGTAACTAAGAAATCTGCTTTTGTTATCAATATATTTTTTTAGTGATCCCCTCAGTCTCCGTTTCCACTACCGCGGCTACGAAGTCGTGCTACTTCTAGCGCGACTTCGTAGTGAAAGTAAACTGCGGCTCATCTATAATGAGGGACAAGTCGCACTGAAGTCAGCTCAAAAGTAGTGCACAAACTACTTTTGAAGTCGCGGCAGTGAAAACGGGCCCGATTGAAACAAATGGCTTTTGACTTGCTGTGCGACTTGACATGTGTCAAGTCGCACAGCAAGTCGCACTAGTGGAAACCGGCACTCACTGGAGAAAAAAAAACAAAAAACAAAACTCACCTGTAAAGGTTTATACTTCCCTTTCCAGCAGGCAGTGTGGTTCTTTTTGCCAGCCACTACATCACTACTGTGCTTTAAACTGTGTTCCAGCTCTGCCCTCTTAGTGTATTACAACCAAAAAATTTAATAGCTGATCCCTATCGCAGCTGCAATATAAAACTCAAACCATCAAATATAAACTACATTCTGAGCTATATATATATATATATATATCTATACCAATCTCCACTATGTAGCACTGTGTAAAAGTTACTCTACATAAAAAGTTAATTTAACCACTTACGCCCCGGAAGATTTTACCCCCTTCCTGACCAGGGCCTATTTTGCGATTCGGCACTGCGTGACTTTAACGGACCATTGCGCGGTCATGCAACGCTGTACCTAAACAAATTTGATGTCCTTTTTTTCCCACAAACAGAGATTTCTTTTGGTGGTATTTGATCACCTGTGCGATTTTTTGATCATGCACTATAAACAAAAAAAGAGCGTCAATTTTGCAAAAATAACAATATTTTTCAAATTTTTTTATATGAAATTCCCCAAAAAAACTTAAAAATCAAAATTTTTTATCATTTTTGGCCAATTTGTTTTATGCTACCTATGTTTGGTAAAAAAAAATCACAAAAAGCGTATTTTGATTGGTTTGTGCAAAAGTTATTGCGTTTACTAACTAAGGGAATGATTTTTGTCATTTTTGTTGTTTTTTTTAACGAGTAATGGCGGCGATCTGCGATTTTTTTGCGGGATTGCGACATTGCGGCAGACAGATCGGTCCCTTGACTGACATTTTTAACACTTTTGGGGTTACCAGTGACATTACTACAGTAATTAGTGCTATATATATGCACTGTTACTGTAAAAATGACACTGGCAGGGAAGGAGTTAACTTTATTTGAGAGGGAGGGGTTAAGTGTGTCCCTAGGGGTGTGTTTCTAACTGTGATTGGATGTGGCTACTGGTGTAAGAACAGAGATCAACGGTCCTACATAGCAGAACTGTGTGATCTCCATTCTTACACAGGGGAGAATGACAGGCGGCTGTGTTTACATTAGCCGCCTGCCTTTCTCCTGCTCTAACGGACAATCGCGTGTGCCCGGCGGACATCGGGTCCGCCGGGCACACGCGTGGGGGGGTCCGTGAGCGAGCAGGAGCAGGCGCGCACCGCCGGCGGCGCGCGCGCTTGCTCCCTAGAGCCTCACAGGCTAGCGACGTAGACCTACGTCGCTTTGCCTGTGAGGGGCTGACTGCCAACGTAGATCAGCGTTAGGCGGTCGGCAAGTGGTTAATAAATTAATCCAAAAAACATAGCTATAAAACAACAAATTAATGCAAGTGCTTGGATACTGATTCAAAATAAAGCCCATTGTAATTTTCCATGTACAGAAAATTACACTAGACTTTATTTGAAAGCATTACTATTGTGATCTATAGTGACTTAGCAGCTGGCAGGAGGAACAACAGCACCCAGCTGGCAACACACTATTTGACACACACAGAAAACACACTGTCTGCAAGAAAGGTAAATATAAAGTTTCTTCCTATACATGTAGCATATGGAACTTGTGTTCCCCTTTATGTTTTTTAGGGACATCCCCTATTTTGTAATTTTCTCTAGGTTGGCCCTGTAAGGTAGTCACCCCAGGGTCTTTTGGGAACATTTTAGCAGTGTGAGGAGAGGAGAGTGTGTTTCTTAACTGCAGAATGGCACCCCTGCCTCTTGGGGAAAGCCAGAAAGGACCGGTGGAGGCTTCTGGTCTAGTGGGACATAACCAGAGCTGAACAATGAGTAACACCCCATCACCCCTCCTGGTACTGTATGTGAACTGTCTTGAGTTTAAGATATCACTCAGTAACCAAGTTACAGTATAGAAGAGAAGCTGTGGTGTTCTTATTACCACATATTCTGGACTGTTAAAAATGTTGTTGCACTGAAGATTTACCAAGTTGTAGGTCTTTGAAATCTGTTCATTACCAAAAGTTAAGTAAAGTTGAAACAAGCAATTCCTGGCCTCATTACTGTTTCCGGTGGAGAAGAGGACTGCATTACCAAAGATCGAGAGTTAAGGCCCGTACACACGTACCGATTGTCGGCCGAAACTGTTCGGCCGCCGATTGATCGGCCGATTTTCGGCTTGTTAGTATGATGCTTCCGACAGCCGACAGCGCACTTTCAGCCGAACAGAATCTGTCGTGCAAGCATTTAAATTTTTGTATGCCAACACCAGAACGGCCGATTGTTCGCCAGTCAGTACAGATTTTGGCCGACAGACAGCAGATTTGCAAGACTGGGCATGCTCAGAAAAGAAAAAAGACCAGGAAAGTTAACCATCACATGACATCACTTCTGCAGTCGGCTGTTGTTGGCCGACAAAATTCGTGTGCAGTCTTTTGCACTTTTCAACAGACAAGACAGCCCTCGGACAAAAGACGGCCGATCGTTCGGCCAACGATCGGTACGTGTGTACGGGGCTTTAATCTCAGTTAGATGTGGAGTCATGGTAACTGTAAAGGGTTTGGTGCAAACCTGGTCAATCATGGAACAGGTAGTGATTAGAAGAACTGTGTCACCCTCCTGGCAGTGAAAGAAGATGCTCTCTGAAAACATGCGTCAGTTGACTTAGGTCCCCATGTTACGTGGGCCCCAAGTGTATGGATTGGCTTTGAGAGCTCTGACTTGGACCAAGAGTTAGACATGGGCTCTTGTAGGCAGGTGCTCCAGTCACTAAAGGGTTAAAGAATTGTGACTAGAGACATGAGTGGGAGTAAGTAAACTATGGTCAGCATCCATGAACTTGGTAAAGAGACAAATTAAGTGCCTGAAGCTCTGTTTGTAGGAGACATGCTCAGCTGTATGTGCTAGTTATGTGTTTTAAAGAGTAGCCTGCCCATATTTTTTTACAGGTAAAGATTTATTTTAAAATTAGGCATACTTTGCCATTAGGCCAGCTGCAGTAGATTTATTTTACTGTAGCACTCGGTACCCTTAGTTGCCTCCTCACTTGTTAGTAATTAACCTTTTATACTAATTTGTCTTTTGTTGGTCCCCTGATCTCTGCTAACCATACTAAGTACATACAACCACTAATCTGAGATTGCTGCTAACCTTGTCGCCTTCATGTCTACATTCCTGCCACTTGGCCTGCTACCTTGAATACATAACCTGTGTGGCAGACCCTTGGGTGGTTTGAGGTGTTCACTTACTGCATGGTGATTTTGTTTTGCTCTTGATCCAATTGTGTGAAGATTTCTGTCTTGTATAACATGTTATCCTAGTAAGTGCCCTGTATCCTCCAGGCTGTTCTGAAAGATCCAGGGCTCTGTAGAGTGCCATCAGGTAACTTGTGCTGAAATGTGGAATTCTCTGCAGCTGGCTTTGTGAGAACCTATGCATGTGACCTATTGCAGGACCAAAGAAACAGGAAGCAGAGGAAGTCTTACTTACTGCCAGACACATGTCATAAATAGAGGGCTGAAAGGTAAGCATGGATAAGGGCAAAGGGCATTTCTACACACAGCTGCCTGCTGAGTCTCTGCTGCCCAGTCCCCTTTCACTGTCCCCAAGCCCCTGAAGTCTCATAGCAGTTGCCCTTCCAGTGCTCCAATTTTTACCAGCCCTTAAAATGCCCCCAACCCTACTGTAGCGATCCCTAGCCCCCTACTTCCATCTGCACACGATTGCATAATTAAAGTGAATATTCACACAATTGTGTGAGAATTCTTAATTCCTTCGCTAAATTAGTCCTATTGTCTCTGGAGATTGTGTTCTCACAATGCACCCAGGGGCATTAAGTGCAGACAACCTCAGTAGAGGATTTGACCCAGCCTAAAATAGGAGATATATACAGTACTTTTTATTGCAAATGAAATAATATGATGAGTAGCTTCATGTGTTTTTAATACATCTTAGAACACATTGTTTTTTAGTATTTATTAATTTATATGATATCATTGTCAAATTACTGTACAGCACAATATATGACAATGCCATGGATGTTTTGTGAGAGCTGAAATTGCATAGCAATGGCAGGACAGTCTCATTTATCACATCTACCAGATGTAAAATTATATGGACTCTCCTGCAGTAATTTACACTGTGTGCAGCAAATAACAAGATAAGTACAATCTATTTTTTAAATAGATCTTATGTTGATTCATTTGCTGTCTTCTTGCAATATGCTAGCGGAATTTATAATACTACAGAATTAATGTGAAGCACAATATTTTGATTTGAAAATGTTGCTTTTTACAGGATCAAAATTAAAACATCACCAAGGTCACAAAGTACCATAGTTTATTTATGGTATATGATTTATGGTGGGAGGATATTGAATCTTAAATTATACATAGCATACAATCAAATGCTCAGATTAATCACACTCATCTTAAGTAGAGATGGGCTCCGTGTTCAAGTTGAACGTAAGTTCAATTCGAACATCAGCTTTTTGTGTGTTTGTTGAACACACAAACAAATGGGGCACCCGCCGATGAGTGCTGCATAATGCACTGTTGAAGTGCATTGATTGCTGATAATTGGCCAAAGCATGCACCTGACCTGTATGCTTTAGCCAATCACAGCACAATGTACTGTGAGAGCCATGATTGGCCAAAGAAGGAGTGCCTTTGGCCTATCATGCCTCAGGGGCTAAGACCATGCCCCACACTATATATGGCTGATGCTTACATGGCAGCCTTGTATAGTGTGACAATAGAGATTAGGCAGACGCTGTAGTTAGTGGATAGTGTGTTCAGTCAGATTAGTGCAGTAAGTGTATGGAAGTGTTGTAGTCCAAGTTTTGTCTCCCTGTCACTGATGGTTCTTGAGCATGCCAAGCTGACCAAGATATCCTAAAGATGCCAATGTTAAAGACAGGGAGCAGTGCCATGTCACACCAGGGGCGGATCCAGAGTCTAGTCTCGGGAGGGGCACTGCCTGAAAATAAGTTGTTGCTTACAGAGCTGTATTGCAAAACAAACTTTCCCCGTACTTCTCTTTTAAGTGTGTACCCAGCTAAAAGTGGAAAGGACTTAAAGGGGGGCGATAAAACAGAATCTGTGCCTACTCGCTGTATACACTGCACACACATACCACAATCCTGCTACCACAAAATACTCCTAAACACTGTGCCACTGGTAACTGTTTTATAGATACATATAAACCTCAGAATGAACGATCGTTTTTAAAAAATTAAATGTTTCCATCACATATGCTTTACTTCACACAGAAACTGATCACTGAGCCTACCTTAAAGAAGATCTTCATTAAAACCTGCAACTGTTGGGATAATAAACACTTTGGTCAGGGCTATGTAATATACAACATACTGTGTGTAGAGTGCAGGGGTCAGGAGGAGTAAGTAACATACAAAACATCATAATGTATAGAGTACATGGGCCATGAGTAAAGCTCGCCATACATGGTTCAGTATTTTTCATTCAGCCAGTCAGCTGAACAAAATAAGCTGAATGCATTTCCCCATCCACACATTCAAGGTGAATGGGGAAATCCTCCCTGTTGTGTCTGTATATTCTGACAGCAGGACTCCCCCACTGTCAGAATACACTGATCAGCACATGCAGCACTGACTGCATGTGCTGACCGAATACTGCAGGACTGTTTATCAGAAGCCAGTCTATCAGACAAAACAACAGATAAAGTGCTGCAGCCAGGACAAGCCCCCTTGTTTACATGAATGTCCCCCCTTACATTATAAATCCCCATCCCCCTCTTTATCAGAGTCCTCTCCCTTACGTCAAAGACCCTTCCCCTTTATGACCTCAGAGTCACCCTCCCCCTTACTCCAGGGTCTCCAGAGCCACCCCCTTTACATTAAGGTGCCCTGAGCCACCCCTTTACATTAAGGTGCCCTGAGCCACCCTCCCATGCATCAGGGTCCCCAGAGCCCTCTTTTTATTACATCAGGGTCCCCAGAGCCACCCTCTTACATAAGGGTCCCCAGAGCCTCCCTCATTACATCATGGTCCCCAGAGCCCCCCTCCTTGCATCAGGGTCCCCAGAGCCCCCTCCTTACATCAGGGTCCCCAGAGCCCCCCCTCCTTACATCAGGGTCCCCAGAGCCCTCCTCCTTACACCAGGGTCCCCAGAGCCCTCCTCCTTAAATCAGGGTCCCCAGAGCCCTCCTCTTTAAATCAGGGTCCCCAGAGCTCTTCTCCTTACATGAGGGTCCCCATAGCCCTCCTCCTTTCATCAGGGTCCCCAGAGTTGCTCCTTGTTACATCAGGGTCCTTAGAGAGCCCCCTCCTTACATCAGGGACCCCAGAGCCCCCCCTCACATCAGGGTCCCCAGAGGGTCCCTTCCTAACATCAGGGTCCCCAGAGAGCCCCCTCCTTATATAAGGCTCCCTTCCTTACATCAGGGTCCCCAGAGATCTCCCCCTCACATCAGGGTCCCCAGAGAGCTCCCCCTCACATCAGGGTCCCCAGAGAGCTCCCCCACACATCAGGGTCCCCACAGAGCCCCCCCTCCCATCAGGGTCCCCACAGAGCTCCCCCCTTACATCAGGGTCCCCACAGAGCTCCTACCTTACATCAGGGTCCCCAGAGAGCCCCCTCCTTACATTAGGGTCCCCGGGGAGCCCCCCCCCCCCCCATTACATCAGGGCCCTCAGAGAGCCCCCTCCTTACATCAGGGTCCCCACAGAGCCCCCCCCTCAATATCAGGGTCCCAGCAGAGCTCCCCCTCACATCAGGGTCCCCACAGAGCCCCCCCTCACATCAGGGTCCCCAGAGGGTCCCTTCCTTACATCAGGGTTCCCAGAGAGCCCCGTCCTTACATCAGGGTCCCCAGAGAGCCCCCGCCTTACATCAAGGTCCCCAGAGAGCCCCCCCTCACATCAGGGTCCCCAAAGGGTCCCTTCCTTACATCAGGATACCCAGAGAGCCCCCTCCTTACATCAGGGTCCCCAGACGGTCCCTTTCTTACATCAGGGTCACCAGAGAGCCCCCTCCTTACATCAGGATACCCAGAGAACCCCCCCTACATCAGGGTCCCCACAGAGCCCCCCATCAGGGTCCCTATAGAGCCCCCCCCCACACCAGGGTCCCCACAGAGCCCCCCCATCATGGTCCCCACAGAGCCCCCCACATCAGGGTCCCCACAGGGCCCCCCCATCAGGGTCCTCACAGAGCCCCCCACATCAGGGTCCCCACAGAGCCCCCCATCAGGATTCCCACAGAGCCCCCCACAGCAGGGTGCCCACAGAGCCCCCCACATCAGGTCCCCAGATTCGATTGTACTCACAGTTGTATGCTGACACTCTGTGCTGTGCTGTGCTGTGCTGGCCTGGCCTGGAGTAGCTGGAGGGAGGAGGTGGGTGGAGCCAACACTCCACTGGGCGCGCAGCAGAGGAGGAAGGAGGCTCCGCTGTGAATGCTGGGCCTCGCTCTCTTCCTCCTTAGGTGATGTCACTGGTTGCTAGACGCCGGGCGTCGATAGCAACCACTGCACTGTGTATAGGCCAGCGGCGGCGACGGTACTACAACGGAGGCTCTCGGCTCCGCTGCCGCTGCTGGCCTGGCACTCAGACACTGGGGAGGGGGACTGACTGGAGTATTTTTGGGCCCCCCCCACACCTGACCAATATTTCCCTTAGATGTCAATGACAGACAGGGAGTAGTGCCACGTCAAGCTGACCAAGATTTCCCATAGATGCCAGTGTTAAAGACAGGGAGTAGTGCCACGTCACACTGACCAATATTTCCCTTAGATGTCAATGTTAGACAGGGAGCAGAGCCATGTCAAGCTTACCAATATTTCCCATAGATGCCAATGAGCACTGAAAGCTGAAATTTGGTCTGGGCAGGAAGGGGGTGAAAGTGCCCTGTATTTGAATGGTTAAGGGGAACCCTATGACACGGCATGGGGCTCCCCCCAAAATCCATTCCGGGCCCTTCGGGTCTGGTATCCATTTTAAGGGGAACTTAATGCCAAAATTAAAAATAAAATGGCGTGGGGTCCCCCCCCCAAAATCCATACCAGACCCTTATTTGAGCATGCAGCCTGGCAGGCCAGGAAAGGGGAAGGACAAGCGAGCACCCCCCCTCCTGAACCATACCAGGCCACTTGCCATCAACATAGGGAGAGTGTTTTGGGGTGTCCCCCAAAACACCTTGTCCCCATGTTGCTGGGGACAAGGGCCTCTTTCCAACAACCCTGGGCTGTGGTTGTGGGGGTCTGCGGGTGGGGGGCTTATCGGAACCTGTAAGCCCCTTTTAACAAGGGGGCCCCCAGATCCCAGTCCCCCCATGCAAATGGGTATCGGGTACATTGTATCTGTACCCATTCACCAAAAAAGTATAAAGAAGTAAGAACCACAGGAAAAAGTTTTTGACAAGTGCTTTATTAAAAAGAAAAAAAATTGTGTCCCTCAATGTAAATCCATCGTCAATCAAGACGCCCGCCGGACCCAAAAAAATAGGAAAAAAAAAAACCTTTGCCTCTTGGATGTTAGGGAGGACCCCAGCGCCGTTTATTTTTTTATGTTTTGGCCTAGGTATGGACTAGGGGGGGGGACCCTACACCATTTTTTTCATTTTTTGTTATCTGTATTGCCAGGAGCCGGCAAAACATTACAGTCACAAGCAAGTTTAAATGACATTTTACAGGCACATTCAGGGGATCCCCAGGCACGATATTTAACCACTTCAGCCCTGGAAGGTTTTGCCCCCTTAAGGACCAAGCCATTTTTTGCGATTCAGCACTGCGTTGTTTTAATTAACAATTGCGCGGTAGTGCAACGCTGTACCCAAATACAATTGATGTCTTTTTTTCCCCACAAATAGAGCTTTCTTTTGGTCATATTTGATCACCTCTGCAGTTTTTAGATTTTGAGCTATAAACAGAAAAGAACGACAATTGTGATAAAAAAAAACAATATTTTTTTACTTTCTGCTATAAAACATATCCAATAAAAAAATTTAAGAAATCTAATTTTTTTTATCAGTTTAGGCCAATTTGTATTCTGCTACATATTTTTGGTAAAAAAAATCCCAAAAAGCGTATAATAATTGGTTTGCGCAAAAGTTTATTTTTTTGGTTGTTTTTATTAGTAATGGTGGCGATCAGCGATTTTAGTGGGACTGCGACATTGCGGCGGACAAATCTGACACTAAGTGACACTTTTTGGGGACCAGTGACACCAATACAGTGATCAGTGCTAAATAATATGCACTGTTACTGTACAAATTGCACTGGCAGGGAAGGGGTTAATACTGGGGGTGATCAAGGGGTTAAGTTGGCTCCTAAATTGTGCTTACTAACTGTGGGGGGGGGGGCTCTGTTACAGGCACACAGAGATCGGTGTTTCAGCTTAGCTGAGACACACGATCTCATTGTGCTTGTCTATGTAAACAAGGCCCTGTCAGCTTCCCTGAAGATTGCGAGAGGCCGGCGGCGAACGTGCCCGCTCCTCCCGCGGTCTTCCTCTGGCTGTGTGTAAACACAGCGGGAGCGCAGCTCCAGCGGTGCATGTGCGCCGCCGAAACCACATGCACATAATCACGTAGATATACATGATTATACGCAGCTGAGCTGCTCTGCCACAGTAAATCTGCGTGGGGCGGTCGGCAAGTGGTTAAAGGAGTTTTTAATTTTTATTGTTTCACTGTTCGTGTCCCATAGACATTAATAGAGTTTGCTTGTTCTCTAGAACTTTTTCCCTGTTTGAGATGTTCTGGTGCTAACCGAACAGGGGGGTGTTAGGCCCATTCCTAATCTTAAGCAGGTTTTTTACAGGTAGTTAGCTTTATTACCCAGTATAGCTTGTTTACTAATGTGATGTGGGGGGCTCTGTGGGGACCATTTACAATGTTAGAGTCGGGTGAAGAGACCACGAAGCATAATTTGCACAATTTTCACAGAGATCTACAGTACATTAGGGATGAGGTTCGAGTTTGGATTGAGTATGGAATCAAGGCAGACCCATCGTGTTCGCAGTTTAGGTAAATGGTGAACTAATGCGGTTATTCACTGACATAGCGAACAACTACCAATAATGTACTTCCTGGCCTTTAAAACTAGGCCTTGGCTTATGGCCTTAAACCTTATGGGCCACCTCCAGCCAATGGTACATCCTTGACACCTAGTTCCCCATGGATATAATTGCTGGTAAACACCCAGCTGAAAATCGTTATGCTCGGGTGTGAATGCAGCCTAAGGGTTTTAGTTGGTCTGGTCAAGCAAACATGGACAGGGATAGCCTTATAAGAAAAAAATAAAGACAACAATGAAAAAATATTAAAAAGAATTTAAAAATAAATAATTTACAAACAATGTAAATAAAGTTGGAAAAAAAAACATGTAAAACGTAAATAATGGTGGGAAAATGGTTGGGTCAGGACCAGCTTTTTACACTCAGGACATCTTTGGCTGTTGGCCTCTGGGATTAGGAAGGCTTAATGTGGTTCTCTCTGCACTTCAAAAACAGTGTTTTTTAACATTAGAGACATTCATCTCTCCACTCTAACCTACAAGGTAGGATTCCTTATTACAGTCACCTCCAGGCCAGTGTCTGAGCTGATAACCTTATCTTGCAAGGAACCCATTTTTATTTTTTCATAGGAACAAAGGGGGGTTAAGCCTAGACTTCCTGTTGTATGTAAGGTAGCACCTGGCTTGCTTTATCATCTCTGTCTGTGTTTACTTTATCAGGCCAATTAAAAAATTTAGCAAAATTATAAACCAATTGTGTAAATATGTAAATAATAAATTAAATGACTGTCCCTCTACATAGTTCTATCCCAAGGAAAATTTGAAGGGAAGACAGTCTATGGCTATAGGATATTAAGCTTGTCTTTTTTGCTGCGCCCAGTATTCCCCCTGGTTGTATCATATACACCTCTGTATTGTGGAAGATCTGGCATCATTTTGTAGTTTTGCATATGGACAAGGTGGCATTTAAGGGGAGGGTGAAACATCCACCATGAAGCCACCCACATGTTTTTTTTTCAACTTTATTTACATTGTTTGTAAATTATTCTTTTTAATATTTTTTTCATTGTTGTCTGTATTTTTTTTCTCCACAAACCTGCGATGGCGACCAAATTGTTGCCGTAGTGGGCGGATGGTGCGACCAACATAGAGTAGTCCACAGGGACAGGTCAGGCAGTAGATCACGTAATCATTCAGTAGAACAGTTGTAGAATTCCTCCAAACGGTAAGTCTTATTCTTATGGGTGAACTGTTTCTTACCATGTCGCACAAAGGCACATGTTTTGCATAAAGGCAAAATGCGATTTATTTGTATGCGATTATTTTTTTTAAATATGAGATTGTATAAAGCTCTGTTCCATGTATGTGCATGTATATATATATATATATATATATATATGTGTGTGTGTGTGTGTGTGTGTGTATATATTTATATATATATGTGCATGTATGCGCCCCTGTGTTTGGCTTCCCCCCCTTTATGCATTGCTTCCTAATATGAGAACATTCATTTATACCCCCCCCCCTTTTTTTTTCATTTCCAGCCTTAGTTTTTTTTTGTTACATTTTCTTATTGCCGCTTTAAGTATTGTGGTCCCACTGTTCAGCCCATTTTTAATGGCCACTTTAAGACCATCTGCATCCACCCAGCTTGAGTGCTGGCTTCCTCTGGCTCTTCTGTGTCATGCCACTGCACTTGAGAAAGGAGCGCGCACGCCATGTGAGGCTACTGCGCACGCTCAGAAACGCGTTGTGAGATTGGCTGCTGGATCTCTCACGCTGGGCTCCCCTATCTGTCACGCCGGATGTACCGAGGAGCAGGGCGCCCTTCTGAAGCCGCCAGCCACTGTTTTAAATGTGAGCAGTTTTCCTGCACCTGCCTTACCCTTTTAATTAAACTGATAACACTTAGAGGCGCTTTGCTTTTTATTTTTATTTCCACTTTAAATGCTGAGCTGGCCCTGAGTGTCATCTATTTCAGCCATCAACTACACCAGACTAATGACTATACATGAACTGCATACCCTGTGATGCTACTGTGTATAGGTATGTGTGATGCGCCAACTCCTATCCTGCTTATAAAATTAAGTGGCTACTCTGCACACCGGAAGAGGAAAAGGGTGCTTGAGCAGCACTTGAAAGGAAAGTGACTGCTCTGTGGCCTTGAGGAGGAAGAGAAAATGACACATTAGCATACAAAGGAAAAGTGGCAGCTATGTGCCCTTGAGGAGGGAAAAAAAACCTAGGATGAAATGTATCTTTCCAAAACGTAAAGGCCAATTTGGAGAAAAGTGGGCAGCCTATGACCACAGCATCATACACCTAATTTTTGCTGTTGCCTGCTCTTCCCCCTGTTTGTAGGATTTTCCACCCCCATTTGCTGTTTTCCCCTGTGTGCAGTAAATCTTCCCAAATGTTCTCCTTGTATCAAGGGGATTAAACATCCTCTTTGAAGCCACCCATCAAATTTCCTCCTCACTGCTAGCAGTTCAATGCTCCTCCTGTTCATATTCCTCCTCTGCCCCCTGCCGCTTCATGGCATTACAAATGCAACTGGAAAGCTAGGATGCACTTCTGTGAAAATAATATTCCTTTGCAAAATTACTACAGCTAAGTACTTGCCACTGTGGTGTAGAACAGGCCAAAATAAAGGGTGCACTAGGTGCCAAAAAAAATAGCTGCTATAAAATCTTGAGGAGGAGAAGGACAAAAAGCATCTATTCAAAGTTAAAAAATGGCTGCTATAAGCCCTTGGGGAGAAATGAAAAGTCACTGGCTAAAAGGGCGTGTCCAAAGAGTGGTAATAAATAGCGCATACTCAGACTGGTCTGAGGTGGTAAGTGGGGTCCCCCAAGGCTCAGTCCTGGGACCAACCTTGTTAAATTTATTCATAAAGAGCATTGAGGACAGGATCAGTAGTTCTATATCAGTTTTTGCAGATGACACAAAATTGGGCAGGGCAATAACTGCACAGCATGAATGACCTGGACAAAATAATAGAGTGGGCAACGACATGGCAAATGAGGTTTAATGTGGAGAAGTGAAAGGTTTTGCACTTGGGGACTAAAAACATAAAAGCACAATACACGTTAGGAGGGGAACCTTTGGGGGAATCAAATATGGAGAAAGATCTGGGAGTCTTGGTAGAGGATAGACTAGGCAATAGCATGCAATGTCAAGCGGCAGCTGCCAAATCCGGCAGAATATTAGCATGCATAAAGAAAGGGATGTATTCCAGAAATAAAACTATAATCCTTCCACTTTATAAAACTCTGGTCCGACCACATCTGGAGTATTCTGTCCAGTTCTGGTCGCCAGTCCTCAGTAGGGATGTGTTGGAGGTGGAGAGAGTCCAGTGAAGGGCAACTAAACTAATTAGGGGATTGGAGGACCTTAATTATGAAGAGCGTCTGCAATCAATTGATTTATTCTACCTGGAGAAGAGATGCCTGAGAGGGGACATGATAGCAATTTATAAATATCTCAATGGTGATCTCAGCATAGAAAAAAAGCTATTCACGACTCTAGGGCATACAATGCGATTAGAGGAGAAGCGTTTTACCTCAGGCAACGTGGGGGGTTCTTTACTGTTAGGGCTACAAGATTGTGGAACTATCTACCACAATAGGTGGTTTCTGCGGGAAGTATGGTGGCTTTCAAAAGACTCTTAGACGTACATCTCAAGGATCAGAACATTCAGGGGTATTAGAGATGATTACAGCCACGCACACCTACACAGGTTGAACTGGATTGACTATTGTCTTTATTCAACCTCACCTACTATGTAACTTTAACAATACAAGAAAAAAATGTCAGCTATGCACCCTTGAGAAGGAAGGGAGGAAAAGAGCCAATCATTTTCCACTGGATGGCTTAGAAAGGGCTTCTCCCCCTTTTATTTCTTAATCAAGCTCCTTACATACAGTACTGTCCAGAATACTAGCAGAAAGAATTGTGCTTCACTCTTGGAAAAGTTTCTTCATTCTGTAATACAAACTCTACAGCAGTGTTTCTCAACCTTTTTACTGTTGAGGAACCCCTGGCAAAAGGTTTGAGATCTTGGGGAACTACCAAAATAGCGTTCAGATCTACAGCTCACAGAACATTGGTGAGATCAGCGAGCTGTGATATAACAATTATTTTAGGAAATACCACTAAATAATAGAAATAAATAATAGAACTTGCCTATTTTATGTGAAACTTGTGCTGTTTTTCTTCTGCACAGATGCTCAATTCTGGGTTTAATGTGAAAAAAGCAGTGTATAGGGGGTGGCATGACAGAGCACAGGAGATCAGGACACAATACAGGAGGGACAGCAGGGCAAATTATGGGGCACACCAGGACACATTATGGGGGATACAGCAGAGCACAGAAGGGCGCATTATGGGGCACACAGCAGAACATTGGGCACATCACAAGGCACACAGCAGGGCATAGGACACACAGAAGGGCTTGGGGCACATCATAGGGCACACAGCAGAACATGGGGTACTCAGCAGGGTATAGGGCACACAGCAGAACATGAGGCACAAATCAGAACATGGGGTACACCATGGGGTAAACAGCATAACATGGGGCACAAAGCAGGGCAGACACGAGGCACACAGCAAGGTACAGGGCACACAGCAGGGCATGGAGCACACAGCATGGTACAGGGCACATAGCAGAATACAGGGCACACAGTATGAATCAGGGCAAACAATATGGTGCAGGGCACATAACAGGGTACCGGGCACACAACATGGTGCAGGGTACACATACAGCATGTTACAGGGCACACAACATTATACAGGGCATACAGCATGAAACAGGGCACACAGCATTATACCGGGCACACAGCAGGGCCAACAACATGTACAGGGCACAGCAGGGCACAGGACACACAACTTGGTACAGGGCGGTGCAGGGCACACAGCATGGTACAGGGCACACAGCATGGTACAGGGCACACAGCAGGGTACACAGTATGGTACAAGGCACACCAGGGCACATAGCAGGGTACAGGGCACACAACATGCTAATGGACACACAATATGGTACAGGGCACAGCAGGGCACATAGAAGGGTACAGGGCACACAGCATGGTACAGGGCACACAGCAAGGTACAGGGCACACAGCAGGGTACATAGCAGGGTACAGGGCACACAACATGGTACAAGGCAGTGCAGGGCACACAACATGGTGCAGGACACACAGAATTATACCGGGCACACAGCAGGGCCAACAACATGTACAGAGCACAGCAGGGCACAGGACATTCAACATTGTACAGGGCGGTGCAGGACACACAGCACGGTACAGGGCACATAGCATGGTACAGGGCAGACAGCAAGGTACAGGGAACACAGCAGAGTACATAGCAGGGTACAGGGAACACAACATGGTACAAGGCGGTGCAGGGTCAACAACATGGTACAGGGCACAGGACACACAACATGGTGCACGGCACACAGCAGGGTACCAGTGTACACAGTATGGTACAAGGCACACCAGGGCACAAAGCAGGGTACAGGGCACACATCATGCTACAGGGCACACAATATGGTACAGGGCACAGCAGGGCACATAGAAGGATACAGGGCACACAGAATGATACAGGGCACACAGCAAGGTACAGGGCACACAGCAGGGTACATAGCAGGGTACAGGGCACACAACATGGTACAAGGCGGTGCAGGGCACACAACATGGTACAGGGCACACAGCATAATACAGGGCACACACAACAGGGTACACAACATGGTACAAGGAACAGCAGGGCACATAGCAGGGTACAGGGCACATGATATGGTACAGGGCACACAGCATGGTACAGGGCATACAGCAGGGTACACAACATAGTAAAGG
Organism: Pelophylax lessonae; assembly: GCF_965119305.1. Taxonomy (NCBI): domain Eukaryota; kingdom Metazoa; phylum Chordata; class Amphibia; order Anura; family Ranidae; genus Pelophylax; species Pelophylax lessonae. The sequence goes on from NC_138770.1 coordinate 383,311,896, forward strand.
GCACAGCAGGGCACATAGCAGAGTACATGGCACACAACATAGTACAAGGCAGTGCAGGGCACATAGCAGGGTTCAGGGCAGTGCAGGGCATGGGGGACACAGCAGGGTACAGGGCATGGGGCACAGGAAGGTACAGGGTGCACAGCACGGTACAGGGAGGTGTAGGGCACACAGCAGGATGCAGGGAGGTGTAGGGCACACAGCAGGGTACAGGGCAGTGCAGGGAATAGGCACACAGCAGGGTAAAAGACACAAGGCATATAGCAGGGTACACTGCACAGGCATACAGCAGGGTACAGGATATGGGCATACAGCAGGGTACAGGGCACAGGCATAAAGCAGGGTACAGGACAAGGTTATACAGCAGGGTACAGGACACGAGCATACAGCAGGGTACAGGACATGGGCATACAGCAGGACAAAGGACACGGGCATACAGCAGGGTACAGGACACAGGCATACAGCAGCAGTTTCAAATGCAGAGTGGAGCGAGAAGTAGCTATAATAAAGCCTCTCATAGCATAATCCTTCCCGCCGGCCCCTCCTTTCCTCGCATCCACCCCAGGTGATATCACATACAAGTTGAATTTAGTGCATCTTTACCCTATTCAATAAGCTAAGTAAAAATTCACTTTGAGAAGTGAACATTTAATCGGTTACAAAGTGAATTTCCACTTACCATAGAGAATGAGGTAAAGCTATGGTGACTTCAATCACCTAACCATCTTGTAAACTATCCCCAACAAGGTTTCATGCACTTAATCTCGCCTGAGATCCTGCTGGCTATCTGGTGTCCTAGTAGTATTTCTGAAAGCAGCTTGAAGTTCCAAGATTTAAGTTTATCTCCCTAGTGTGTACAACCATCCATCTTCTACTTACTTACGAAAGATACCCTGACCATGAGTTATCGCCAGCCCGAACCAATATTTTGTCTTCTTGAACCGCAATACAGTGAAGCAAAAGACAACATATCATTTAACATTCATGCTCTTATGATATTTTAACCTAGGATTCTAAAAATGTTGTGTCATGCCACCAACACTTGTTTTCTCATCACTGTACATCTATTTTTATTTTCACTAAAACAGCGACAATTAATCAGTAATATGTCCTACTGCTACCCATGAATTAAATTCCTCAATGAAAACCAAACAGGTGTATTTTTAATAGTATATCAATCCAAGCTAGGTTCCCTGGTACTCTTCCTCTTACATGTTCTTCTTTGACTAGATACGGTACTTACTTAAATCTTGATGTTACCCACCTACACCCGTGTCTACACCAGCTCAAGGTAATAAATGGGTAGGAGAATAAAACTTCTAAATGATTATGACTGCTGCCACTGCATTGTTTTCCTTTAAAATTCTTTCACAGTAAAGGGATGTATCAGCACAGGCTGCACTATACCCACATTTTCTATCAAAATATGTTTATGACAGATTAGTTCTAACTGTAGTGTCATTAGCATAAATAATCCTCAAATTAATTTATATACATTTTAGAGAAGATTAGTAGCCTTCCTCAAAATTTTACTGAATGACAAAATGCATCATAGAAAATAAAATGCAGCTGACACAACATTGTGTAATGTAATGTACTGTAATGTACTGTAAGTTCATTTAAATCAATTAGTGTGATCAACTTCAAATAATTAATACAGCTTTTTTCATGCTGCACTGAAAATGCAGGAAATGCAGTCTGTGACAAAGAGCCTAAGGGCTCTTTCACACGGCCGCTCCGCTGTTTTTCTCCGCTGCGGGACTTTTTTTTTTTTTTCCTTCACGGAGCGGATGACATTTGTGTCATCCGCTTCGTATGTCTGCATATCATCCCATCCGTTTGCGGATGATATGCGGACATAATGTAAGTCTATAGGCATTGCGGATGTCAGCGGATGACACCGCTGACATCCGATTTTCCTTCCTTTCCGTTTTTTGAACGGAGGAAAAATAGGGTTCTGTTCCGTTCCAAAAAACGGAACAGAACTGAAAGGAAGAAAATCGGATGTCAGCGGTTGGTATTCCGCTGACATCCGCAATGCCATTGACTTACATTATGTCCGCAAATCATCCGCAAAAAAATAGGATGATTTGCGGACATACGGAGCGGCCGTGTGAAAGAGCCCTTACATTGCACACTCTGCATGTAAGTGCCCACACATTGGGACTTGAGAATTGGGAATTGTTTTTGTTACAAATGAGCTTAGTGTTCAGTGTTGTGAGATGTTTGACGGGAATTTCTCTAGTGAATGTCCTATAATTAGTGTTGAGCGAACCCAGACTGTATTGTTCAGGATCGTACCAGACTTTTGGGTGTTCGGTATCCGGACACGGACCCGAACATTTTACTGTATATTCAGTATACAGTCCATTTTTCAGTAATTTTATTTCATGTTTTGGCGTGGTTTTAATGTTTTGGCGCGGTTTTAACAGCTGCAGGGCAGCCAATCAACAAGCTTTTAACTAGTGTGCCCTTAGAAGCCATCACGGCCATGCCTACTAATGGCATGGCTGTGATTGGCCAGTGCAGCATGTGACCCAGACTCTATATAAGCTGGAGTCACGTAGCGCCGCACGTCATTCTGCTCTAACTACTGTAGGGTCAGGTTCCTGCTGCTGCTGATATGAGGGAGAGATAGGAGATTATTGTAGGGGCAGGCTGGAGATTGCTTTCAGGGAAAGAATAGGAGTATCTTCTTTAATCAGACAGCGATCTACATCGATTTTATTGTGTGGGGGTGCAGTGTACGATCTTTTTGCCCTGATCTGAGCCCAGTGAGGAGGAGGGAGAAAAAAAAACTTTTATCAGTCTGTTATAGGTTGGCGGCGTGCGGCGTGCAGCGGCCATGTAATGCAAGCTCAGTGCATATGTGTCTGCTTAATCTGGATTTTAAAAAAAAAACTTTTTTCCTTCATATTTTACAGTGACATACAGTGTTTAGACACCACTGTTCTAATTTGCTATTCAAAAATCACCAATGTAAGGGAAAAATAATTATTTTTCAGTTTTTAGGGGAAAAAAATATTTTTCAGTTTTTTATTCAAATGTGTTTTTTTTATTCAATAGCGGAATAGAACAACAACAGTATCCAACCTGTTAGGCGTGTAGTAGCCATGTAACGCAAGCTCAGTGCATATGTGTCTGCTTAATCTGGATTTTAAAAAAAAAACTTTTTTCCTTCATATTTTACAGTGACATACAGTGTTTAGACACTGCTGTCCTATCGTGCTATTCAAAAATAACCAATGTAAGGGAAAAATAATTATTTTTCAGTTTTTAGGGGAAAAAAATATTTTTCAGTTTTTTATTCAAATGTGGTTTTTTTTATTCAATAGCGGAATAGAACAACAACAGTATCCAACCTGTTAGGCGTGCGGCGTGTAGTAGCCATGTAACGCAAGCTCAGTGCATATGTGTCTGCTTAATCTGGATTTTTAAAAAAAAACTTTTTTCCTTCATATTTTACAGTGACATACAGTGTTTAGACACTGCTGTCCTATCGTGCTATTCAAAAATCACCAATGTAAGGGAAAAATAACTATTTTTCAGTTTTTAGGGAAAAAAAATATTTTTTCAGTTTTTCATTCAAATGGGGTTTTTTTTTATTCAATAGCGGAATAGAACAACAACAGTATCCAACCTGTTAGGCATGCGGCGTGTAGCAGCCATGTAATGCAAGCTCAGTGCATATGTGTTTGCTTAATCTGGATTTTTAAAAAAAAAAAAAATTTTCCTTCGTATTTTACAGTGGCATACAGTGTTTAGACACTGCTGTTCTAATCTGCTATTCAAAAATCACCAATTCAATGGGAAAATAAAAAATTTTCATTCATACGTTACTGTGAGATACACCCGTTGGATACTGTTGTTCTATTCCGCTATTCAATAAACACCCATTCAGGGAAAAAATATTAAATTGCGGCCTAGTCTGCATCTGTACGTGTGAGATACACCCTTTTAGATACTGTTGTTCTATTCTGCTAATGAATAAACACTCATGTAGGAGAAAGAAAGATATTAAATTGCGGCTTAGGCTGTATCTGTACGTGTGAGATACACCCTTTGTATACTGTTGTTCTATTCCGCTATTCAATAAACACCCATACAGGGAAATAATATTAAATTGCGGCCTAGTCTGCATATGTTACTGTGAGATACACCTGTTGTATACTGTTGTTCTATTCCGCTATTCAATAAACACCCATTTAGGAAAAAAATATTATATTGCGGCCTAGTCTGCATATGTTACTGTGAGATACACCCGTTGTATACTGTTGTTCTATTCCGCTATTCAATAAAATTGCGGCCTAGTCTGCATATGTTACTGTGAGATACACACGTTGTAAACTGTTGTTCTATTCCGCTATTCAATAAACACCCATTTAGGGGACAGAAAGATATTAAATTGTGGCTTAGTCTGTATCTGTACGTGTGAGATACACCCTTTGGATACTGTTGTTCTATTCTGCTATTCAATAAACACCCATTTAGTGGACAGAAAGATATTAAATTGTGGCTTAGTCTGTATCTGTACATGTGAGATACACCCTTTGGATACTGTTGTTCTATTCTGCTATTCAATAAACACCCATTTAGGGGACAGAAAAATATTAAATTGTGGCTTAGTCTGCATCTGTACGTGTGAGATACACCCTTTTAGATACTGTTGTTCTATTCTGCTATGCAATAAACACCCATTTAGGGGACAGAAAGATATTAAATTGTGGCTTAGTCTGTATCTGTACGTGTGAGATACACCCTTTGGATACTGTTGTTCTATTCTGCTATTCAATAAACACCCATTTAGGGGACAGGAAGATATTAAATTGTGGCTTTGTCTGTATCTGTACGTGTGAGATACACCCTTTGGATACTGTTGTACTATTCTGCTTTTCAATAAACACCTATTTAGGGGACAGAAAGATATTAAATTGTGGCTTAGTCTGTATCTGTACGTGTGAGATACACCCTGTGGATAATGTTGTTCTATTCAGCTATTACAAAAGCACCCATTTAGGGGACAGAAAGATATTAAATTGTGGCTTTGTCTGTATCTGTACGTGTGAGATACACCCTTTGGATACTGTTGTTCTATTCTGCTTTTCAATAAACACCCATTTAGGGGACAGAAAGATATTAAATTGTGGCTTAGTCTGTATCTGTACGTGTGAGATACACCCTTTGGATACTGTTGTTCTATTCTGCTATTCAAAAAAACTCTTTAAGGGGACAGAAAGATATTAAATTGTGGCTTTGTCTATATCTGTACGTGTGAGATACACCCTTTGGATACTGTTGTTCTATTCTGCTATTCAATAAACACCCATTTAAGGGACAGAAAGATATTAAATTGTGGCTTAGTCTGCATCTGTACGTGTGAGATACACCCTATTAGATACTGTTGTTCTATTCTGCTATTCAATAAACACCCATTTAGTGGACAGAAAGATATTAAATTGTGGCTTAGTCTGTATCTGTACGTGTGAGATACACCCTTTGGATACTGTTGTTCAATTCTGCTATTCAATAAACACCCATTTAGGGGACAGAAAGATATTAAATTGTGGCTTAGTCTGCATCTGTATGTGTGAGATACACCCTTTTAGATACTGTTGTTCTATTCTGCTATTCAATAAACACCCATTTAAGTGAAAATTCATAATTTTGCAGCGTTTGCTGATTATGTTACTGTGAGATACCCCCTTTAAATTTGTTTGCCGCATCTCCTTCCACCATCAAGGATTGCAGGGCACTTCAGTTTGCCACCTGTTGCTAACTCCTCCTACTCCACTTCCTCATCCTCATCCTCTACCGCCTCCGCATCCGGAGTAGTGATCATTTCCAAGGCTTTCAGGGCAGTCATTCACAAGTGGCTCTGAGGGGGGGTTCCTGTACCCACAAACCCCAGGTACACAATTTTCCAGCAAGGGCACAGTTATGGAGGATGACAAGGTGGAGAATGAGGAGAAGGAGGAGATGGAGGAGGAGGAACCATGTTCACAGCAGGGTGGCACCCAGATAACTGATAACAACAGATACTACACTTGATCTTAGCCAAAAGATCGAGAAGCGATGCTGGTGGCATTCCCACCTGACAGCAGGGGGACAGTGGAAGCACAAGGCGAAGGCAGAGGAGGTCGCCAATGCAGCCAGGGCACCGCCAGCACCTCAAAGGCAGGGTTAGCATGTATGAAATGTGGAAAAGCTTTGTCGGCATGCCACAACAACCAGGACCACCAGCTGTTTTTTTTTTCAGACTATCACACGGTGGGTGCATAAAAAAGTGCTTATCAAAAAAGTGAAACTCAAAAAGTGCACAGGGTGTACACATGGTCCCTGACCCTCATCCCCCGGGGCGCAAGGCTCCTGACAGGGACTGGGGTACTTGCACTGGCTAACCTGGCCAAAACCAGGCAGCCCCGTTCTTTATGAGGTCTGCTGAAACAGACCACCCCAAGTACTAGGTGGGGCTCTCCCAAAGAAAGACCCAAGGAGAGAGGGCAAACCAAGCCAGAAGGCCATATCCACCCCCTCCCAAGACTTTCAGGGACAGGCCCAAGGACCTACACCCTACTAATCACGCTGTGCAAAATAAAGTGTACCGCCACAATAAAAAACACAAAACATGAGACACACAACACATAAAAGTGGGGAAAGCAATAGTGAAGAAGAAGTGCAAGCTTAGAGCCACGTTGCAATACTATGGCAGGCCCTTCGGCCAGGAATAAAAAATTCCACTGGTCCTGACTCCTGACCAAAAGGCCTGGCCCTAGAGGCAGGTGTGCAAAACGTGTGTAGGAAGTGCAGTGTCCTTGGTGCCATACTCATAGTGTTGCCATCCACCGTGAGTTATGGCACCCCTGGACTGCCACTCCAGGCGCACATACACCACAGGCTTTTCAGAATCCCAGTCCCTGGCAAGACCAGTGCAGCCCCATCCCTACCAGAAGGCCTCAGAACTTAGACAGCTTTGGGAGAGCCCGGCCCACAACCAGGGACACATACCTTTTCCAAGGCCAGACTCAACCCAGAAGGGGGAAAAAAGCCCCCATGCCGCCATCACCGTTCCTTACCATATGTGTAAGAAGGGATAACTGCGCTATGTAATTTAATAAAGAAAGCAGCAGCTTTAAGTGTGACAACACCAAACAATAGATTAAATAAACCAAGCTGCGCTAAAAACAATATAACAGTGCTATGACCACACATGTGTGTATATTGAAAACTATTATTATGAGAAATTATTGTGAAAAATTGTGAAAGTCCATAAAGTCTCTAATCAAAATAAATTCCTCAATGGTAATGACAGGAATCTTCAAGTATAGTGGAACCTCCACTGGTAGTACAATCTGCTTACCAGAGTGTGGTGAATAGTGAGCCAATTCAGGGGATTTCACTCCCCAAGCCACCGAAAGATATCTCTCTTGTGGGTTTATATTCCGCTGTATTCCGAATATCCTGGACCACGAGTAGCCTCAACCGATATTAGACCATACATATAGGAAAAAAGATACGGAATCCCAAAGCGTAATACTGATATAAATTATATATATAAAACGTAGGGGGGAAACCAAAAATTTGCAAAATATAATGTGAAGATCAATCACACAAACAACTGTGAAGGGACCGTAAAGTGACAGAAATCCAAAGAAGGATTCCACCAAAGTATCCACAACCAAGTGTACAAACTACTTACCAGATGTCTGATATTTATTCGCCAAAGTGCAATAAGAGATGATACTATGATCAATTTCAAAAATAATAACCACCAACGATAGTGCGAGCTGCTTACCAGAAATGAATTAGTAATTGCAAAATGTAAAAAATGGACAATCCAGATATAGTCCAGACTCCACCTAAAACAGTGACCGCCACCCGATGTTGCAAACCGCTTACCAGAAGTTGGTGTATGTATTGCCAAATAGAAATAGGGTACATCCAAGGTCACATATGCTCCAGCAATCCAGTAGCGAAAGGTTCAATAGCCTCCAATAGTAGTAAATTGAAGTCACACAGCATGGGCATCGATCGCCAGGTCACTTGTGGCATGTCAGGAGGAGCATGTTGTGATAAAAAAAGGTAATTAGTGGCAGGTGATGCAAAGCATAAAAGACAGAAAAAGGCAACATTGCACACCTAACATTCCTGCTTATGTGCAAAAGAGAGAGAGAGAGTAACAATGAAGGGAGTTTACCAAAAACTGGAGCAGCCAGAATCTGGATCCCGCAGTACTTGTCTGTACCTTGTGCAGAATAGGCCTTACCCAGCCATTGTTGTAATTGATCTTTCTTACTCTTTTGGAGTGTACCCTAATTTAAAAAAAAATATATAAAAACCAAAACCAGTGTTGGCTACCTCGTCCTCCTCCTCCACCGCTGCCGCTTCCACCTACACCGCCACATCCACTGCCACCTCAACCTCCTACTCCAATAGGTGCCTCGTCCTCCTAGATCAAGATGATTATTTTTTTCTGTTTTTTATGTTATTTTAAGTTATTTCCCTATCCAAATTTGTTTGCAGAGCACTTGCCATGCTCTTAAGAAGATTTTGCTGCCATTTGCAGCCCTCTAGCCCTTTCCATGTTTGTTTTAGAGCCATTTTAGTGCTCAAAAGTTGGGGTCACCACTGACTTCAATGGGGTTCGGGATCGGGGTAAAGTTCGGGTTAAGTCCGGGTCACAAACCCAGACTTTTTTTCAAGTTTGGCCGGACTCGCTGAACCCTGACATCCAGATGTTCGATCAACTCTACCTATAATGCATTACCAAAGCCATCAGTTGCCAAACTCTTGCACTTCAACCAATGATGGTTTTGACCCAAAGTGCAGCCCATACACTATGAAAGCCTGCTTTTCCAGCAGCCTCTTCAAAGTGGAAGAGCTGACATTGCTTAGAGGGGAGTGAGTTGGTTAGTGTAGTGTGCTACTATGACATTGTGCTATACAATATAAGTGCTATATTAAGTGCCTCATATTTAATACTCATACTTTGCAGTGAAATGCAGTTTGTGTGGCTAGCGAGAGTGGTGTGTAAGCCCACCTCCATGCACTGTGATTTTCTTAAGACCCAGCATTCTTTTTTTAACCACTTCAATACCGGACACATTCACCCCCTTCCTGCCAAGGCCAAGTTTATGCTTTCAGTGATCTTGCACTTTGAATGACAACTGCACAATGCAACACTGCACCCACCACTGGGGTTTTTTATTTTTTGCTAAATAAGCGAAAAAAGACTAAAAAATGTTTTTTAAAAAAAGTTTTTTCTTAGTTCATGTTAAAAAATTTGGCAAATAAGTTATTTTTCTTCTTCCCCGATATCGCTAATGAGGCTGCACTGAAGTGCACTGATGAACACTGATGAGGCAGCACTGATGGCAACTGATGGGCACTGACTGGCACTTATGAGGCTGAATTGATGTGCACTGATGGGCACTGATGGGGATGCACTGATAGGTGGCACTGATGGGCACTGATAAGCTGCACTGATGGGCATTGATTGGCACTGATGGGGCTGCACTGATTATCAGTGCCCTGAATATTAGTGTAAACATTGTCCTTAGTGTGCCCTTAGACTTGCCAGTTATCAGCTCTCCTTTCCTTACATAGGGACAGCATGTGAGGAAAGTAGAGGTAAAAACAGGCACGTCTGTTTACATGTGACCAGTTGTGATTGGACACATCTAATCACATGGTAAGGGGCTACTGTGATTGACCTTTTTATCTGCGATCAGGTGTGTTAAAAAGACAAAAAGGTCACAGAGCACTAGCGCTGTAACTGTCTTCCGGGGGCAAGAACTGGTTAATCAAATACTTTTTAATAAAATATTTTTTTCTCATACAGTGTAGATGAAAAAAAATGTCCACACAAAATAATAAAAATAAAGAAAACTTGTTTGGATATGTAGCAACCACCGCTAAAGTATATTGACATTACATCACAATCAGTAATTCAATTAAATTCCTCACCTTAGACCCATCATAGAGCAGCAACACTATTGGAGTCAGGGAGATCATCCTCACTAATGAGGGTTACATATGGGGGTAATAGCCAAGAGGATCAAATCTTATTAAATGTATTCAAACAACACCTATGCTTATAAGTAAGTTGCTCTCTATCATGCACAGCATTCACTGCCATGCACCACTGAACACAAGTTGGAGGATTAGGAGATAGCCAACGTTTAGAAATCAAATTACGAGCAAAGAATAACAAACGGCTAAATAAAAAGTTCTTGGAAAAATATTGCCAGTCCTCCAGGAATATGCCCAAAAGGGCAGATTTTGGGTCAGGAATCAATTGAATTGAACAAAGTTCTGATAAAATGTTAAATATATCTATCCAGTACCAAAATAATTTAGGACAATGCCATAACATAGGAATTAATGTGCCTGTATGCACACTACAGCAGGGGGAATTAGGTTAAGGTTTGCGACCCCGATAATTTTTTTTTGAGGGGTATAATAGACTGTATGGTCTATAAAAAGCTCTGTCAGCTTTTTTTTTGTTTTTGTTTTTTTGTACAGTCTCTTCCCACCCCAATTTTCCTTCTTTTACACCTACATAAACAACCCTCAAAACCCAAAAATAAAAAAAATAAAATAAACCAGAGGGGAAGGAAAGAGGGGAAAGGGAAAAAAAAAGAAAAAGGGGGGGTTGGATATTGATCCCTTTCATTTCCTGGCAGGCAAAGAAAAATACTCAACGCTTACATCATACTTCCATTCAATTTTTCAATCTAGTAGTGCTATACCTTCTCTCGATAAGATAAATAGATTCCATGCTCCCCACTTCTCTATATATTTTTCCCTCTTATGTTGAGCTGTCATTACTAAATCCTCCATTTTGTTTATTTCCCCTATTTTCCGAACCCAACCTGCTATTGTTGGAGATGTTTGTTTTTTCCAGTTAAGGGGTATACAAAGTCTGGCCGCATTTGCAAGATGACATATTACCGATTCTCTATATTTCCTCATTGATGAGTTATTTAGTTGTAGAAGAAAAAAAGCCGGATCTTCCGGAATCTCAACTTCTGTAAACTTTTGCATGATCACTCTAACCTTTTTCCAAAAGTCCGTCAATTTGGGGCAAGACCAAAAAATATGGATTAACGTGCCCTCTTCTACCGAGCAGCGCCAGCATCGATCAAAGTTATTAATCGAGATTTTGTGTAATTTATATTTAGTGTAATACCACCTTGTCAATATTTTAAAATTTGTTTCTTGATATTTAGTACATATAGAGGATTTATGGACAAGGTTGATCATACTCTGACGCTGCTCTGGTGAGAAGGCACGAGACAACTCCCTCTCCCATTTGTCAAAATAAGATAATTGATATTGCCTTTCAGGTGTATTTATCAGATCATATATTTTGGATATCACGTGATAAATTGATAAATATTTCCTGCATCTGAGCAGTATCTTTCAAAGGTTGTCAATTGACGGTTATAATTCTGAGGGTTAGGGATTGAGCGAAGAAAATGTGATAATTGAAGAGCGTTCCAGAAGGGAAGTCTAAAAACATCCATCTCATTCATTAATGTTTCCAGAGAAGGCCATTTATCTTCCCTTAAGAAATGTACGGCTTGGAAATGACCTGTCATACTGAGAGATCTAAAAGATTGTGCCTCCATGCCTATGGGAAATTTTGGGTTCTCCAAAATTGGGAGTAATGGCGAATCATATGTAGATAAAGAATTCTGGAAGCAAAGTTGTGAACAAATTTGTAACGTCGTACCAATTAACTGATGTGATTTCAACTCTGTTTTTTTTTTGAGGTGTATAATAGACTGTATGGTCCATAAAAAGCTCTGTCAGCTTTTGAGAGGGGGGGGAAGTAAAACTTGTTTGTCTCAGCTGCAGGTTCTGTTGCTATGTTGCTACTGCCCCCCCCCCCCCACTGTTATTTGGAGGTGTTTATTTTTGCTTCTCCTTAATAGCAGTTCATTTTCTTTTGAAGCCCTCTTTTGGGGTGCTTATGACAAAGGACCCTCCCCCCAACAGGATATTGCACTAAACCTGTAGATAAATTAGAGCACCAGAGCCTTTGCTAAGCAGAAGAGTAGGTTTGCTAATAAAGTTGGCAATGCCTCTACCCAGGAAAGGGCTTATGTGAACAGAGGGGATTCCCTTCCTGGAAAATTAATCTGTAATCAAATCAATTTAATAATTGGGAGGAGAGGAACAACTGCCACCAGCATATAACAATAACTATAAACAAATATATATATATATATATATATATATATATATATATATACATACCAGTATAGAAATAATACAAGCTTTATTTAAGAAAAGATGAATAATACTACTACATACATCCGATGTGCAAACATATATTATCAGCAAAGAGCCCGACAAAAGTCCTGGTCAAATTGAGCACATACCCGTCTACCAAGGTATATAGTTATTAATAGAGCTATCACCAGATGAGTGTTGCAGCATAATTCAGTTGCAGAGGCCCCCAAGGATGATCACGATGTCTTGGTGTTGGAGACCTGAAGACAAGATTGGCGGCGATGAGGAGACCCTCCAGCCTTTATCCAACCAACCTGGAATGCAGCTTTTCACCAACAGAAAATGTGGTGTGGCACTGGAAATCAGAGTTAACCTATCTACCCTGTGTTTAGTCCCTAGTAGCATCTACCCTATCATGCAGCCAGACCACTAACTACCAGTAGTGACTATCAGATGCCCAACCTGGCTGCTGGTTATTAAGCCCTGAGCTAAAACTAGCTATAGAATTCCAGACCAGAAGGGAAAGGAAGAAATAAAATAACAGGAGCTTCATAAAAACTTGATTGCAATAAACAGAGTTACTTACTGGACTACTACACACATACAGTAGCACAGACCTAGCTATCTGGCACTGTGCATGTGAGATAATACCAAATATGACAAAGTTACAATGCCTGCCACAAGGATTCAGATGCACACTCAAGAAGCTATAGGCAGCTGCAATTAACTATTAGAACATAGGAATACTTGAATACTAGTCTGTGCTTCTGGCCTGGGTGAAATACAACAGCAGCAACAGTTTCTGTGTGTGTAAGGTTATGTGGCTCAGTTCCTCTCCCGCTTCACTTTCTCCTTCTGGGATTTTTAACACAGCTCCATAGATACAGGAAGTTATCTAATAAACAACTCACAGCACAGCTACATAGAAATATAGACAGTAAACAGCAGCAGATCCCTACACATTTTTTCCTTATGCAAAAATAAATAAAACATTTTTTATTTTGCTTGTATCATTTTTGGGTGGGTGTCTGTTTTTTTTTTACAGTTTTTGTCCTTGAGCTTTATTTTATTTGCTTTTTTTGTTGCGTTTTTTGTTTATTTGTTATGGTCAGCAGCATCATCAACAGGTTGAATCTGTTGGAGTCAACACAACAGGTGCTCTCTGTTTACAGTGGGCCACCACAGATTGTTGAGATGTTCTTTAGAATACTAAAGAATCACAGTTTAGAGCAGGGCTCAAAATTTTAAGTCCTGAGCTACTATTGTTAAGGGTTACTCGCCACCAGTTTCCCCACCCAACTCCTACCCTGCCCCGCCCCTAATTGCGCCCCTAAACACGCCCTCATAAATTATCTCATAAAATTACACTGTTAAATGTTTTTGCATTAATGCAGAGGTTACAAAAAAAATATTAATAACAACGTTTTCAGTGCCCATCAGTGCAGCCTCATCAGTGCCCATCAAGGGTCTGGAGAGCGGGGGGGCTGAAGAGCACTGGGGGGGCTGGAGGGGGGGCTGAAGAGCACTGGGGGCGGCTGCAGAGCACTAAGGGGCTGGCTGGAGGGGGGGCTGAAGGGCACTGAGGGGCTGGAGGGGGGCTGAAGAGCACTGGGGGGGGGGCTGGAGGGGGGGCTGGAGGGGGGGCTGCAGAGCACTGGGGGGGCTAGAGGGGGGGCTGAAGAGCACTGGGAGGGCTGAAGAGCATTGGGGGGCTGGAGGGGGCCTGAAGAGCACTGGGAGGACTGAAGAGGGGGGCTGAAGAGGGGGGGCTGTGCAGCACTGGGGGGGCCAGCAAAAGAAAAAAAGAAGTTGGATAGGAGAAGCGGTGGGGCGGTGGGGCAGTGGGCGGCTGCATATAGAGGAATTGATCTTTACATATTCCTCCTGCAACCGCTGAATGCCTGCAGAGAGGAGAATCACACGTCCTGGTTGGCAAGGTGTTCTGTCTATCAAAGAAGCTGGGCTAGGAGGCGGGACTGTGTGTGTCGGCGAGCGCCCGGCAATTACAATTAAAGCTGTTACAGTGGGATGATCTGCGCTCTGACCCGCTTTCCTCTCCTCTCGCTCCCAGAGCTCGCCCTACATAATTTCCCACTCCCAAAATGCAAGCAGGCGAGTAGAAAATTTGAGGGCTGGTTTAGAGTACACCCAAGCACCAATCCCTCCCTATGCAGTTTTTCCAATAGGCACACATAAAAGTAGGGAATAAGCCCCACATTATCATCAATATGTCTGGCGGGCCTACAGGGAGAGGCAGAAATTCCTGTACAGGGGGGGCAAGCAGCCTCTGTGTTCACAGAGTTAGAAGGAGGCAAAACCCCACCAGCAAACACGCAAGTTTTGTTACCCCAGCTGCTGCATCTTGGACAAATTTCTGCCTTTACAACTCCTGCCTTTCCAGCGGGTGGATCCTGGCCTCTTTTGGGGCCTCTGCTGTACAGGCAGTGGCAGATTCCCGGCCACAATTTATCTGCCCATAAGACTATCCCTGTCCTTTATTGTTACATGTTTCCACATTGCTTGACCACATAGTGAGCAGCAAGGTCATTATGGCCACAGACCAACTTTCAATAGGTATAGACAGGGGTGTTATATATCATTCATGGCCCACTGAGTGACTACGCTGCCAGCCAGGGAAGATGCAGGAGAGGGCACATTGTTTGAACTTGTGCAGTTATCCTGCATCCCCTATAGCTGCTCGTGACAGTGCCAGAGCTGTTCCCTCCACGTTCTCCTCTTCCCCATTTGCCCCCTCCTGCTGAGTTATCATTTGATCCACTAGCCCCCTTTTAAGCATTCAAAAGGTTATTCTACAGCTCATACTAAAGGTTGCCATAAAATGTTGCAGCTGGTATGCTTAGAGCCACACTTAGGAAGAGATTCTTTCAGTTCGGCAGGGGCAAGCCAATAAGCAGTTAACCTGGAGTAACTTATGCCAGGAATACAGTAGTGGTGTGCGATAATGACACCAACCTGCTGTCCACCCCTTCAGTGGGGAAAGTTGACACACATGCTTTCAACCTTTTGGTGCAGTGGTTCCTGGATAGGTTCCCAGGTTTACAATATCTTCTGAGGCAGGCCAGTAGAGTGTGTAGCAATTTCAGGTCCTCCTGTAGAGGCAGGGTTTAGCCGAGTGAAATTCAGCAGAAATTCCATCTGGTCACAAATCACCTGAATTTGCGACATGCTGACCAGCTGTTCCAACGCCAATGGCTACTGATACAGGCTGCATGCACTGTATTGTAATTGTCATTCAGTGACATTGTATCAGGTGTGCTCCTGCTGGAGCACACACTGCATGGCATCATAGACAGGTCATGGTAGGCACAGGAGGAGGAGTATGATTGTCTTGGAAACATTGACGCTCATGAACCATAGGGCAGTTTTCAAGGGGTGGGTTTCATGCTTCCCAAATCAATGGAGAAGTATGTGACTGGGGGAGGGAGCTCAGAATAATGTCATCCTCAGCGACCAGGAGGACTCCGATTCCACTGCCTTCAATAATTTAGAGCACATGGGCTCCCTAATACTACAGAGTCTCTGAAAGCTGCCCCGCCCTATTATATTGTAAGCTCTTGTGAGCAGGGCCCTCCTAATCCTCTTGTATTTTGTTGTATTTTAACTGTACTGTCTCCCTTTTATATTGTAAATAGGGATGATCGAACTTTTCAAAAGTTCGGTTAGGCCAGAACATCCGAACTTCCCGAAAGTTCAGCCCCGATTTCAGAACCCCATTGAAATCAATGGGACCCGAACTTCGGTAATAAAAAAACACCATTTTGAAGCCCTAAAACCCAATAAATGCCCCTAAAAAGTGCCTAGGGTTCTGGGTCATACCCCAGGGACTATTAATCACACAAAAAAAAAGTTCTTAAAAATTTTCATTTTTGATAGAGAGCCAATTATTGAAAAAATTAAAAAAAAAAGAGATTTTTTGATTTTGACTTTGGATTTAGTATCTGGGGGGGTCTAAAAAGTGTACCTGTGAAGTTTCAGCTCTGTAGCATGTCCAGAACCATAAAAAAAAGATAGTTTGTATTTTGTCTCTTAGAACACAGGTTGTTGGCTTCTCGCTTTTCACACATTGCCGGTTTAATAGCAGCCGTTTTTTGGGCATTTTCTGGGTTCTTTTGAGGCAGGAAAAACATCTGAACTTGTGTATATGGGTATATATACCACTATACACAAGTTCAGATGTTTTGCCTGCCTCTAAAGAACCCAAAAAAATGCCCAAAAAAACGCCTGCTACTAAACCGGCAAGGTGTGAAAAGAGCGAAGCCATATTACAGTTCTATAATTGCACTAATAAAAATTATCTTTTTTTTATGGTTCTGGACATGCTACAGAGCTGAAACTTCACAGGTACATCTTTTAGACCCCCCAGACACAAAATCACACAAAAAAGTTCTTAAAAATTGTCATTTTTGATAGAGAGCCAATTATTGAAAAAATTAAAAAAAATTCTTTGGATTTAGTATCTGGGGGGTCTAAAAAGTGTCCCTGTGAAGTTTCAGCTCTGTAGCATGTCCAGAACCAGAAAAAAAGATAATTTTTCAGTAGAGCAGGGATGGTGGGACCCTCCTTTTACACTTATATGATCTTTTTTTTCTGGTTCTGGACATGCTACAGAGCTGAAACTTCACAGGTACACCTTTTAGACCCCCCAAACACAAAATCCCACAGAAAAAGTTCTTAAGAATTTTCATTTTTGATAGATTTTTGATAGAGAGCCAATTATTAAAAAAAAAATTCTTTGGAATTAGTATCTGGGGGGTCTAAAAATTGTACCTGTGAAGTTTCATCTCTGTAGCATGTACAGAACCATAAAAAAAAAAGATTGTTTGTATTTTGTCACTTAGAACACAGGTTGTTGGCTTCTCGCTTTTCACACATTGCCGGTTTAGTAGCAAGCGTTTTTTTGGGCATTTTTTGGGTTCTTTGGAGTCAGGAAAAACATCTGAACTTGTGTATAGTGGCATAAAAAAAAAAGATTGTTTGTATTTTGTCACTTAGAACACAGGTTGTTTTTTATGGTTCTGTACATGCTACAGAGCTGAAACTTCACAGGTATTTTTTTTTTCAATAATTGGCTCTCTATCAAAAATGACAATTTTTAAGAATATTTTTTTGTGTGATTTTGTGTCTGGGGGGTCTAAAATGTGTACCTGTGAAGTTTCAGCTCTGTAGCATGTCCATAACCATAAAAAAAAGATCATTTGTATTAGTGCTATTATTGAACAGGTTGTTTGATTCTCGCTTTTCACACCTTGCCAGTTTAGTAGCAGGCGTTTTTTTGGGCACTTTTTTGGGTTCTTTAGAGGCAGGCAAAACATCTGAACTTGTGTATAGTGGTATATATACCCGTATACACAAGTTCAGATGTTTTGCCTGCCTCCAAAAACCCCAAAAAAATGCCTGCAACAACACACCTGGGCGTTTTTTTTTTTTACGCTAGCGTTTTTTTGGGCATTTTTTTGTGTTCTTTGGAGGCAGGCAAAACATCTGAACTTGTGTATAGTGGTATATATACACACATACTTATATGTATATACACACCTAGACATATATAGGTGTGATAGGAGCGTAACTATATTGGTGTTAATTATTTCATTAGCGCAAGTAGTTTTTTCTGCTCCTTTCACACCTATATATGTCTAGGTGTATATATACATACATGGGTGTGTATATATACCCCCTATACACATGTTCAGATGTCATGTCTGACTCCAAACATGTGCTCAAAAAATCACTAGCAACGCCTGCAGCCAAAAAGAATGCTGGCGGCGGCGAAGCCATATTACTGAAGCGAAAGTGACTTGAGAGAAACTAGCTTTTCTCTATAGCGGTCACCCTGCTATGGAAGGGTTTGGTCACCCTGCCATAGCAGTCACTGTCAGTTAACCCTACACTACACTATGGTCCCCTTACACTTAACACTTTCCCTAGAGAAACTGAATAAATTAAAGCTAGCTAAAGTGTAAAAGAGCACTCTAACTACACTAGATATCCCTTTCATCACACTAAAAATTGCTAAATGACACTTTGTAACACTTTGTAACAGAAGTAACAGAACAGCATTCCACTCTCTTCCATGTCCCATATAAGAATGCTAGGAATTTGGCGGGGGGCTATCTTATATACTGGGGGGCTTATTCACTATGATTGGACTATGGACCCCCTAGTCACTCCAATCACATTCCTAGCATTCTCCTGCCCCCTCAATTGGCTTTTGCTAATGGTTCTGGTCCAATCATGGGCTTTTAAAGCCCATTTCCTGTCCCATTGCATTTTGGTCGGTTCTGTTTGCCGAATTTCAAACTTTTTGGGCAAAAAGTTCTAAATTCGACTGAACCTCGAACACCCAATGTTCGGGCCGAACCGATGGTCGACCCGAACCGTTCGATCATCCCTAATTGTAAAGCCCTGCGTAAACTGTTGGCGCTATATAAATCCTGTATAAAAATATAATAGGCCCCAGAGTTTGTGGCTAGGGATGATCGAACTTTTGAAAAGTTCGGTTCGACCAGAACACCCGAACTTCACGAAAGTTCGGTTCGGATTTCAGAACCCCATTGAAATCAATGGGACCCGAACTTCTGTAATCAAAAAACACCATTTTTAAGCCCTAAAACCCAATAAATGCCCCTAAAAAGTGCCTAGGGTTCTGGGTCATGCCCCAGGGACTATTAATCACACAAAAAAAAGTTCTTAAAAATTGTCATTTTTGATAAAAAAGCCAATTATTGAAAAATTAAAAAAAAAAAAAAAGAGATTTTTTTTGATTTTTACTTTGGATTTAGTATCTGGGGGGTCTAAAAGGTGTGCATGTGAAGTTTCAGCTCTGTAGCATGTCCAGAACCATGAAAAAAAAAAAGATAATTTTTCAGTAGAACAGGGATGTGGTTCGGGAGCCTCCTTTAACTTTAACACCCATATGATCTTTTTTTCTGGTTCTGGACATGCTACAGAGCTGAAACTTCACAGGTACACCTTTTAGACCCCCCAGACACAAAATCACACAAAAAAAGTTCTTAAAAATTGTCATTTTTGATAAAAAAGCCAATTATTGAAAAATTAAAAAAAAAAAAAAAAAAAGAGATTTTTTGATTTTTACTTTGGATTTAGTATCTGGGGGGTCTAAAAGGTGTGCATGTGAAGTTTCAGGTCTGTAGCATGTCCAGAACCCCCCAAAAATTAGCATTTTCTTATAATTTTTATTAGAACAGGAATACGGCTTCTCTACGGCGCTTTTTCTTGCATTTATCGGGCATTTTTGGAGGCAGGCATGACTTTTTTTGGATTTAGTGTCTGGGGGGTCTAAAAAGTGTACCTGTGAAGTTTCAGCTCTGTAGCATGTCCAGAACCAGAAAAAAAGATAATTTTTCAGTAGAGCAGGGATGGTGGGACCCCTCTTTTACACTTATATGATCTTTTTTTGGGGTTCTGGACATGCTACAGAGCTGAAACTTCACAGGTACACCTTTTAGACCCCCCAGACACAAAATCACACAAAAAAAGTTCTTAAAAATTGTCATTTTTGATAAAAAAGCCAATTATTGAAAAATTAAAAAAAAAAAAAAAAAAAAGAGATTTTTTGATTTTTACTTTGGATTTAGTATCTGGGGGGTCTAAAAGGTGTGCATGTGAAGTTTCAGGTCTGTAGCATGTCCAGAACCAGAAAAAAAAAGATCGTTTGTATTAGAAAACTTTAAGCACAGGAATATGGCTTCTCTGCTGTAACACCTTGCCGGTTTAATAGCAGGCATTTTTTTGGGTTCTTTGCAGTCAGGAAAAACATCTGAACTTGTGTATAGTAGTACTGTGCACAAGTTCTGATGTTTTGCCTGCCTCCAAAATTCCCCAAAAAATGCCAGCAAAAACACACCTGGGCATTTTTTTTTTTGACGCTAGCGTTTTTTTTTGGCATTTTTTGGGGTTCTTTTGAGGCAGGCAAAACATCTGAACATGTGTATAGGGGGGATATATAGACATATATGTCTGAATATATACCCCTAGACATATATAGGTGTGATAGTAGCAGAAATAAATGCTTGCGCTAATGAAATCATTTACAGTAATATATTTCTGCTACTATCACACCTATATATGTCTCGGGGTATATATTCAGACATATATGCCTATATATACACCCTATACACATGTTCAGATGTTTTGCCTGCCTCAAAAGAACCCCAAAAAATGCCAAAAAAAACGCTAGCGTCAAAAAAAAAAATGCCCAGGTGTGTTTTTGCTGGCATTTTTTGGGGGGTTTTGGAGGCAGGCAAAACATCAGAACTTGTGCACAGTACCACTATACACAAGTTCAGATGTTTTTCCTGACTGCAAAGAACCCAAAAAAATGCCTGCTATTAAACCGGCAAGGTGTTACAGCAGAGAAGCCATATTCCTGTGCTTAAAGTTTTCTAATACAAACGATCTTTTTTTTCTGGTTCTGGACATGCTACAGACCTGAAACTTCACATGCACACCTTTTAGACCCCCCAGATACTAAATCCAAAGTAAAAATCAAAAAATCTCTTTTTTTTTTTTTTTTTTTTTTTTTTTTTAATTTTTCAATAATTGGCTTTTTTATCAAAAATGACAATTTTTAAGAACTTTTTTTGTGTGATTTTGTGTCTGGGGGGTCTAAAAGGTGTACCTGTGAAGTTTCAGCTCTGTAGCATGTCCAGAACCCCAAAAAAAGATCATATAAGTGTAAAAGAGGGGTCCCACCATCCCTGCTCTACTGAAAAATTATCTTTTTTTTCTGGTTCTGGACATGCTACAGAGCTGAAACTTCACAGGTACACTTTTTAGACCCCCCAGACACTAAATCCAAAAAAAGTCATGCCTGCCTCCAAAAATGCCCGATAAATGCAAGAAAAAGCGCCGTAGAGAAGCCGTATTCCTGTTCTAATAAAAATTATAAGAAAATGCTAATTTTTGGGGGGTTCTGGACATGCTACAGAGCTGAAACTTCACATGTACACTTTTTAGACCCCCCAGATACTAAATCCAAAGTAAAAATCAAAAAATCTCTTTTTTTTTTTTTTTTTTTTTTTTTTTAATTTTTCAATAATTGGCTTTTTTATCAAAAATGACAATTTTTAAGAACTTTTTTTTGTGTGATTTTGTGTCTGGGGGGTCTAAAAGGTGTACCTGTGAAGTTTCAGCTCTGTAGCATGTCCAGAACCATAAAAAAAAGATCGTTTGTATTAGAAAACTTTAAGCACAGGAATATGGCTTCTCTGCTGTAACACCTTGCCGGTTTAATAGCAGGCATTTTTTTGGGTTCTTTGCAGTCAGGAAAAACATCTGAACTTGTGTATAGTGGTACTGTGCACAAGTTCTGATGTTTTGCCTGCCTCCAAAACCCCCCAAAAAATGCCAGCAAAAACACACCTGGGCATTTTTTTTTTTGACGCTAGCGTTTTTTTTGGCATTTTTTGGGGTTCTTTTGAGGCAGGCAAAACATCTGAACTTGTGTATAGTGGTACTGTGCACAAGTTCTGATGTTTTGCCTGCCTCCAAAACCCCCCAAGAAATGCCAGCAAAAACACACCTGGGCATTTTTTTTTTAACGCTAGCGTTTTTTTTGGCATTTCTTGGGGTTCTTTTGAGGCAGGCAAAACATCTGAACTTGTGTATAGTGGTACTGTGCACAAGTTCTGATGTTTTGCCTGCCTCCAAAACCCCCCAAAAAATGCCAGCAAAAACACACCTGGGCATTTTTTTTTTTTGACACTAGCGTTTTTTTGGCATTTTTTGGGGTTCTTTTGAGGCAGGCAAAACATCTGAACATGTGTATAGGGGGTATATATAGGCATATATGTCTGAATATATACCCCTAGACATATATAGGTGTGATAGTAGCAGAAATATATTACTGTAAATGATTTCATTAGCGCAAGCATTTATTTCTGCTACTATCACACCTATATATGTCTAGGGGTATATATTCAGACATATATGTCTATATATACCCCCTATACACATATTCAGATGTCATGTCTGACATCAAACATGTCCTCAAAAAAGCACTGGCAGTGGCAGCCCCTGCAGCATTAAAAAATGCTTGCTGGTGAGAAGCCACATTCCTGTTCCGAAGCAGAGAAATGATCATTTCTCTATAGCGGTCACCCTGCTATGGAAGGGTTTTGTCACCCTGCCATAGCAGTCACTGTCAGTTAACCCTACACTACACTACGGTCCCCTGACACTTAACACTTTCCCTACAGAAACTAAATTTTTGAAGCTAACTTAAGTGTAAAGGAGCACTCTAACTACACTAGATATCCCTTTCCTCACACTAAAAATAGCTAAATGACACTTTTAAAGTAAAATTAACAGAACTGCTTCCACTCTCTTCCATGTCCAGTATAACAATGCTGGGAATATGGCGGGGGCGATCTTATATACTGGGGGGCGTATTCACTAATGATTGGTCTAGGGACCCCCTAGTCACTCCAATCACATTCCTAGCATTCTTCTGCCCCCTCAATTGGCTTTTGCTAATGGTTCTGGTCCAATCACGGGCTTTTAAAGCCCATTTCCTGAAGCATTGCATTTTGGGCGGTTCTGGTTGCCGAATTCCGAACTTTTTGGGCAAAAAGTTCTAAATTCGGCCGAACCTCGAACACCCAATGTTCGGGCCGAACCGATGGTGGACCCGAACCGTTCGATCATCCCTATTTGTGGCACCTCTTCCTCTGATATAATTGCAAAAGAAATACACGTGCCAAATGGGTCATGAGTTTCTACTATGTTTGAAGCTGTCGTGTTTATAATATAATACCCTAATTGTTTTTTCTTTTGCCTCTGTAACATGGCATTGTGATTTTTTTTCTTTGTTCAGCATAACAATTGCCTCACCACTGCAATGAAAAGGGTTTAAATACCAGCGCTATGGAGTTTTCAGTACTTTTTGGACTAAAAAAATGGTGGTGTAAGCTGCCCCCAACCTACCACTGAGGTAGTAAAATGGTAAAAGGTGCAAGTGATGTTGGGACCGGCGCTACCACATAAATATTGTGTCTGTGCAATTCCATACACTGTATAATTCATATAAAACATATAAAAGTGCATATAGTGCTTAAACCAAAGTGCTGCGTGCTGTAAACCTTTTATATATTCGCATGGGCTGTGCTCAGTGTACCATATAAACACATGTATACATATAAAGTGCTGAGTGCTATTGATAACCACGTGTGTGATTGCGTGCTAAACAAAGTTTGGCGCCAGTGGGTGTACCACCAATTGCACCGTTGCTTACCGCACTCTTAGGATGGTGGCTCAGCACTCCCTGGTCACTAGAACAGAAAACAAGCCTCCATTGCGTAGTATATCCTTGTTAGGGTAAAACAACGTAGCATCCACTCACATTTAGGGAGTTCACTATCAGCTTGAGGTGTTCGCCGGGTCGCTTCCGCGTTCCACCAGCTCAAACCACCGTTCCCGGAAGTGACGTACTGACGTACGCAAACCACGCCCTACGCGTTTCGTCATACGACGTCATCTGGAGCGTCAATAGCACTCAGCACTTTATATGTATACATGTGTTTATATGGTACACTGAGCACAGCCCATGCGAATATATAAAAGGTTTACAGCACGCAGCACTTTGGTTTAAGCACTATATGCACTTTTATATGTTTTATATGAATTATACAGTGTATGGAATTGCACAGACACAATATTTATGTGGTAGCGCCGGTCCCAACATCACTTGCACCTTTCACCACTGCAATGTTGGGTTTGTAGATTGTGGTCTGTGTCTGGCGCACAATACAGTGGGTTACTGAAAAGAGGATCACAACAAGCTATGCTCTGGGACTCGTTACGCTCGTTTTGGCAATTCATATGACATGGATTTACATAAGTTATTTAGAAGGTATATTTTTCACGTAATATATCTGTTAGTTGACACTTAAAATGCCTAACTTATGTAAGAAATTCACCTTCATTTGTAATCTGTTCTCCATATCATGATCTATAACTATAAATGTGCACAATACAAGGTCCATAAAGACATGAATGAGCAAATTTGGGGTTGAGGAACTTGACTGGCCTGCACAGAGTTCTGACCTCAACACAATAGAACACCTTTGGGATGAATTAGAGCAGAGACTGCGAGACAGGCCTTCTGGTTCACATCAGTGCCTGACCTCACAAATGCGCTTCTGGAAGAATGGTCAAACCTTCCCACAGACACATTTCTAAACCTTGTGGACAGCCATCCCAGAAGAGTTGAAGCTATTATAGCTGCAAAGGGCAGGCCAACTCAATATTGAACCCCTGACGGACTAAGACTCGGATGCCATTAAACTTCATGTGCGTGTAAAGTCAGGTGTCCCAATACTTTTGGTAATATAGTGTATATAATATTGACCTCTGATATCTAAAATGTTTTTATTTTTTCTTAATAAAACTTTAATTTTTAGCATGCTGCAAATGTGTATAACATATGTAGGTAAGAAAAGAGCCAGTTTGGCAAGGATTTTAGACTATGCAAATTACTTTCTGCTCCAGCATTTGAATATCAGCAGCAGTCTCCAAATCTTTCCTTGGCAGTCCCACCCAGGGAAGTCTGACACATTCTCCAAGTGGTATCATACCTGGATAGCCTTACACGCTCCTTGGCAGTCTCATACTTTCTGTTGCACAGGATCTTTCTGGACAGTTTCTTTTCTTTTTTTTTCTCTCTAGGGTAGGTAGCTACTTCTTTTATTCCTTGCTTGCCACATACTTGTTGAATTAAACACATCCCCAAGCAAGAGAGAGCCTGCTATGGGGGCTTGTAACTATGTCAATGGTTTCAACAACTATCTGATAATCACATTTTTTAGATCTTACTCACCCAAATGATCCTGAATATGTACAGAAAGGAACATCAAGCTGCAATAACACTCTTGCTGCAACTTGTGTTTTTATTCCTTTTGATTATCTTCATTATTACATTGTTAAGCAGGTGTATTGTGCCTGTGCAAATGGTGTTTTTCTACCCTTATAAAGGGGTTCATTGGAAATATATGTGTGTTACTTAGGTGTGCTCTAAATACCATTAAGGTTTATGTTAAAAAGCCACTCATGAAGGTCCTAACCCTTGTGGGAAACATACTATTTGCAGCTTCAATAATGTTAATGACAGTAACAACAACAAAATGAAACAGATGGCCTTAAAATCATATCCCACTCAATATATAATAGTTACAAAATAAACTACCTATTTACTTTAATAGATAACCAATCACATCTGCAGCAAGTGGAAGTGGGAGGGCAATTATAAGCCAATATGCTTCATAGGTGAATGCAGTTATAGTCTACGGTGTAATTGCTGTAGTATTGTGCCAATAGATGAAAATAATAACAAACTCATTCATTTGGAGATGGGAAAATGTCATACAAATCACTTGTCTTTTGAAGTAAAAAGCTATTTTTTTTAGGCTGGTGCATGGTAGATAATAAATTTAATGTTCACAACATGAGTGCATGA
Source organism: Pelophylax lessonae (assembly GCF_965119305.1). Taxonomy (NCBI): domain Eukaryota; kingdom Metazoa; phylum Chordata; class Amphibia; order Anura; family Ranidae; genus Pelophylax; species Pelophylax lessonae. Next base: position 383,337,625 of record NC_138770.1, read on the forward strand.
TATTATGGTAAAAACAGCCACTAAAATGTCTCAGAGCAGCAAAAAAAAAAAAAAAAATAATTTTGAAATGGCGCTAAACAAATTACAATAATGTCCTGGGGAAAACATTGTTTAGCCAGTTGAAGATACTGGACATGCTGCACACACCACAAAAAATAAAATGTAAATAAAGTACTCAGGGTGTGCGTAACAAATCTACTCATTCTGCCATACTGCTGCCCCTCCCCCCAACCCCACCCCACCCTTGCAGGCAGTTCTGGGCTTTTAAAATTAAATTAAGGCTCCATGTACACGGGACGCTGGAAATGGCCGTTTAGGAGCAGTTGGGCGTTTTTTTCAGAAGCCCCTGAACCCATCTACATTTTATCTTATCTGTCCATGTACACCAGGTCGTTTACAGTCATTTGCAGGCAGTTGCGTTCAGGGACTGTTTTTAGAACGCAATTATTTGCGTTCGAACGTGTGTTTCCCGGCGTTTCAAACGCACAAACGCGTGCGAACGCGTCTGAACGCAATGACCCGCGTTTAGCGTTCGCGTTTTTCCATTTTAAAGGGGAATAATTTTTTTGACCTCTAGGAACGCTTCTAAACGCAAACGCCCGCAAACGCTGCTAAACGCCTGCTAAACGCGGGTACAAACGCGACTGAACGGACGTTTCAAACGTCCTAAAAATTCCAGCATTCAAAGGGACTTTTAACAACGTCCCGTGTATATGGAGCCTTAGGGTTGCTATGTAAATACAGCAATCCTTGCAGCTGTTGCTGTCAAATCAACGCAGTACAGAAGTGAAATGAAGAGAGAGAAAGTAACATTTTATTTACTCTTTTTCATTCATCTGCAGATCAAAGATGTGAGCAAATGATATCAATTAAAGCAACCTGACAAGTAAGAGTTTTATGTAATGTAACCTGCTGCTGCCTGCTCTGTCTTCAGTAATTGTCTGTCCATACGGGATATACGGGCATACTGCTATACTTAAAGTCTGCAGGAGCCTGGCATTGCACCCATGAACCACTGATTGTGGGTGCAATGCTCTGCAGGCTCTGGGGGAAAAAAAATTATAAATACACATTTTTTTACCTGCAAAATTTTTTTTTTTTTTAAGGTGAAGTTAGCTTTTAAACTAACCTAAACTTTATAGTGGTTGTAAACCCTCACATGTACCCAGTGAAGTGAACAGCCTCAGATGATAGACAGAGATCAAAAAATCCTACCACATAGGTTTTACTTGTTTATCTGCAGTCTTCTCTTCCCTACACCCCCTTCAAATGGTCAGAAAAGTGTTAAAAACTTTTTTTTTTCCTGTCAAGAGCACAGAGGGGGTGGGGGCAGAGAAGCTGCAGTTACAGTGTGTGAGAGTTGATTGGAGGAAAGGAATTCACCTCCCCTCACACAGCAGAACTGTGTTCTGAATAGACAAGCTGTCTCTTGAGCTCCTCCCCCCCCCCCCACACACACACACACACACACACACACACACAAACCTATTTCATGTGTCAGGAAAACCTCTCAGAAGTGACTCATGCAGATAACAGAGGAACAAAGCACCAGAGAGAAACGACACATAGAGCTTTGGAAAGCGATAAGTAAACACTACAGTTATATGTGCTTTGCTCGGATTTCATGACTGAGGTTTACAACCACCTTAAAGTAATTACCTTTAAACTGAATATTTTTGCAACAGAATATCACAAAAGAAAGTATTGCCTGTACCTAAAAAAATAATATACAGTATTTATTATTTTGTTATCTTAAGGTCAAATAAACAGGTCTATAACAGAAATGTAAAAATTACTCTGGCCCATAGAGGGATGTAGGAGCTGAAGTGGTTAAAGTAGATCTGAACTTACACTGGGAAATTACAGCACTAAACACCTGTTCTGTGCATACAATACCTCCTGTCTGATCATAACATATATAAATTCATTAACTTTTAGGATAATACATGAACATGGTTGTGCATAAAAAACATGCTTGTGCATAGAAATTAATAAATAAAAAAAAGTAGAGGAGGAGTGCAGGAAAGACCACAGGTTTACCAACTTTACAAAAATACTAGAGCAAATGGTGTTATTTGCAATTCATAAAGTCCTGTGCATACAAAATGTTTAAATTAAGTGCTCCAAGCAATAGTGAAATATAGATGATAAATCTTAATTCGGTGATAAATCTCAGTGGCATGCTCCCGTCCTATAATCCGGCACTCACCAACAGCAAGGGTCAAACAAGCATGGCAAGTTTGTAAATCTGTGGTCTTTCCTGCACTCCTGCACACAGAACAGAAGAGCCAGGAGATGGTCAGAGACTGCAGACATAGTACAGGAGATGGTAAGAGACTGCAGACATGGTATAAGAGATGGTCAGAGACTGCAGGCATAGTACAGGAGACTGTCAGAGACTGCAGATATAGTACAGGAGATGGTCAGAGACTGCAGACATGATACAAGAGACAATCAGAGAGTGCAGATATGATCCAAGAGATACTGCAGACATAGCACAGGAGATGGTTAGAGACTGCAGAGCTGATACAGGAGATGGTCAGAGACTGCAGACATGATACATAAGATAGACAGAGACTGAAGACATTGTACAAGAGATGGTCAGAGACTGCAGACATAGTACAGTAGACGGTCAGAAACTACAGACATAGTACAGGAGATGGTCAGAGACTGCAGACATGATACAGGAGATGGTCAGAGACTGCAGACATAGTACAGGAGAAGGTCAGGGACTGCAGACATAGTAAAGGAGACAGTCAGAGACTGCAGGCATGATACAAGAGATGGTCAGAGACTGCAGACATAGTACAGGAGATGGTCAGGGACTGCAGACATAGTAAAGGAGACAGTCAGAGACTGCAGACATGATACAAGAGATGGTCAGAAACTGCAGACATAGTACAGGAGATGGTCAGAGACTGAAGAGCTGATACAGGAGATGGTCAGAGACTGCAGACATGATACAAAAGATAGTAAGAGACTGAAGACATAGTACAGGAGATGGTCAGAGACTGCAGACATGGTACAAGAGATGATCAGAGACTGCAGACATAGTACAGTAGACGGTCAGAAACTGCAGACGAAGTACAGGAGACGGTCAGAGACTGCAGACATAGTACAGGAGAAGGTCAGAGACTGCAGACATACTGTAGTACAAGAGACAGTCAGAGACTGCAGACATGATACAAGAGATGGTCAGAGATTGCAGACATAGTACAGGAGATGGTCAGAGACTGCACAGCTGATACAGGAGATGGTCAGAGACTGCAGACATGATACAGATGATGGTCAGCAGGTAAGTATTATATATTTTTTATTTTACAGAAAAAATAATAATACCCTTTAGTAGTACTTTAACCACTTGCCGCCTGCCCGCCGTCATATGACGGTGCGACCATTGTTCTGGGCCGCCGTCATTGCACTGCCGGTGTCGGCGTGTCCCCGGGACACAGCCCGTCACCGGCAGGGGGGAAACAGCCAATGGGCATGGCTGTTTCCCACGTGATCGGCTGTGTTCCAATGACATAGCCGATCATAATAGAGGAGCCCAGAAGATGACCACGCATGCGCGATCGGGAGCGCGCAGCGCGGTCATGTCGGAGGCTCTCTGTTCCCTAGGAACACAGCTAGTCACCGGCAGTAGTAAACAGTCACTGACAGTGGCTGTTTACTATGTGATCGGCTGTGAATCCATTCACAGCCGATCACAAAATGTAAACACAGAGCAGTAACTCACTGTTACTAGCTCTTCTCCCCTCACACAGTTTCCAATGTGAGGAGAGCAGAGCCAGAAACAGTGAGTTACTGCTCTGTGTACCTGTCACTGTAAAAGCACACTAATAAAGGTCCCCACACAGTCCTCAGCCCCCCCCCAATTGCACCTGTCACCCAACAGTCATCTCATCAGTGCCCAGAAATTGACACCCATAACGTTCACATGTGAGCGTAGCGATCGCGGGCAGAATCACCTCGATTCTGCCCGCGATTCTGCCCGCGATCCGGAAATCATTGCAAATCACGGGGGGCCTGTGCGTTGCCCGTGATTTGCAATAGCACCCCAAATGCTGTGCGATGTTGCCGCGATTTCCGCCTGCCGAATTGCGGTAACATCGCGCAAATAACGCATGGCGCCCAAAATACAGAAATGAATTGTAATGAAGGCATTGAGAGCTCTCAGTGGAAGTCCTTTACGACGAAACGCATCAGAGCGTGTGTGCACGGTCACCAGAATACTGATGCCACGCTTGGCCACGCTACAGGTACCTGGAGGATACGGGACCGAAACAGCGGGGGCCATTGAGCGTGCATGCTTCTTACTGAATGCCTTCATTACAATTCATTTCTGTAAGTAGAAACCTGAAGGGGAGAGGGGCTATTGTGTTTTATTTATTTTTTCATTAAAGTTGTGGAATTACACTATGTGCCCCCACTCTATTTATTTACATGAAATTATGAATGGAGCACTTTATGAAGGCCACTAAATGTCACATGGAAGTTCGATCCTATGAGTTTGGAGTCCTATACCTGTGGATCGGTGCATCTTTTGAGGGAGTTTTTTTATCTTACGTCTGGTGAGTGTCCAGAGAGAGGTGGAGCACCGGTGATTGGTGGAGCTTTGGTGGATGATTGGGAGATCCCTCACACCCTTTTCCCTGTTCTTTTGGACTGTTTCTCACTGGAATTGTTTGGAATATAACCTTAGACTCTGTTATCATTTCTCCCATGCAGGAGTGACTTTAGTATTGATCAGTTTATTTTGTGCATTAGCGCTGCTAGTGTTGTGGACATATCTATATATTTTAGATTTTTCTATTACACCTTATAGATTTTTTTCTATTTATTGGTAACTCAGATTCAGTAATGGTACAGGGTCTTTTGCACTCAGTTGTAAAAGGAGTAGAGACCAAGCACAACTTGGTCAATAAGGTATAATTGCTATGATCCTGACTGCTTCCAACAGGAGTCGCTGAAGTATTCTTAATATATTCGGAATTGGCATAAAGGCATACCTGGCATAATCCATATTACCACTTGCCGACCGCCGCACGACTATTTACGGCGGCGGTCAGCCCCTCACAGGCAAAGGGATGTAGGGCTCTAGGGAGCGAGTGCGCACTGCTGGAGGCGCACTCCCGCTTGGTCACGGACCCCTCCGCGCGTGTGCCCGGCGGACCTGATGTCCGCCGGGCACTCGCAATCGTCCGTTACACCGGAAGAAAGGCAGGCGGCTAATGTAAACAAAGCCGCCTGTCATTCTTCCCTGTGTAAGAATGGAGATCATATGGTTCTGCTATGTAGGACCATTGATCTCTGTTCTTACATCAAGCCACCTCCAATTACAGTTAGAAGCACGCCCCTAGGGACACACTTAACCCCTCCCTCTCAAAAAAAGTTAATCCCTTCACTGCCAGTGTCATTTTGTCAGTAACAGTGCATATGTATAGCACTGATTACTGTAGTAATGTCACTGGAAACCCCAAAAGTGTCAAAAATGTCAGTCAAGGGTCCAATCTGTCCGCCGCAATGTCGCAGTCCCACAAAAAAAATTGCAGATCGTCGCCATTACTCGTTAAAAAAAAAACAACAAAAATGACAAAAATCCTTCCCTTAGTTAGTAAACGCAATAACTTTTGCGCAAACCAATCAAAATACGCTTTTTGCGATTTTTTTTACCAAACATATGTAGCATAAAACAAATTGGCCTAAACTGTTAAAAAATTTTGATTTTTACATTTTGTTTTGGGAATTTCATATAAAAAAAAGGTGAAAAATATTGTTATTTTTGCAAAATTGACGCTCTTTTTTGTTTATAGCGCATGATCAAAAAATCGCACAGGTGATCAAATACCCCCAAAAGAAAGCTATGTTTGTGGGAAAAAAAGGACATCAAATTCGTTTAGGTACGCGCAATTGTCCGTTAAAGTCACGCACTGCCGAGTCACAAAATAGGCTCTGGTCAGGAAGGGGGTAAAATCTTCAGGGGCTTAAGTGGTTAAAGCATCAATGTCCTCGAGTGGAAGAATTTAGCTCCTGCTCCAGCTTTGAGATGCAAACATGTCAGGACACTATCCCAAACTCAATACCCAGTTGAAGACTTTTTTTAACAACCGTTCATTCTTGCTTATTTGACATCTGGACAGAAAATCATCCTAAACATTGTCTGCCCTGAAATGTAAACTGCTGAACAATTCAAAAGATGCTGTTCAGCCCAAGTCATTATGATCTGTATTTCCACCAGTAGCCTCCTGCTCTGTGTTCTACTTTATCTGTTTTTGGGGATCATGTACCAAAGCAAAAATAATTTTAAAAAGATTCTATGCCAAGTAGCAATAATACTGATTTTGATTGAAGTGAAACATTCAAAATTCCTTTAGACATTTCTCTGAAAGGAAAAAGAGTCATTAACTGTACCAGTAGATGCCAGTGTTTGAAATGGCCCCTGGTTCTGTTGCTACTACCCTGTGTGACCAGATATGATACCCGTGCTTCTGTTCTGGTCATCCAGTGCATGCACAGAAATGATGGATGACAGGGAGTGGAATACAAGAAGGCCCCACAGCATCACCACATCCTGCCCATCCTCAATTGTGTAAATGCCAGGATGAAACATGGGTCACAAAACAGCATGGTGGTGGTCAACTCCTTAATACCCGCAATTACCAGAGCTGATGAAAAGCCACGAAGGGACAGCCCTTAGAAAATACCTGCAAGCAGTTCCCGTGAATGTAAAGCAACTAGGTAAGGGCAGCACTGCATGTGGGTCCTACAAGGAGGAGAGGACAAAAGAGGTACATAAAAGATGTTTTAGTTGCCAAACTGCAAGAACTATATTGTGCAATTTACAGATAGTCTATTAAAACAAACCTTTAATTTGTACAGGAACTGATTTGCCAAGAAACAAAAAGAGCTGGATTCTTTTTCTTGTTCAGTAATAGCTGGGTTATATTGTATAATGGTTCAATATTTCCTTTGCTGGCACATGGTTATTTTTTGCATATTATAATTCATAATAATAAACTAGTGGGGGCCTTCCTTCAGTAAGGGATATGGTATATGGACAGAGTTCTGCAGTAAAATAGTTCTTGGCAAATGGTCTGAAAATTTCCTTTTTATCATTTGATTGTGTGTGATACTAATGCAATATTAATGGCCTAGAGCCTTTGTATGGATTTGTGAAAACCAGAAAACACATGTATTCCAAAGTAAACAGGTTACAGTGCCCCTAATCTAAAAGACTACACCAGTTTGAAAAAAATGTAAATTTAATGAATCGTATTGTGATATGCTGGTGGTGTTTTTTTAACACTTTTGATGGTACTTTCTTTGTTTGATTTATTTTCCCTTAAACTAAATTGGTGCTATCTATTTCTCCAGAGGTTAAAAATCAATACACAATGAAATTGCTATTTCTCTGTTTGGCCACATATTGCTGATCAGAGTTCTAATCTGCCCTTCCCTTTACTTTCAGTAAAAGCACTTTACTGCTTATTATAGAAATTGATATACCACAAGAACCTGTTTCAGCTATGCAATAAATGCCCCCATCATAAAGCTGTCAAAACTAAATGTGGCATTTTTTATTAAGCAAGTAAATGGAGCAATCCTTTTGATAAATAATCCTATTTATAGATCAAGGAAACAATTTTGATAGCAGCCTGTATTCTAAAGAAAAACATCAACAGAGAAAGATAGATAGATAGATAGATAGATAGATAGATAGATAGATAGATAGATAGATAGATAGATAGATAGATAGATAGATAGATAGATAGATAGATAGATAGATAGATAGATAGATAGATAGATAGATAAAATCTTATGTGAACGAGGTAATAAGGGAGAGGCATTATTCATGTTGAAATATTTTCTATAGCTGTCAATATGTTTGCTTATGGATAGTGAAAATTATTTCTGTTCTAGTTATTTGATTCGATAAGTATTTGTACAACAATCTTATTCGCTGACTTCAATTTCATTCGAAGGCAACAGACTTTCCATGCTGCAATATTCAATCAATAACCCTATTTGGTTTAGTTGTATAGCTGCTAAAATGTATCTAATATTTAATAAAAATCCTCATACCTGCTGCTACATTGCATTGGAATGTAACAAGAGCTGACTCAACACTACTCACAGAGAACATACTACTACAAAACATAGCTTTTCTGCCATTATTCTTTTATGGTTCTATGTTTCTATCAAACTGCAGCTGTAGTATATTTAATGCAAGTTAACTACACTAGTCTTCACAGCAGAGAATGGGCTCTGCAAGTTAACAGCTAGGTAACTACACTAGTCTTCACCACAGAGAATGAGATCTAACCTGCTTCATCAGGATCACTAGACACATACATTTACACTTGAAAAACGTTTGACTGATATCGGTAGTGGTGCATTATCTTAAGGGTGTAATGGACACCTACCCTGAGATCCAGACTCCAGGGGTACCCATGGACAGGCTAAAGACTTTGTGCACCTCAATGCTGTTTTTAACCTTTAAAATATTTAGACCTTTTTTTAAGAAGATATCCCTTATGCTTTATCCAACTAAACTGGTGGGGAGCCTGGTAACTGAATAGAGCCTAGTCACCTGTTGTAATTAATCCCACAGAGAGCATTGGGCATATGCTACAAATCAATTTACATTTAGTCACTTAAAACTTGCCTCTCATACCCAAACCATAGTCAAGTAGCATGTGGGATTGGCAGAACATTGCATTGGCTGATTATAATATCTCAGAATTATAAGCTATATTGAAAGTAGGATGAAAAGCAATTAAAATATTTTAGATGTTGTATATGTGGTATAAATAAAAAGGTTGGGTAAGTTTTCAAACAAAAATTAAACACAAATCCACTCTAAATAAGATTTTAACTGTATTTCAAAGCAAAAAAAAAAAAAAATCTTCACATAATAAATACATATTATTCACAATGAACTTGAAATTGACATCAGAAAGCTATTTACAATATAAATAATTATAAATGGGAGCACTTTGCAATATCATTGACATAGTTTAGTTTCCTACATTACATTCCAAAATGAAACTTCAAGTTACAGAAAATATTGTACAATGTCACTAGAAATATACATTGCAAGGCATGTCAGTATTTGAGGCTGAGTGCGACTTCATAAATATTTCAATGCAATTTAAGACACCAGTCATAAAGGCAAACATGGCCAGCTCGTGGATATTTTCTTTATCTGATATCTGACATTGTTTAATCCCATTGTAAACACACATTTGATTTTTAAAGTGCTGTACACTGCTTACTGGGTCATTTTTATAAGTTGGCAACAGTCGTTTTATAATTTCACTTATTTAACTTGACACATGTTTCCCCACAAAAAAATGAAAAAAAAAAAAAAAAAAAACAGAAATATTTTTTTTTCACTTATATTTTAGGGTGGGGGTGAAGTAATACAAGTACTTATATTACTTAAAGCCACATTGCATCTGCTGTTCCACTGGCTTCCATATGTAATTCTCTTTTAGTTCTCTTTAAGCCAAAATAACTGGATTTTTAAATAACAGCAGAATACAGCAATGGAAGAACATAGATAAATATATCTCTTCTCCCCCAAATTATTGAATAAGGTGTTCATTAACATTAGCCCTACACTGTGGAAACCCATGTTGAAAATCCATAACACCCAATTGAAAAAAATTACAATCAACACGTTTGGACATCAGAGTATTTACAATAACCAGGGTGCATTTTTTAATGACTCCTATTATAAGCTTTACATGTATATTAACTAAATATTGCTATGACATTTTTATTGCTCATCCTCTGGCATAATAGGTAGTATTCTTGTCATAGCTGGTAGAGATAATGGTCATGTTCAGAGAACAAAATATGAATATCAACATAGTGTGCTGTCAGTATGGTGCCATAGACAGCAGAACACTTCATACAAAATTATATTTGTATTGAAAGAGATTTAAAAGTTATCTGTATTGTTTAACATGCATTTTGACATTGTTCCACAAAACAAGTTTTTTTTAACTGTATTTGCAGATTTTACAGAGGCAGGCAAGTAGCCTATAAGCTTATAATGTTAGCAATTTTAATTATTAATGTCAGACTGTAATTAATATTTTAGCTTGCTGATACAATATACCAGGGCTCCTTTTAAAATGTCTAAGTATTGTGTTTTCTCTTTGTAGAATACTGGACATGCTATACATCTTATGGAGTTTAGGAGTGATAATTGCCTTAAATAAAAAACTTGAATTACATTATAATGAAGGAAAGATGAGATATCCCTGTAAGAAGGTAATTTAGAAATTAAAGCAGTGCTTTCATTTTATCGCTCTTGTTATTGAAAATGTCATTAGCATTCTATGTCTGAGCACCATGCAAATAAATGGTGAAATTGAAGTTTAAATATTAGTGTAAAGTATCGTTTAATATGAAAGGTGGCTACAAATTACCTTGAAAAAAAAAAGAATTAACGTTTATTTTTTCATATTACTACTGTCATTATTAATGATAAATTGGGTTCATTTATTAACATTTTTGCAAATAATTATTGTTTGTTTTACCATTTTAAAACTTGGTCATCATTTCACTATGACACATGAAAAACAAATAAAGCAATGCTTATTTTTTGCAAAACTAATTTGAAACAAAACACAAAATGTAAAAACATGTTAACAATTAAAATAATTATGTAGAATTGTTTACCAATTCCAACAATTTACTGCAATGACCAAGCAACTGGAAATTATGTTGTTAAAATGTTTCAAACTAAAATAGATGAGCATGTTTACATTCCCGACAACTAAGAAACACAATTTTATGAGAATATTATTTTTTTTAAAAACAGACTTTGGGAGGCTATGGTAGACATATTCTGAAAAGTACAGATTTTTGCATATTATATTTTGTAAATTTAAATATATTGTACTTTAAGCAGTGGGGTCACATGCATTAATGTTTACTATGGAAATGTAGTACACACATGCAGTCTTAGAGGGAAAATAGAAAATACTATTTAAAAGGTTTTCAATCTGCAGTAGATAGAGAAATAAAATAATTGATTAGTTGTCATGATGTTTGCATACAGCCTGGAAATGTGAAATCATAATTCGACACAAAGATTGATTATGTGGCTTTAACAAGACTGATGACATCAATGAAAATGTTAGGTATGGGAATGTATAAAAGTGGGTATGGCATTTGTATCAGATATATAAATATTAATTATCCTCAAACCCCTTTCAGTAAAATATACCCTTTATGTAATTAGGAGACAAAAAATGTAATGTATATCAAACAAAATTAACCTGATGCTGAAAAGTAATACTTAATTTTGTTTTTGTTTTTTTGTTTTTTCATATTTTAAACATACAAAGAATATATGTGCATTTGTCCATGTGGATACATAAAGTTAGACATTCAATTCTGCTTCAAGTCCTCTGTGCATAGTTTTAGCTTTTTTTTTTTCTTCCGAAACTGGTGTTTATGTACATGCAATATTTAGCAAACACTGTATTTTAACTACATTAAAATTCCTATATTTTTAAGAATGCACAAATATTTTCATTAATCATCCACTGATTTACATTAGTTCAAAGTTGAACAGTTGGATTTCTAAATATAAATTGCAATTCTAATCCATCCTATTGTCACGTCCAGCGCACTGAAATTCATGAAATGGTGGTAACAATTACGCAAATTTAATTCCATTGCAAAAGATTATAATACATGGACTATATCAAACAATTCCATCAACTTCCATTTGTTATAATAACTGATGTACCTTTGTGCACTTGAGAAGGATCTTGTTGCATTCTTAAATGTGAAGTTACATCAAAGTGGGATCCACTGCAACCCAATGAATAGTTTCTAATAGATTCAGTATCATATAAATGTTCAAGTGCATAACCAGTAAAAGTGTACGAATGTTTATCAAAATATGGTCGATGGGCACTATAGTAGTTTGGTGATACAGAGTGGTCCACCGTTTGATGAGGGGACACATTTGTATTTATGTAGTCTTTCGCTACTGTTACTCCTGGTTTTGAAATTCTTTCTGAATTTGGACTGCTTATTCTGGAAATAGTTGTAGGACTGTTCTCATATTCATTATCACGTGGGCTTAGTATTTTGGCATCTCTTTGCTGTAGATGGTCACATGGAGAAGTACTGGCAACAGATGGACCTCGACACAAAACTCCAGATAATTGAGGTTGCTGGTAATTAGCAAAGCAAACTGAGTTTCTTTTCCCTGCTCCATTAATAGTAGTTAGCTGATCTGGGCTAGATTTACGTAGCTGTAACCTGTTTTCTTCTTCTTTAATCATTTGCTGCGTTGCTCGAATAAGTGTTTCAATCTTGCTTGGCTCATGGTGACTATTCTGATATTGCTCATTATGGTACCGGTCTCCTGACTCACTTGCAGAACCAGGATCAGGAGAACTGACCACACTGTCTTCATCCCAATGATTTCTCCCTAAAATAGAAAGAAAAATAATAATAGTAAATATCTGGCAAATAAAAAATGTAATGTCCATCTTTGCATAAATAGAGCACCAATATAAGTAATATATTCATTCTCTCGGCTCTTTTAAATTTTAGATTTTTTTAGAACACATAAGTAAAGCAAGTTTAAATACATAGAAAAGTGATCAAAAGAACATTATGGCTCTCCATCTTAATCACAATTAAACCTAAATTCTAAACATAATCATGACTGAAACTACTTTTATCATTGAAATTAATGGTTAAGCATGGCTAAATGTTTCAGTTCAGTGAAGCCCTGAAACAAAAGAATCAATATGACAATCAGGCCTGTGGCTTTTTCAGAAGAAGGTAAACAATAGCAGACATTAAAGTTCTCTCATTAATGGTTTCCATTAGTATAAACTTCTTGTTCCCTTGGAAGTATTAGTTATTATAGAGTAATGGATGAGCTCAGTGTTCGTTCCCAATGTAAGTCTGAACTCCTAATGTTTAGGGCATTTAGCATGGATGAATGTAACAGCTACCAGCTGTCGATGTTTGCTAAGAAAGCGGTGGTAGCTTGCACCTACCATGTCTTTACCCACTACTGACATCACCTGGCCTATTCACTTGCATGGCCATGAATCACCAGCCACATAAGCCAATAGGCAGGGATCAGAGGGGTTAAATAATTGCCTAAACGTGGCCACATGGCCATATTTGGAAATTATGTCATTGCTATTCCCACCCCTTCACATAAAATTGGCACTGACAGATCAGGCAGCTTTCAGTTGCGTTGTGGAGTAAAGGTCATTGGGGTTTTTTTCTCTCAGTAGGCTTCAGGCTTCATAGATGTGCATCATATGAATATGTAAGGGGTACATAGTATGAATGGCACAGAGATAAAATAGAGATCCAAAGAGATAAGATCATGAGGTTTGGTTTATGTAGACCATTTCTACAAGACAGGGTCGAAAGTGTTATCAAATTGAGAGATTGAAAAAAAATACAATTGCTGCATTCCAATGGACACTCTGTCCCCCCTCTCTTCCACTTATAGTCATTTAGTGCTGAGGTGCCCCTTCATAATTCACTTTGGCATTGGAGCAAGTGGGTATATCTAATTTCACAGAATCTAAGCGGTTCCCTTCAAATGAAAGATTCATGGATCATGTACTGGGGCACTCACAGAAAAAAAAAAATAATAAGTTTGCATTGCTAATTGAAGTACTTTGTAGGTTTCCCATATAATTTGAACCTTGCAACCAAACATAATGTGTTGGGATGAGCCTTTAAAGCTATTTTTGCATAGGTGTTCCAAATCCCAGGAGAAGTGGTAGTACTGTGAAGCAGCTGTTTAGAACAATGTACAATGAACAATGTTGGTGTGTCGGAAACTCCCGGGTGGTAATTGCCAGAGAGTGGGAGATGGTGAAGATTCATACATTCATAGACACTCATTTAGACACCCAGGTCACAAGGCAACAAGATAGCAGAGCAGCTGTGATTTGATTTTTTTTTTTTTTAATATTCATTTTGCCTTACCGTGTAACCTGTGAACTGAAGTTATATGAGGCATAGAGTTCTCGTATCCATCTCTACTTTCTGGAGAGGATTTTGGCACTGGCAAAGCAGAACGAGATCCCCACCATGTCTCTCTCCCTGTTTGTGGACTTCCAAGAAAGTATCTACCAGCCTCACATCTGCCACTCTCACAGGACTGGCTATGGTGGTGTCTATCATCACTTAATCTTGAATGGTCAAGAGTAAATCCAAAACACAGAGCACTTCGGTCTGGATACTGTCGATATGCACAGGAGACATCATGTTGTTGGGAGCTTGGTCTTTCTATAGGATCTAAAAGCTGTGGTGAAGCCGTGTCAGTTAGAGGGCTTCCTCCCCATTGACTGTCATGGTCCGATTCAGATCTTTCTGTATGGAAATTTGAATACTGCAAAATATTACAAAAAAAACAGTTATTTTGAGCTTTATTTCACTGAAAATTAGAGTAAAATATAAAGGGTTTTTCTCCTTACATAAAACATGAACTCATAATTCAGTCTGCTCCATGCTACAACATGTAGGTGATTATTTACTGAAGAATTAAATTTTGCCCTGGCGCCTCTTCCCTTAAGTTGTAAGAAATTTAAAATCATTTCATGGAATCTGGAGTTAATAGAAGCAAAATGACTTCCTTAGTAAATCAGTCCCACAGTATATTCACTCTGCTTGTATTCAGCATTTGGTTGCTTATTCTTACATGTTTTACATTGACTTAAAGGTGCAAATATTTGAAGGCCAATTAATTAAACCAAGGATAGTAGTTTGATAATCTTGATATATACATTTTTATGAGAAGGATGGAGAGAGAAACTTCATTAAATTACATCACCCTGTCTGACTTACTTATGAAACACAATGTGAGGAGCTCACAGTGTGCAGTCAAATCAGAGTAATAATTTTTAGTACACGAGAGAAGCTTGTATAGTTGTGCAAGACTGAGGGTAAGATTGGAGTTCAGCTTTAGGAGAAAATCAAAATGGTATTTTGGAACTGAAAAATATCTCACATTAGGTTCACAAAGAACATAACTAAGGTGTTTCCTTTATTACACAATCTACACTATGTTTGCATTATTTTTAAATTTGCACTACAGTAGTTGTTTTTTGCTACAGTGCCATTTTAACAAACCATTTGTTTTAGGTGGCTATAGCAGGCCCCATTCCTGGGCTTCCGGTCTTTTCAGGCCTCCTTTTCACTTGTGTTTGGGGGTTAGTAAAAATGTCCAGTGCAGCCATGTATTTACTACACCCAAACTGCTCCCCTTAAATTGCAAAGGCAGCAGACAGGGGTGTACATATGCCACAGCAAAAATTATCTCCAGCAGTACCATCCACCAAATGTGACCCAATAGTTGCTGGTGTGGGCTTTAAGGGGTTAAAACAGGTGATAAGAGGCAATATAACACCTCTTCTCCACCTGCCAAATGCCCTCTGAAGAGCGATCAGAACACAGACCGCTCCTTAAAGGCCACCACATGTGTAAATGAGCCCTTAAAGAGTGCTCTACAAGATCACAATATGAATGAGAAAAATGTAATTTCTGATGGTGACATGATTTTCTGTCTACAGGGCAGAAATGATCTTGCTAGCAAAGCATAAAAACATTTTTAAACATATAAAATCATAATATTAATAAAAAAGTTTAAGTGATATTATATTTGTGGTTAGCCTTACAGCCTAACGCTGTATATGATCACCAGGGTTTATTTACTAAAGGAGTAGAGACTCTCTACTTGTCAAAGTAAAACTTCACTTTGCAAAGTGAATGTTCACTGAGCTCAGTAAATAATCTGCAGTGATGTTCACTTTAATCAATCAATCAGGTGCCAGCAAAAAATTATTTTTAAATGTAACTTACACATAACTGGATATTTACAGTGAACAAAGTTTCAGCCTATTCACTCACTAAATAAACTTTCTCTTTTCCAAAGTGAATCTTCATATTGCTATGTAAACAGCCTCTACTTAGTTAAAATATCCAACAAAAGTACTGAGACACTCGTGTGGCTATACAAAATGCAAACGTAAATTATTGGAAGACTTAAAATTGTTTTTGAAATATAACTCAAAAATATAGATATGTACTTTATGTATTTTTGCATAAAATGTATCAAATCTCACTAATGTATTTAAATCATAAAAATGTTTTAGACACAGGCTGTGGTTCATCTTTAAAGAACTTTTGAAGATGAAAAGGATAGGATAAAACAAACTTGAGCTCTTACAGAAAGAATAAAATTCCTTTATCTGAGATTATAGCAGCAGCACTTAAATTTTCCCTGTTAATGTGTACCTGCCACAGATGTCTTCTACTCTGACCAGATGGTGACTATTAAATCACTTTTATCTTATGTTTTACTAATGTAAGCCTGAAAGCAAAAATATGTTTTTTGCATTGAGTATTATAGTATAACGCAGATGGCAGAAGCCTTCTTTAAAGTAACACATATCAACCATAAAAGTAAAACACCATGTAATATTATTTAATATGTTTTCTGTATTTGAAATGAATTAGATACATATGGGCAAGCAAGCATTTGTATAGCTGTGATCTAGAAAATATTTAGCCCCTTACCGCCAGCTAAACACATATATGTGGCAGCAAAGAGTAAGCTTTATGCCATGCTGTCACATATGCATATCTGTTTTGTGCTGGCGTTCAGTCATTAGCCAATACAAAGGCTACTAGTGGCTACTAGTCATCTTAGGCTGGCCTTAAATTTTACAATTTTCTTGTTAAATTTCCTTTAGATTTACCAAAACTGTATAACGTAAGGTCAAACCTAAACACTTTCAATTTGTATGCAGTCAGGCAGGCTCTTGCACTACATAGCTGGGGGTAAATCTAAAGTCATTTGAACAAGAAAATTGTATAATATATGTCCAGCCTTAGCCTTTGCACTGGGTGCAAGAGGACCTTTCTTCCTCAAGTTCTCCAACAGGAAGCAAAGGAATGTGAGGGGGGATTATGAGTGACTTACCTGCTATGGTGTGGCGCAAGCAAGTTACTATACCTACCCCTGGTGGACCAAATATGTGGTTTTTGGACCCCTTGCCAATTCACTTAATGCCTGATTAAATGAAAAGCAGGATCAGATTTGAAATAAACATAGGTTGTATATTGAGGTTCAATGCTGCCCTACATCTTCATTGTGTGGTTTCTCATAGAGATTCATTATAAAAAGTCCAGCATGAGGTTCTGGGAGATTCCCACTCTTTAGTTATCACACTGACAATTTTTATTGCTTAAACTATTTAGTAAAAACTGCCTTAGTGATATTTTCTATTGCAGGAATTATTTAAGTATTTAAGAATAACATAGTGGAAACTTGAGCATGAGAAACTCTGAGAAACCCATGTCCCCGTGCTCTAATAAATCAATGCATCATGTGAACGACCAAGAGATGCACAGGACTTATTTGTCATTTCACTATAAGCAGAAATAGCAATTCAGTCCCTACTCTTTATGGCAGGTTAAAATGAGGATAGCCCACCCTCGAATACTATGCCTCTTCTGAGGGGGAAGTCCTATTTTCCCTAATGTCCCTCTTGAAATACCTATATGATATCAACAGCATACAAGCTCACAGCTTTCCTGCTATAGAGAAGGTGATGAGAGGACATACTATTTTGTAAATTTAAAAAAGTATAAAAAAAAAAGACAAAAAATAGCAGATGAAGTGGGCCATGGGATCAGATGAAAAATCATCAGTTGGTCAATAATAATCATTTTGCATCATAGGGAATGATAGAAGTAGAGTTAAATAGATAGCAACCTGTCATGCCGGCTTATTTTTGCCACGTGTTTAGGTTTGATTTAAATATTATAATAATATATATATTTTTTAAATATTTTTACTTGCAAAATATTGTTTCATTTGCATACATATTTTGTACCCAAGCCTGCTAAAGGAGACCCGTGTTTAAAAATAGCAGAGTTATTTTAAATTGAACCTGGACTGTATAAAGTAGGTAAAAGTAGTCAACTGAAAATTTCTTTTTTCTTGTTATACTAGTATTAGTTCATTCGTCCAGTGCCATATGACAATTGACAAGGTGTGGATTTTATGGTCTCTGTCAATGCAGAAAATTTGAAGGACTGACTTCATGAAAGGATTCAGACAGAACCACTGAGTGGACAGCTCAAACTGCATATCACATCCCCAAAATCCTCCAGCAGAAGACATGTAACTGATGCTGAGGAACATGCCATTGGGTAGGCACCAGAGAGATCAATAATATTGCAGCACAATGGATATATGTTTTAATTACGCCCTTAACTACTGCCTCTAAATTATAGTTTCTTTAAGGGGAACTATGGTCTTTTAATCTTTTAGATGTAGAAGTGAAAAAGATCACATAAAGCAGAACTCTAAGCAAAACTATTTTAGTATATACAGTATATATATATATATATATATATATATATATATATATATATATATATATATATAAATCAACTGTTTTACCTGATTTATGCATTGCTTTCATACATAGTGTCATATTCCTTCAGAACTCCAGCCCTTATTGTTCCATTAAAAGATGACCAGTTATTCAAGATGACTGGTTGCCATTGCTTTCTTCCCTTGTACAGAGAATGATCATGTAACTGAACCTTGAAGTTCCTACTAGACTGTGCTGATTTTTTTACAGTTAGTGCAGTCTAGAGTGGCTGGATCCTTATTGGGGTTGGTGGTTATGTGGAAGGTGACAGAGGAGGAGAGAACTCTGCCACTCGAATAGTCACCCCCTTGCAAACCCACTCAAAAGTACTCATGGAAAATGTAGTTCTTTGCAGCACACCCTAGGTCTAGCCCTAGGAAAGTGATGAAGGGCAAATCCCTCCTCTCAGAGATGCCTGGCATTTGCTGGGATAATGATTGATATCACAATGGATAACAAGACATATTTTGATTTTGTTTGGTTTTATTCTGCTCTCTTAAAGCTTGAGATAAGTATGTCACTTTTTAAACTTGGATTTATTGTTAATTGTAAATATTACTTTGTAAAAACTCAGTAAACACATTGAACAAGAAAAACAACATCTTGTGGGCTAATTTAAAAAAAAAATGGAAATTTGTGGTGCTTTTTTACATGATGTGAGGATGCTGGCAGTGAAAAGATGGAGCAATTCCAGAGATCAGCTTTAAAGAACACAATCTTATCAGTGTTCATGTAATACAAACTTGTTTTTAAGTGTTATTTATACATTTTTAGGTACATAAGGGCATCTTTTTGGCCAAATTGCAGGTTGAAAATAGCAGATTGTCTGCAGTAAAGAATGACGGGGGTCTAAGCTGTCTAAACTTTGTTTTATTCATAGCAACAAATATGTATTTTTTATTCAAAATAATACCTTAATTTGACAAGGTATACGTGTTTTTTTTTTATAGGCCCACGTTAACATTTCCTTATACAACACATGCTGAATTTTAAAAACTCCATGTGTTTATATTTAAGTACAGGCCCACAATAACATGCTATAATTACAAATGTCTGATTCAGAAAGCCAGCATACAAATGGTTTCTACTTTACATTTTTGTTGGTCTACT
Organism: Pelophylax lessonae; assembly: GCF_965119305.1. Classification (NCBI taxonomy): domain Eukaryota; kingdom Metazoa; phylum Chordata; class Amphibia; order Anura; family Ranidae; genus Pelophylax; species Pelophylax lessonae. The sequence goes on from NC_138770.1 coordinate 383,357,193, forward strand.
TTTTCTTTGGTTAATTTTCTGGACAATAAGACTGCTACATGCTCACCAAACGTCTTTCAATAAAAAATCTACATATGCTAACCATACACATCCTGATTTTTTCACATGTTGTAACCAAAAGGAGCAAAAGCACCTGGAAAGTGAAGTTGCGGAAAACCAATGCAATGAGTCTAAAAGTGCTGACAGACATTAGAGAATACTCTTGAATTGGGCTGTTTACATTCAGATCTGGAAACATTTATATGTCTCTAGGCCTTCCCTGATGCCAAAGCTTGATAAGGGTGAAAAAATGTTTTAGAAGGATTGATTTTCTTAGCCAATTGCCAATTGTTTTTGACATTACATGCCAGTGCCTCCATATGTGCAAAATATACAATGCAAAGCTGGCACAACAATTCTTGTGTTTGTAGGTCTGTTAAGAGTAGCAAAACTTTAAAATGGTCATTCCAAACTGCCTGTCCGTCTGTAACCTTAGTGTTTCTCAAAACACTAATTCAAAAAGTTCCTCAAAATACTTTTTTCTTTTCTGATTGAAGTAGGAAAATACTTTAGCACCTATCCAGTCTTCCTTGCACCTTAGAATTTTGGTTAGAAACTGCCCAACTACTTTGGCATGGGCATGGAAGTAGAAACAGCACCACTGGGATACATATGGTAATATGAAGAAAGTTGATAACACAATAAAAAAGGCAGCCTGGCTTCTCAGCTGCACTCTCTACATGTGACAGTGTAACAGGATGGAAAACATCTAAATATTAAGCTTCAGGACAGTTCTACTTCATGTTACCAAAATGGAGAAATTGTACACGTGAAATTAAAGAATGATATCATATCAACTTTAAAAATCCAATAGATTTTAAACATTAAAACAAAAGTAAAAATTGTATGTATTGGTTAAATGGAAATCTATGACCAGTAAAGTCTCTTAACTGCTCTTGCTAAAGGTTATTTATTACTGCTTTAGAACAATTCAAAGAAAGTGATTTAAAATGACATTTGTTACATATCAAAGATATTAACATGAAGTCAGAACCTTTAAAAATGTGCTTCCCATAAAACATAGGTATTTGCGCAGACAAGGGTTTATCAAAGACTTCTGTAGAAATGCTGGGCTTCATGTAATCATTCATTCATCTAAATCCTTCAAATCAACTGAAAATGTGACTGTTGTAGAGAAAACTCAGCACTGTATCATGTGTATTGTGACTGAATATAATGGTTCAGGATGACCTCAATAAATATATGTAGACTTTCTTTGAAGATTGATGTTCCTAAAATATTTCATGGCAAATCTTATTTTAATTGGTCAGTTTAAAAAGAAGTGTTTCAGATAGTTTACTTGAACACATTTACCGGTATATATATTTGCATAGTTGTTGGGCCCTAAAATAAGGAGCAATAGGAAAGCTTATGTTAAGGGAGAACTTCAGAAATAGCAATTTAAAACTGTCCCTTTAACAAATTTCAAATTAGCAATCTGCTGTTTGTTTAACCACTTCTGGACCGGGCCTATTTCTGACACTTGTAAGCCCAATTTTTTTCTATAATGTGAAAAATAATGGTGACAAACATTGGTACTTAAAAATCCCCATAGGCGACACTTTAAAAATTTCTACAGGTTACCAGTTACAGAGAAGGTCTAGAACTCAAATCATTGCTCTCAGTTTAACGATCGCAGCGATACCTCGCATGTGTGGTTTGAATAGCGTTTACATATATGGGTGGGACTTGCGTATGCCTTCACTTCTACGCATGAGCTAACAGGGACAGGGCGCTTTCATTTTTTTTTACTATTTATTTTATCTATTATTTTTTATTTTTACACAGTTTTTTTTAAAAAAACAAAAAACATTTTTGATCACTTTTATTCCTATTACTGGGAATGTAAACATCCCTTGTAATAGAAATAAGCATGACAGGACCTCTTTAATGTGAGATCTGGGATCAAAAAGACCTCAGATCTCCCATTTACACTAAAAAAGAGAAAAAAAAAAGAGTCATTTTTTTCATGATGAAAAAAATGGTTTCTTTAAATGTGTTGCTAGGAGACAATGTTTGACGTCGCTCTGGTCCTACAAGGCAATAGAATCGAGTGAGGGCCATCTCGCCCTCACTGGACTTCCTGCCTGTGAGGAGCAGGGGACAAGGTTGTTTTCCCCGCTACCGGTGGGTCCGGTAAGCAGAGAAAATGACCAGGAAGCGGCGGGAGGGGGGGGCACCTCTCCCACTGCACCATAAGGGTGATATCAAAGCGAATCTACCGCTGGGACCACCCTTATGTGAAAGAGGACCGCCGGGAGTTTAAATAAATACTGGGGTTATGGTAGCTATCTGCTGCCATAACCATGGTATTTAACATCAAAGTACCGACATAAAACTGCGGCAGGCGATCCGGAACTAGTTAAATAAGAATGAACTAAGATATTTTTCTCCAGCTACCTTTCCTATAGTGGGTGTCATGGTTAGCAAGTCTAAAGCTGGGCATAGATGGATATATGTTCAAACAAAAACTCAGGAAAAGTCTAAGGAAAATTCATACGAAAATTCTCAGAACATACTCTGAACATTGGTTTGTCATTTAAAGGATTTTGTTTGCTTTTAACATTTGATTTAAGGCCCCATTCACACTAGTGCGACTTGTCCCAGGATTTTGGACCGCAAAATCGCATGACAAGTCGTTTTCCATTATTTTCAATGAGCCCCATTCATATCAGTGCGTTTTGAAGTCGCACCGACTTCAAAGTAGTTCCTGCACTACTTTGCCACGATTTTAATACGTTTTGAGGCATATAGCCTTGCCATTGCTTTCAAAATCGCGTCAAAATCGCGCCGCAAAATCGCTGCAAATCGCGGTAAAATTGCATCGCATAAGTGTGAAAGGGGCCTTAGAATGAATGGACTTTTCGACAATTTTTTTTTCAATGGCAATTAACACCAGGCCCACTGTTTTCTGGATTGAAACTCTCCCAATGTGAGCATTGGTGTCTGGGAGGGGGTGTCTGTGTGAGACGCAAAAGAGCATTTGGTCCAGTCAGAGAAGGTTGAGCATCATGTAGTAACAGGACTTGGAACATGTTTAGACTGTGGTCTAAACCACTTGCCGACCTGTCACAGCACATATACTGCAGCGAGGTAGCACGTGCAGGCACAATTACATACATGTATGTCATGTGCCTACACCATGTTTGAGAGGCCCCCATGGACTCAACGGATTGTGGATCCCAGTAGTCAGGGCCCAGCGATCACTTTGTCAACAAAGCTGTTATGATTAAATTAATTCATAACAGCTGTGTTGTCAGCAGTGATTTTCCCACAGCTATCACCCAGATAGCAAGTTATTGAATTGCAAGTTTGACAAAGACTTTCTAAGCTATTTCTAGACTTGCCAGGCTTCACAAGTTTATTGCACTTTTGCAGCAAGTCTGCGTTACATGCCTCATGATCAACTTTCTTGTAAACATTCTGCAAGATCTGGTTCAGTTATGTTATGCAATAGTTATTTCCCCACAGGGGTCACTGTGACTTGCAGAGCTCTTGCTGTAGACTCACCACTGTAACTTTGCTATTGCTAGAGACTTGCCACGCAAGTTTTCTACAAATGGGAAAAGTGCTCTGGAAGTGTACAACTTGCCAGTGAAAATGTGCAGTAAGTTAACAAGACTACAATTCAACACAAACATGTGGCAAGTTATCCTTGCTATGTGGGCACATTGTATCTGAGCCAATCACGGCAATCACAGTTGATCTTCATTGTAACAGCAAACAAAATGTGAAAAAAATCCATGATCAACGCCCCCCCCCCCCCCCCAGAGTAGTGCAGTGTTACTATGGTGACACTGAACTACTCTGATGAAAGTATGTAAAAAAAAATTTAAAAAAGGAAAAGGTTAAAACAATTGAATAAAAAATGATTTACATTTTTTTAACATACTGTTACCAGTCATTGTTCCTGATCTCTGCCCCATCAGTCATGTGATGACATTGTACTGTACTGGAGACAGTATGTGAAAAAAAATTGTGAAAAAAAAAATGAATCAATGTCTTCATTTTCAAAGGATCCCCAAATATGTTCTATCTAATCAACACTACACTTCCTTGTTATTGTCAATCCATATATCTATATACGGCGGTAGTAACCATATGAAAAAATCTGATAGGCTGGTTGTACTGAAGTCGATCAATAGATTGACTTCAGTACAACCAAGCTACCGATAGACGGATCATAAATAGGCCAGTTCCTGCTGAACAGGTGAATTTTGATCTGTCTATGGCTGGCTTAACTCATTCCCTTGGCCAAATGTTTACTGTATATTGTATGTAAAAGAAAGAAAATTTCTAGTTTTATCATCAACAAAAGATGCACCAAATCCCTTAGTGAGATTTGTTTGAATATGGTCAGAAATTACTATACAAGTTATTTTTTAGGAAAAGCAGAGTAAATACCTTATATCCCTTACATTTTCCTGTGATTGGAGGATTATTGAAAGGATAATATACTTGTACTTTACAAACACATGTTATACCATATTAATAGATGAATACAATAATAGTGAATATCACCCCCTGTATTCTCTTGTATAGCATCACTCAGACTGGGGAAGGAAAGACCAGAAATAAGGGCCAATCAGTGTGCTACTATTCATTCACTGTCCAATCAGAAGGAGTAGTGGAGCAAGGTACAGCTTTAAAAAGAATTTATAATAATGTTGTGTGGGAGCTGTGTTAGCAGTGAGTAGGCAGGGATAGTTGTGAGAGGATTACAGTATGTGACGCTCTCTCTATAAAGTATAGTGTTACAATAACAGCATAGTTAAAAAAGATATATAGGACATTCCAGGGGTTAACGGAACAGGGTTAAAACCTATAGCATTATTGTAACTTGTAGCAGGGTTTACATTTTAAACCATCGCTGTATAGCTAGAGGTAACCATGTTTTTCTAGATTGGTAATGTGATTTTGTGTGCATCCTTTTGTATGTGCTGTATACATTCTCTAAACAATCGTTCAAGGGCAAATACCGTTGTGCAAAGTTTGAGCAAGTTGTTTTTTGCTGGTTGGAGCTAGTATATGGGATGATAGGGAAATAGAGGAAATGGGGTCAGAGGTAGGTAACTGGATTACAGTTAGAAGGAAGGGTAGAGGGAAAAGGGTTATAGAGGCTAGTCTCGAGTTGACACATCCCAAATCAGCTCAGCAGTAGTATTGCTCGAGCAGACTACCTCCTCTAGCATCCAAGGGAATGACTGCTAAAATAAGAAAGGGAACAGGTGTGTTGGCAAAGAGAGGTAGATACTGGTGGTAGCTAATACAACCATTCTCATAATGGGAATATTCACTTCATCATAGAGAGTTTGCCCTTTACTGCTTACTGAGAGGCTGCTCAGACAATGCTAACTTTGAATCTCAGCCTCCCATAGTCTGCATTTTGAGGACCACAGTAAGAGCTAAAGCCCCTGGATTTTGCTGTTTTTGATGATGGGCTCTACAATATACACCTGGAGAAAAGCAGCAAGGGTCGCACTCTCCACGATGAAGTGAATAGTCGCATTATGAGAATGTTTGTATAGGCTAGGTTCAAGATACAATTTGAAAATGGGCAGGCATACTCTTGACTTGTTTGGAACTGGCAGAACATAACCCCTGTTGTTCCTCTGAGGAAAGCCTTTTCTTCTGGGGGAAACACATTGGGATTTACTTTGTGGAATATTCATTGCTTCACATCAAAACTATATTGGTCCATATTGAGACAATTATATATTTGACACCATATCATAGGTGTTGGAAAAAGGCGTTATGTTTTTCTATTCTTTATGAGGTTGATGCTATATATGGAGATCTAAACAATCATGTTATCTGTTTTAATTGGAAAAAAGGGGCCTACATAACCCTTAAATGCTTTTAAAAAAGCAATTATGGAATAAAGTTGATGGTTTTTGAATCAGTTGCAATGTTTCTTTGAGAGACCACCCACCTTTAACCAGTTCCCGACCACCCGCCACTTTTGTACTGCGGCAGGGTGGCTCGTACAGGCAAAATGATGTAGATCTACATTGCTCACCTGGGAGGAACAGGGGGGCGAGCGTGCGCCCCCACCAGCGCACTCCTGCCCCCGACGATCGTCAGCGGGGAAGCCGCTGCCGGTGTCAGGCAGCTCCCATTGCCGCCTCATCTCTGAATATGCAGTTCCGTTTTGGTCACCAGTCCTCAGTTAACTTAGAAAGAGTTCAGCAAAGGGCAACAACATTAATAAGGGGAGTGGAGGACCTCAGCTATGAAGATCAGTTTACATAGATTACTGCTATTCACTCTGGAGACGAGGCAAATAAGAGGAGATATGATTACTTTGTGCAAATATATCAAAGGTGACTTCAGTACCTTTGATAAACTGTTTACTCTAAGATCATAATTTTAAACATGGCCACAATTTGAGGTTAGAAGGAAGGAGGTTAAACCTTAGATTGTGGAAAGGGTTCTTTTCTGTTAGAGCAAAACTTTTAAAATTACTTCCTCAGGGTAGAGAATACAAATCACACATGCATACATACACACACATAGATTGAACTGGATGGACCTGTGTTTTTTAACCTTATAAATAATATAACTATGTAACAATTCTGTTTTTAGTTGGTTGCCTAGAGTTCAGTTTCAAAAGAAAAATGAGTAAAGTAAATGAGTTTCACTGAAAATGTATTGGCATGGTTCACTATTGATCCTATTTTCTAATGCAGCAGCGCATCAATCCATACTGTTTTTTTCCTTTATTGGCTTGATATATGTGTATCATAGTTGCTATTCACAGTGCCTATATTTCAGTTATATCCTATGGATTAAAGCTGAAATTAAGCTGCTGGAGAGATTCTAATGAAAAAGAAACTCAGTTTATAATAATAAGAATATTCTGCTTAAATGGTTATTCTATATTTGACACAATTCCAAAGCAGAAAATGAATAATTCGAATCTTATTAAAAATAGAAACACTTCCACAAACTATTATATAACATAATATATATTGCTGCCCCAGTAGCCAAAGAAAAACTTTTTTTTACAGCTTATGAAGTTAATGGGATCCAATTAATGTTAAAAAAATCAATTATCAATTCACAGTTTTTACTTTTCTTTTAACCACTTGCCTACTGTGCACTTAAACCCCCTTCCCATCCAGGCCAATTTTCAGCTTTCAGCGCTGTCACACTTTGAATGACAATTGCGCGGTCATGCTACACTGTACCCATATGAAATTTTTATCATTTTTTTCCCACAAATAGAGCTTTTTTTTGGTGGTATGTAATCACCTCTGGATTTTTTATTTTTTACAAAAAAAAAGAATAAAGACAGAAAATTTTGAAAAAAAAAAAGGTTTTCTTATTTTCTGCGAGTAAATTTTGAAAATAAATTTTTCTCCTTCACTGATGTGCGCTGATGAGGCGGCACTGATGGGCACTGATAGGCTGCACTGATGGGCACTGATGAGGTGGCACTTATGGGCACTGATGAGGTGGCACTTATGGGCGGCACTGATGGGCACTGATAGGCGGCACTGATGGGCACTGGCGGATGGCACTGGACACTGACGGGTGGCACTGATGAGCGGCACTGATGGGCAGCACCATCAGTGCCCACACTCAGTGCCCATAGTGCTGCCAGTCAGTGCTCATCAGTGCCTATGTGAGCAGGCACTGATGGGCACTGACTGGCAGCACTATGGGCACTGATTGTGGGCATTGATGGGGGGCACTGATGGCGGGCACTGTGGGCACTGATGGGGGTGCAATGTGTGTATGTTTTACCTTTAGTAATCAGGGCACTGGTGATCAGTGCCCTGATTACATTCCTGTGTGTCCCCGGCGGCTGACGGCTCCCCCTCCTTCCTCACACTGCAGGCTCCGTGTGAGGAAGGAGCGCCGGCGATGAGAGATGATCTCATATGTTTACATATGAGATCATCGCTCATTGGACGGCCCGATCACGTGGTGAATGGCCGCTGTGATTGGCCATTCACCACGATCTGTGATCGGCCGTGTCCAAGGGACACGGCCGACACAGATTTTCCCCGCTGCGCGCTCGCGGGAGCGCGCGGGGGGCGTGTCACTGGGAACGTATAAAGACGGCCTCCCGAAAATTCAAGTCCGCGCTGCAGCCATATATAGGCTGTAGTGCGGATGGGGGGAGGTTAATAAACTATGTCAGCTCAAAATAGTCTGATAAACAGATAGTCACTATTGGATGAATCTACAGTTTTCTATGTGAAATCCCACCATGAAAACAGTAAAAAGGCAAAATGTGAAACTGAAATAAAAAATTATTTTAGGTCGAATTTGCAATAATTAATTGGCAATGATTTACTAGAGAATTAGAGACTTTTCACTTGGTTTACTGAATAAGGCAAAGCTAAGATAAAATTAAGTTAAATTTTAAATGTTTAAATCATGTACAAGAAAATAAAGAAAAAAACGAATTTTGCTTGCATATCATAGGAAGATTGAAGTGAACACAGTATTTTCTTATCCACTAAGTTACTTAAGTGAAAATTCATTTTGCAAAGAACATTCTCTATGCCTTTAGCAGATCCACGCACATGAGAGTACTGTAATGTATACATTGGGGGGGGGGGGGGATTAATTACAAATCTTTATTTTATCCAGTAAAAACATCAATAAAAGCATACATCATTTATGCATGGACATTGATACTACCAATCAGCATCCACTAGGGAGATGAAAAATGCAAAGTAATATTGCAGACATTGGGAAATTAGGTTGACGCATTTCGCTTCCGCATCCACTTCCTTAGGACCTCCTTACTCATATACAGGTACAGATGAACATTAGAATGACTTCTTTTAAAGGATATATCATCCTGGTGGCGTATGGCTCAACTATCCAAAATAGATAAAATTAGGTAATGATAAGGGCCGGTGTAGACAAAAGTCTCACCGACCCGTGGGAGAGTTAACAAACAATGGGACGCAATACTAAAAAGTAGAGGGTCAAAAATCACCACCTCAATACTGGGCAGTTTGAAACCCCTTCCTTTCCAGGCCAGTTTTTAGCTTTCAGTGCTTTTACAATTTGAATGACAATTACGCGGTCATGCAACACTATACCCAAATTAAATTTTTATCATTTTTTTTCACACAAATAGAGCTTTCTTTTAGTGGTATTTATTCACCACTGGGGTTTTTATTTTTTGCACTACAAATAAAAAAAATCAACTGAAAATTTTGAAATAAAATGCTTTTTTCTTTGTTTCTGTTTGCAAATAAGTAATTTCTCTTCATAAATTTTACCCAAAATTTACACTACTACATTTCTTTGGTAAAAATTATTTGGTATTTCTTTGGTAAAAAAAATAACCCAAATCAGGATATATTATTTGGTCTGTGTTAAAGTTATTGAGTCTAAAAGCTATGATGTCAATCACTGAAAATTGATCACACCTGGCGGCCTATCTTATTTCTTGAGGCCCTAACATGTCAATACAGTACAAATATTTCCAAAATACCCCTTTTTGGAAAGTAGACAGTCCAGGGTATATAGTAAGAATCCAGGGTATATAGTAAGAGGCATGGCGAGTTTTTTGAAGTTGAAATTTTTTCCTACAACTCTTTGGAAAATTAAGAAATTATTATTATTTTTTTTTTCACAAAAATGTCATATTAACAAGTTATATCTCACACACAGCATTGCCATACTTGCAACTACACCCCATAAAACATTTTGCTACTTCTCCTGAGTATGGCGATACCACACATGTGAGACTTTTTCACAGCCTGGCCACATAGATAAGCGCAAAATACAAATAGCACCTTCAGCCATAATCCACTTTAAGACCAGGCCTTCTTCAGACCCTGTAAAAATCAGTATTTTTGCTAGAAAATGACTTAGAATCCCCAAACATTATATATTTTTGTAGCAGAGGACCTGTAAAATAAAATGGTATGTTTTGAAAATTTGTATGTCACACAGTATTTGCGCAGCAGTTTTTTTTTACGCAATTTTAACACTAATGCATAAATACATTTTAATAAATTTCAATGCACACAGAGACAATATAATACCCAAGTTTTGTAAAAAAATACAAAATATGGCATTGCGCTGGGTAAATAGATACCAAACATATCATACTTTAAAATTGCACACGCTAGTGAAATGGTGCCAAACTTCAGTATTTGAAAATCTCCATAGGCGATGCTTTATAAGCCTTTTATTGGTTACCAGTTTAAAGTTACACAGGTTGTCTGGTGCTATAATTATTGCTCTCACTCTGACATTTGTGGTGATACCTCACATGTGTGGTGTTATTGCTGTTTATGTATGCATACAGGACCAACGTGTGCATTCGCCTTTAAACGCAAGCGCAAGGGGCACTTTAAATGTTTTATTTATCTATTGGTAGGACACTAGTACACTGACAGATGTTGATCGTCCATCGGCAGACACTGACAGATGTTGATGTCACAATTGTGCACTATTGCAGATGTTTTGTGCACTGGTACAGATGTGATGAGCCACTGACATGTTTTGTGCACTGGTACAGATGTGATGGGGAACTGACAGATGTTTTGTGCATTGGTACTGATGTGATGAGACACTGACATGTTTTGTGCACTGGTATAGATGTGATGAGCCACTGACATGTTTTGTGGACTGGTACAGATGTGATGGGGGACTGACAGATGTTTTGTGCATTGGTGCAGATGTGATGGGGGACTGACAGATGTTTTGTGCACTGGTACAGATGTGATGGGAGACTGACAGATGTTTTGTGCACTGGTACTGATGTGATGAGACACTTACATGTTTTGTGCACTGGTACTGATGTGATGAGACACTGACAGATGTTTTGTGCACTGGTATAGATGTGATGAGCCACTGACATGTTTTGTGGAATGGTACAGATGTGATGGGGGACTGACAGTTGTTTTGTGCATTGGTGCAGATGTGATGGGGGACTGACAGATGTTTTGTGCACTGGTACAGATGTGATGGGGGACTGACAGATGTTTTGTGCACTGGTACTGATGTGATGAGACACTTACATGTTTTGTGCACTGGTACTGATGTGATGAGACACTGACAGATGTTTTGTGCACTGGTATAGATGTGATGAGCCACTGACATGTTTTGTGGACTGGTACAGATGTGATGGGGGACTGACAGTTGTTTTGTGCACTGGTGCAGATGTGATGGGGGACTGACAGATGTTTTGTGCACTGGTACAGATGTTTTATGGGGACACTGACAGATACGTATGGTGACAGGGGGGACAGTGGTGCTTGGTGTACTGTTTGTGGGGGATCTGTGACAGCTCTGTGTGTAAAATCATCCTTATACACAGAAATGTTAAAGATCTTGCAGATTCCCCCTTCCCCTCCCTCCCCCACACTGAGTTCTCACTGAGCTCACTGGGGAGAACTGTCACAGAGACAAGCGTCTCTGTTTACATTGTAAAGGCTGTAATTGGACATAGCCGCCATGTGATCTGGAGGGCCAATCACAGCGCCCATATCCCGATCTCGTCTTGGTTGTGTCCTGTGATCACAGCCTTCACGAAATTGTGTGGCCACTAGCAGGTGCCCATTCTGAGGGACGTAGGGGAACGTTCACTCAGAATGACGGAGCTCCCACCCGGCCGTTTATATATAGTGGCCAGGTGGGAGGAGGTTAAATTATCAGACCTTCAAACGTAGGTAGAGGATGGTTGCCCAGCACCTAATGTAAATAATTTCATATGGGATGATTAAGCATAATGGTGTTCAAGCTCAACTATCGATATTGGATAGTTGAGCTGTACATCACCAGGATGATATATCCTTTAAAAGAAGTCATTATAATGTTCATCTGTACCTGTATACGAGATAGGAAATCCTGAGGAAGCGGACGTCTCCGTGAAATGTGTCGACCTAATTTTCTAATCTCGGCAAAACTACCATGCTATGTTTTTTCATCTCCCTAGTGGATGGTGATTGGTAGTATCAATGTCCATGCATATATGATGTATGTTTTTATTGAATTTTTTACTGGATGAAATAAAGATTTGTATTTAATTTTGAGCATTATCCTAAGTATTTGTGTCCACTGGAGGGGTATTTAAAATCCTACAATGTATTTGTATATTGTTAACTCAGTTTAGGGATGAGTCCTTCAACTGGCATCATTATGTAGTTTCAACCATCCCCACACACATTAAATATTTATAGTTTCTGCTTAGTGGGTGAATTTTCCCACTATTGATATTTCCGTTTCTGTAGCCATTGCTCAGCTGAATCACGTAGTAACTTCTTTTATGACTCATGTACTCCAGCAATAAGTTATCTCTGCAAAGTTAACAGTTTGCCAACTTGCAATAGATGTCTTAAATACCCTCCTCGCTTCTCTAAAAAATAAAATGATTGCATTTTTCAATATCCAACAGGTATCAAAATCCTCTTGTCAAAGTCATAGTAGCTGAGCTGAGTTCAGATCTAATGTAAGTAGATCTTCCTTTAGCTTCTGAAAATATGTTTCAAATGGGCTGACCCTTATCATCTGATACAGAACAGAAAGTACAGAAACATAAGTGTCCTTCTACAGTGATATGTATGCAAGTGGGGTTTCAGCTGCTGATACTACTGAATGCAAGAACAGTGCAATAGAGAGTCTACTTCTCAGCCTGATTGACAAATGGAAACAACGTGTGACTTTTACATGGCTCCTCCATACTGTTTAGGGCCTAAGGTCTATTATCACCAAGAAATAGCACTGCCATTTACAATTATATTTTGGTTCCCACAAATTGTCATTACAGTATAAGAAAAATAAAAATAACTTTTGCAAATGACACAAAAGTTAAACACTAGCAAATCTAGGAAATGAAGGGTGCATATTTTTGTACAATGTGCAGCTTGGTATACACATAATTTGTTCCCATTACCTATAAATTTACCACAAACAGTCACTGAGTACATTTCACTAAAATTGTGCCCCTGTCCAAACATCTGACCCCAATCATTTAAACAACTTTATCATGATATCTACTCAAAAATGCAAGCCAAAATTATTATAATTAACAATATATACATAACAGATTTGATTTATTAACCCAGTACCCTCTAAGTGCAAAGTGTAACAGTGCAGTCACTCTAGAATCTGCCCAGTTGCCCTTCACATCAGAGCCCCCCCATTCACATCATGGGTCCCCTTTACATCAGGAGTCCCCCTTTAATTAGAGTCCCCACTTTACACCAGGAGGGTGTCTTTAGTGTCCCCCCAATCAGAACCCTTAGATCCCCCTCACATCAGAGGCTTACCTTATAATTAGTACAGCATGGATTAAGGCAAACTTCCATCCCCTTATGAAGGCTGGGGATGGTGCTGGATTCTGGCTGCCATGAATTAGCATTATGCATTTCCATGGTGCCGGTGGGATGGCCAACCTGCACTTTGGAAACACATGACACTGTATGGCACCATTAAATAGAATACTCTGGGAAACCTGGGATTTCACAAAAAAAGGTGTTTTCATCTGCTAATCTGATGTGGGTGATTTAGGAGTGTTAGCAGAGTTTTTGAGGTGCTATAGCACATCCAGGAGCCCCCTGGGTCTGCCCCTGCACAAGGCCCACCTTCAAGTGGTGCGCAGGGCAGGTAGCATACATACCATGACCTGGATACACCACTGCTTAAAACAAGTAGCAGTAACCTGGCACAACTTAACCCGCGATTAGTGTTTTCTGTTATAAACTAAAATTTCATAGCCAAAAGACCTGTTGTGGGTGCTGTAAAACATAGAAACATAGAATGTGTCGGCAGATAAGAACCATTTGGCCCATCTAGTCTGCCCAATATATCTGAATCCTATGAATAGTCCCTGGCCCTATCTTATATGAAGGATAGCCTTATGCCTATCCCATGCATGCATGTATCGTGTCTTTTAGAAATATATGTTGGTAAATGGTCATGTCCTGCCAGTTATACCCCAAGCATAAACCATCAGATGTCTTATCAATAATAAGAAAACTACCTACCTACCATTACTACCAGCTTAGTATATTTAAAAAGAAAAAAAGAAAAATGTGAATTGCATTCCAGTGAATTTTACCTGTGGGTATGGTGATGTCCTGGATTTAGACTTGGCACTAGGAAGACGTGACTTACTGCTCTTCCTGCTGTCATTTATGGCTGGATTTGAATTTGCATAAGAATATGATGGTTTTGTTGTAACTTGATCCAAAGACAGTTGAAGTCCTTTATATTCAGTATCTCTGTTGGAAAGAATAACATGCACTTACTTTTATATTTGTAAGATTACCAATGTTATTTGTATATTTTCTTCACTTTTTTTCTAAATCACTAAATTGTTCCAACTTCATAATAAAAAAAAATAGGCATCATAAGGAGTTGCTGTGTTATTGCATGAAAAACCATATAAAATTATTGCGCTAATATCATAATAAAAAAAAACTGCTGCTAGCACCACAATCTAAGTCCCCGTTCACACTGGGGAGACCTGTGAGGCGACCTGGTCGCCTCACAGGTCGCCGTAGGTCGCCTTCCATAGGGAAGCTGCGACTCAAGTCGCTCCGACTTAGAAAAAGGGTCCGGAGCTTCTTTGGGGGCGACCCAGAGCGACCGTCATAGACTTCAATGTTATGAAGTCCGTGCCGGCCGCTCTGAGGTCGCGGCGCGCTGCTCGCACCGCGACCTCGGAGGTCGCCCTGGGAAGTCGGATCGCCCCAGTGTGAACGGGGCCTGACAGGGTATTGTGTAACAATCAAAACGTAAACAATTGCAGTGCTAAATAAAACACAATAGGTGCTGAAATGAATAAACATTGACAGTAATGCTACCATCCAACAAGTAATAAAGTGCAAAGTGCTGAAAAAAATATAAGTGCAAAAATCCACAAATAAGTAAAAAGCAGCCACTGTTTGTCAAGATAGTCTAGGATTGGGTAGCTGAAAATGCAATCCGTTCCAGTAACAGTAAAAGGAGGTAACTAGTGTCCACTCAATGAGTCACCATAACCCGTGCATCCACCACCGAGGAGAGAGAGTAAACACTCTTACCAGAATGTATGGACTTGAATGCCAGCGGCAGCGAGTCAAACACGCATTGAGATGCAAATACCAGAATGTTGTTCAAAGCGATAATCCTTGAAGAACTTAAGATGAAGATCTTATTTGATCATAGGCTCCAACACTCATAAAAGACAAGAAGTATCCACATAGTGTAAAACCATCTCTTACATTTTTTATTTAAAAAGTAGAAAACTTACACCAACTCAGAAGTAACGAGCATATCAAGAAAACATCTCGATAGCTGTGATCACATAGGGAAAAGGTGCAATGACATAGAACCGGCTCAATCCGATTCAATGTGTTTCCTCCACATAGACATCATCTGGGGTGTGAGTACGGATACCATTATTATATATAGAAGAAATAATGCATTTTAATTACCCAGCCTGTGGGCAGTGTAGCCCGACACAGAGCCAACCCAGAAAGCTATGTTGAGCTACACTGCACACAGGCTGGGAGCCTGTTGATTCATTCCAGCCCTGCCAACTCAAATGGAGCAGAGTAATTTGTCTTTTGACTAATAATATGACTGTTAACATTGAATGAGAAGCCAATTTGATATCCAGTCATTATGTTTACATAGAACTGGTTAATGATTGTACAAAAATGTGTTTCACACTTTGGGAATAACCCCAGCTGTTGACTGCTGGAAGTCACCCACTGAGAACCTCCACCAGTCCGCTTTTTGACAGGGGTTATGTTGGCCATAGATGATGTGATTTTCTTTCCTGCAACCAAGTGTTGACTGGAAATAGCACGTGATAACTCCTGTGCTCCAACACTAAACACAGGGGTTGATTTACTAAAACTGGAGAGTGCAGAATTTAGTGCAGCTGTGCATGGTAGCCAATCAGCTTCTAACTTCAGCTTGTTAAATAAAGCTTTGACCAAAACAACTGAAATCTGATTGGTTTCTATACAGAGCTGCACACGATTTTGCACTCTCCAGTTTTAGTAAATCTTTCCCACAGCCTCTTACCAGAGATATCTGACCTCTAACATAAAGGACATGAATGCAAAACTTATCAAAAGTGCAGTGTTTGTTAACAGGACTATACAGAGAAACTGCCAAATGACCCCCCTCAGACAGGCATCATAACTCCTCAAAACATCATAAAATAAATTTTTATTGGTTCATACACATTTAACCGCTTGCCGACTGCTCACAGTAAATTTACGTCTACGTCGCTACGTCTATGTCGCTAGCCTGTGAGGGCTCTGGGGAGCGAGCGCGCGGTCACGGACCTCCCCGCGCGTTTGACCGGCGGACCCGATGTCCGCCGGTCACTCGGCGATCGACGGTGGAGAGGGAGAAAGGCAGGCGGCTTATGTAAACAAGCCGCCTGTCATTCTCCCCGGTGTAGAAACAGTGATTATACGGTTCTACTATGTAGGACCGTTGATCACTGTTCCTACACCTCAAGCCACAGCCAATTCCAGTTAGAATCATGCCCCTAGGGACACACATAACCCCTCCCTCTCAAAAAAAGTTAACCCCTTCACTGCCAGTGTAATTTTACAGTAACAGTGCATATTTCTAGCACTGATTACTATAAAAATGTCACTGGTAACCCCAAAAGTGTCAAAAATGTCAGTCAAGGGTCCGATCTGTCCGCCGCAATGTCGCAGTACCGCAAAAAAAATCTCAGATCGCCGCCATTACGCGTTTAAAAAAAACAACAAAAATGACAAAAATCTTTCCCTTTGTTAGTAAACGCGATAACTTTTGCGCAAACCAATCAAAATACGCTTTTTGCAATTTTTTTTACCAAACATATGTAGCATAAAACAAAATGTTAAAAAATGTTGATTTTTACATTTTTTTTTGGGGGGGGGATTTCATATAAAAAAAATGTGAAAAATATTGTTATTTTTGCAAAATTGTCGCTCTTTTTTTATTTATAGCGCATGATCAAAAAATCGCACAGGTGATCAAATACCAGCAAAAGAAAGCTCTGTTTGTGGAAAAAAAAGGACGTCAAATTAGTTTAGGTACAGCGTCGCACGACTGCGCAATTGTCTGTTAAAGTCACGCAGTGCCGAATCGCAAAATAGGCCCTGGTCGGAATGGGGGTAAAATCTTCCGGGGCTTAAGTGGTTAAAGGAGAAGCACAACAGGTTTTATGTATATACACTTTTATTGTTTTGTATCCATAATAATAATAATATTCTGTATAATAATGTCAGTTTTTATTTTAGTTATAGCCTAGTACAGATTTATTTTGTTTATCAATGCACATGGTTATTTTCTTTTGTACCACTTGCCGCCCCCTTTTAGTTTGCAAGTTTTATTTAGCAGGGCTCACCCAACCCTCTCATATTTAATTGTATAGTAACTGCACTTTCTCCCTTTATATTGTAGATCCCTGCACAAACTGTTGGTGCTATCCTGCATAAAACCTAAATAATAATAATAATAATAAATATCTCTGTATATCACTTCCAGATGCAGTATGGATGCTCTCATTGCAACCCTTCTTGTAGCATTTTATTCTTTTTTTTTTACTTTTTAAAATGTAGGACTATAATTTTCAAAAGACTAGGTATATTTTGACAACATAATTATTAAGCCTAGACTATTTCAAGTAAGAGAAATACGCCATAACAGAACCAGAATATTATCACACTATGAAAATAATTCTTGTGTGCATGAACATCATAAACGTAGTCCTTTTATTTCCATAATCTAAATGATAAATAAAAAAATAAATCAGATTGTTCCACTCATGAATCCATTTTCTTCATATATTTTTATTTTTTATTGTAAAAAATGTAACACTTGACATAAATGAATAGGGTGCACATAGCAGCTTCACCCAATCCTTATTTTGAGTAAAACACTACCTACTCCTTATTGTGGAAAAAAACTGCCTAGTATGGGCAGCCTAGAGCACATAGCTTTGGATTCCAATGAGTTCTGGGAGCTTTTCACATAATTAGAAACTGTAGCAGTCTTTTGTTTCAGTCTGGCAGACTTCCAGTAATATAAGAGGATCAGCAAGGAACAGCTAGGAAGTAGAGCCTGCATATGGAATAAATGGCCACCTCAAAATACAAAAATAATTTCTAGCTATACAAAGACATTTTTTTAAACATTATTATATATTGATCATATGATTTATATTAGGCTGATCCATTTTACACGAATACTCCCAAAGTATTACATTAATAATTGCTCTTTACATTATTACCCGCTTGCTTAACCATAGTTATTTATGTTACTATACTGTACTATAAAGATAGATCATATATGCTCCATCAAACATCTTTCTAAATAATACATACAGTTGGGTCCATATATATTTGGACACAGGCACAATTTTCCTTTTTTTTAGGTATTTACCAAAACATATTCAAGCTATAGTTATATAATGGATATGGGGAGAAAATGCACACTCAGGTTTAATTTGAGGGTACATACATCCAAATGGGAGGAAGGGTTTAGGAATTATAGCTCTTAAGAATAGCCACCCCCTCTTTTTCAAAGGACCAAAGGTAACTGGACAAGTGAATCAAAAGCTGTTTCATGGCCAGGTGTGGGATACTCCTTTGTTATTTCTTTATCAATTAGGCAGGTAAAAGGTCTGGAGTTGAGTCTAAATGTGGTATTTGCATTTGGAACCTATTGCTGTGAACCTACATTATGCATTCAAAGGATCTATCCATGCAAGTGAAACAGGCCATTGTAAGGCTTCAAAAATGAAACAAATCCATCAGAGAGATAGCAGCAACATTGGTAATGGCTAAATCAGTTTGGTACATTCTGAGGAAAGAAGAATGCACTGGTGAGCTCAGCAACATAAAAAGACCTGGACGTCCACGGAAGACAACAGTGGTGGGTGATCACAGGATCCTCTCTATGGTAAACAAAAACCCATTCACAACATCCAGACAAGTGAAGGACACTCTCCAGGAGGTGAATGTATCATTGTCAAAGTCTACAATCAAGAGAAGACTTCACAAGAACAAATACAGAGGGTTAACCACAAGGTGCACACCATTCATAAGCCTAAAGAATAGAAAATACAGATTACACTTTGGCAAAAAACATTTAAAAACCCAGACTAGATCTGGAAAAGCATTCTTTGGATGGATGAAACTAAGATTAATCTGTACCGGAATGATGGGAAGAAAAAAGTGTGCAGAACGCTTGGAACAGCTCATGATCCAAAGCAAATAATGTCATCTGTAAAACATGGTGTAGACAGTGTGATGGCATGGGCATGCATGGCTTCTAGTGGCACTGGGTCATTGGTGTTTATTGATGATGTGACAGAAGACAGAAGCAGCCGGATGAACTCTGCATTGTTTAGAGATATTCTGTCAGTCCAGATTCAGCCAAATGCAGCAAAGTTGATTGAACGGCGCTTCACATTACAGATGGACAATGATCCAAAACACACTGCAAAAGCAACCCAGGAGCTTTTGAAGGAAAAGAAGTTTAATATTCTGCATTAGCTGAGTCAATCACCTGATCTTAACCCAATTGAGCATGCATTTCACTTGCTGAAGGCAAAGACAGAAAGACCCACAAACAAAGAACTGAAGACAGCTGCAGTTAGAGCCTGGCACAGCATCAGAAAGGAGGAAACCCAGTCCTCGGTAATGTCAATGGGTTCCAGACTTCAGGCTGTCATTGCCAGTAAAGAATTCTCAACAAAATATTAAAAATGAACATTTTATTTATGATTATACTTGAGCCCCTGAAAATAGGGGAAAGGGGAAAAAAATGGTCGCAGTTCCTAAAATTTGCACTTCAAATTCATTTAAATTCAAAAAAATTTCAAAATATGAAATTTGCGCCTGTGTCCAAATATATTTGGACCTAACTGTAACTGCTGAGAAAATAATTTCAATCACTTATAGAAAATTATACACTGTATAGATGTAAGTTTTTTTTTTTAAATATTGAGGAATGTTGATAAGTTTATTTTGATTAAAGCCCTACTCCAGCCAAGTTTTTTTTCCGATAGGTTGGTAGGGGAGTACATTTCTATTGCCTATTGGATCTCAACTAGGGAGATTCCTCCCCAAGTACTACCAGGGCAGGAATTGATGAGATGGCTCTTCAATAGGGACACACATTTTTAAATATGAGGAAAGGTTAGAACACCTCCAATCTCTGGTGTCAATTGCACCCCCCACCAGCTTAAATATCGCTGCTTCTACAGGAGTTTTGTGTTTTGCCTGTAGAAGTGTTAACTGTAGAAGTGCCAGCTCAGTGTTATCCTGCGTCCATGCACATTAGGACGATTAGAGGCAGGAAAAAAAAAAACCTTCTGGTTTGCATTTCTGATTGGAGCTTTCTGGCAGAAAACAACACTAAACTCTCCTACACTCACCTAAACTGTGCTCTATATGAGGTTTTTTTTTTCTGACAAGGGAACTGGTGTTTTTTAAGCCCCGAGTGGACATCAGGTGATGATTACTCATCAGAGGTGCAGTGTTTGTTAACAGAAGCAACAGGGAAGGTTAATATCTACACTTCCTTTCCACACAAATCATTTTGGCCACTTTAATATTCTCAACAGGGTTATTTTATTTATGTTTAGCAATAATAGCCTTGTGGTGAGGCTACCTATAGCACTTGCTGGTAAGTGCACAACCTTGGCAGAGATCTTGTGCAAAGAATATATATATATATATGATATGTATGTGGCAAAATTTGTGATCAATGAAAGCCGTAAGTGCAACCTTTAAGGCTTGTGCATTGTACACAATATATATATATATATATATATATTTATTTATTTATTTATTTATTTTTTAATACACCAATTTAATAAATTTATATACCATTAGGTGCAGGGAATATATTTTTATCACATGGTTATTTTATGTCAGTAGGTAGGCAATCATTGTCTTCATATTTCCCTATTTAGGCAATGAGCAGTGTGCATTTCATGCAACCAAAATGCAACAGCCTTTTATTCTTCTGAGGCTCCATGCACACTGGTTAAAAAATTGCTGCTTTTACAGGAGTTTTGTGTTCTGCCTGTAGAGGTAACTCAGTGTTATCCTTTATGTCAATGCACATTAGGACGATTACAAGCATATTTTAAGTTCAATGTTTAGAGGCAGGAAAAAAAACCCTTCTGGTTTGCGTATCTGATTGGAGCTTTCTGGTGAAAAAAAACACAAAACTCACCTAAATTCATCTAAATTCATCTAAACTATGTACAAAAAAATATGAACATTTTTTCTGCCAAGGGAACAGACGTTTTTTTTAAGCCCAGTGTACATGGAGCCTGAATGTTTAAACAATGAAGCTTGAAATTTATTGTTTACTTCATTTAACTCTTTAATGTGCAACATTATTGCTCCTTGGATTTACAGAAGCCAGGCCTAATGCTTTCTCAAATTGATGCTTTAGGAAACTAGGTGGCGCTGGTAAGATTGTTCTTCAAACAAAAGCTGCTTAAGCATAATGAATTCCTGAAAACTGGGACTGCTTGCTGTCTATGTTCATTAATATTTTTCATAACACAAATGTTGTACCACACACAAACTTGATTAAATCTTTAATGCAGCCAGTTATAATGTTTTGTGCAAACAGTCGATTCACGTCTCTGATATAATACATTTCTTAGACAGCTCCCTTAATTACTTTCATTTATTTCTAATCTACTTAATGCCTTAGTACAGTAATGCTTGACTAAATATGCATTGTGCTCTTTTATTTAAACTCCTAAAACAATTTTCTGGTATGCCAAATGCAAACAGTTCTTATACACACAGTGAGTCACAGCACTATGAATAACGGTGCAGATGTCCATAATTTATTTCTCGTTTCCAGCAAAACCATAATTTATAAACACTTATTTACAATAATTCATATTTTCATCACTGCTTTTTTCATAGACAAAACAACACTGACAGCCGAAAACACAATTTAAGTATCCACAATCAGTGGTCTGTCATTATGTATTATGATCACTTTACCAAAGGCTCTTTTTTTTATGTATAATTTTTAGATTTACATAGTCACGCAAAACATATTTAAAAAGCTATAGAAATTAACCTAAACACAGCACTTAATCTAATGTTGTTATATTAAAATGTTTCAACAAAAATGTATGTATACCTATTTGCATGCCTTATAATGGATTGTAGAGCGTGGCTCGGTTTGAGATTATTAACAAATCTAGTTGAAATCAAATGCCTTTGTCAAAAAATGTTTTATACTTTTATGAAAAACTCATCATAATTATAACAGGTAATTCGGGATATTTATGGAAGAAAACCACAGTAAAATAAGTATGTTTTGGTTGGCAATTTCTGTGCCGTGGCCATATTTAGTCAATGACATCAACCAGCATCCCCAATCCCTTTTTTACATTCAGCAGCAGGCTGGGGATAGCAACCATATCCCACAGTGAATGACAACATTGAATCTTTGCTCTCATTTGTGGCAAGTGGATCAATGGTAAAGGAATACTGTAGGACATTATTTTTTGGACATTTTGGGAATTTTTATGGACAATATGGGGCATTCGTTTTTGGACATAATTTTTTGGATATCGTGGGGCATTATTTTTTACACATTGTGTGAAATATTTTTTGTACTGCATGAGACATTATTTTATTGAGAACAGATATTATACATTTTTGAAAATTGTACAATTTGTGCAAAACTCTGCATTTGCAAGATATAGCTAAAAAGCAAGCAATGCCGACATCTTATTTGCCAATGCCTTAAGAGCATCTGTTCGGAAACATGTTACATATTTACTTTTAAATGTGCAATAGAAGCAGGTCATGCTTAATACATTATCCACATCTATAAAATAAGGCCCCTTTCACACCAGCAGACCGATCAGGTTCGCCTGTCCGTCAGTCGGCATCCAAACCGACCTGCTAAAAATAGACGGATGGGGATCCGATTCCCATCAGTCCAGCAGGTCAGATTGGATGATAGTCGAGTGGAAATTGACTGCAACAGAACAGAGGGCTGTGTCCATGTCCACTCTGCGTAGCAGAGCAGACACGGATCTGTCATCCTCAGGTGGATCCGCTTGACAGATTCCGATCTGTCTGAAAGAGGTCTAGTGCATTTTTTTTTAAAATGTCACATAAAAGAAAGGAATAAACATACAGGCATAGCATTCATAAATAGGCATTCAGCCTAATGAAATATTTTCTCAAGGATAACAGTAATTTAGCAAGCTGTGTAAAGTATATTCCATTTTGCTCTACATCTCTGATTTAATCAAATCATGGTAATCATTCAAACCATTCAAAACATTAAAGGCAATTCTGAAAACATAAGAAACTTTAATACATCAAGCATGGTTGAGCAGCCTCAATATTAAATCAATGCAAAATTATTTTGCCTTTCTAAGAAATTTTGACTAATACAGGAACTTTAGACTCCATCTATTATTGACAAATGTGTTTGTTTTCCTACGAATTTCCTTATTCTCTATATTTATTAGCCCTATTTACCAACATATTTTATATGAATTATCAATATTGTATTCTTAAGATATCCCTTATATCCAGAGTACACCCACACAAGTAAAGAGAGAACTATCAGTGCAGATAATGCCATGCATTTAATTTTAACCAAGGTGTTGCCAGGTAGAAGTGCAAATCACAAAGCCACTGTGCTTCTCATGATTTTGTTCATATGATGATTGGGAAAAATCCAGACCTACACTATATTACCAAAAGTATTGGGACACCTGCCTTTACATATACATGAACTTTAATGACAACTTTAATGACATCTCAGTCTTAGTCTGTAGAGTTCAATATTGAGTTTGCCCACCCTTTGCAGCTATAACAGCTTCAACTCTTCTAAGAAGGCTGTCCACAAGGTTTAGGAGTGTGTCTATGGGAATGTTTGACCATTCTTCCAGAAGCACATTTGTGAGGTTAGGCACGGATGTTGAACAAGAAGGCTTGGCTCGCAGTGTCTGCTCTAATTCATCCCAAAGGTGTTCTATCGGATTGGTGTCAGGACTGTGCAGTCAAGTTTCTCCACCCCAAACTCACTCAGCCATATCTTTATAGACCTTTCTTTGTGCACTGGTCCAAATAATTTTGGTGGAGGGGGATTATGGTGTGGGATTTTCCTTCAGGGGTTGGGCTTGGCCCCTTAGTTTCAGTGAAAGTAGCTCTTCAGGTGTCAGCATGCCAAGACATTTTGGACAATTTCATGCTCTGAACTTTGTGGGAACAGTTTGGGGATGGCCCCTTTCTCTTCCAAAATGACTGCGCACCAGTGCACAAACAAGGTCCTTTAAGACATGGATGAGCGAGTTTGGGGTGGAGGAACATGACTGGGCTGCACAGAGTCCTGACCCCAACCCAATAGAACACCTTTGGGATGAATAGGGTAGAGATTGTGAGCCAGGCCTTATAGTCCACATCAGTGCCTAACCTCACAAATACGCTCCTTGAAGAATGGTCAAAGATTCCCTTTGACACACTCCTTAACCTTATGGACAGCCTTCCTAGAAGAGTTGTATCTGCTAAGGGTGGGCCGAATCAATATTGAACCCTACAGACTAAGACTGGGATGCCATTAAAGTTCATGTGCTTGTAAAGGCAGGCGTCCCAAAACTTTTGGTAATATAGTGTATGTCTAGTTCCAAGGTTGTTATGCCTAATGCCTAAAACTGTAGGCATTATTATGCTGTGTCATCTATTTATACTGACTTAGTCCCGGGTCACACTTGTGCGATGCGGGAAGGCTGCGAATTCGCAGCCTGTTCCCGCATCGCAAACGCACCCCTGGCAGTTCACACTGCCATATGCGATACGCTGGGGGTGTCAATGAAATCTTAACGACACCCCCAGTTTGATCGCATATCGCAGTGCGATCTGTACAGTTCGCACAGGATCGGATCGCACAAGTGTGAACCACTGTGCGATCCGATCCTGATGCGGCTGCAAAAAAGGGTCCTGCGTGTCTTTGCTGCGGGTGCAGTGCGAATTTAGCCATACAAAGTGTATGGCTAAACTCGCACCGCACAGCCGATCGCATTTAATGAAGGAGCAGTGCGTTTCGACATTACATGCGATCGCCGCAGCCGCACATATGTGAACCGGCACTTAGGGTGGTATGTGAATTTAGTTTTGGGTTTATTTACTTTACATATGTGATGATACTAAAGGGGTATCTTCATTTCCATTTCTGTTAGATGTTTGGTTATCTGTTGTACATTTAACAACTTGTATATTGTTTAAATAGTTTCTAATATAACTATAGCATACAGGTATGGGCAGTATGATTTTATTTTATGAAAACATGGGCATTTCATGTGCAATAATGCAAAAAATGAGGAGACCTAGTCCTGAGAGTTGTACTTGCACATGTTATGAGTGCACACTTCCCCACACTGAAGTTCAGGGAGGTGGCACACAGGAACCTTCAGGATATGATGTACACTCACAAAAAAGGGAGTGGTTCTAAATTTTGTAAGAAAGAATACTTTATTTTATTGTGTAATCAATCTATACAGATGTGTTGCTGAAATAAAAGATGAAGATTTAATTCTGCGTTAATAATATTTATTTAATCAGTGTGTACATTTTTTAACCCAAGCAAGTATGTTCATTCTATGGAGCAAAATAATCAAAACTCTATTACCGGTTGTATTTTGAAAAGAAACAATAAGAATCAGCCAAAAAGTACAATCCAGAAAATCAACTATTCCCCTAAGAATGATTATTTAAGGGTACCCACTGACACCTAAAACACTAAAATCATCACAGCCAAATCAGGCGATTATCAGCTTTTTTCTTTAGTTGAAATGAAATGATGTAGTATGTAATCTGACTGTAATTCATCGAGGCATCTTCAGAGAACTTTTGCTATTAACTAATGCTCCTATAAAAGCCTTGAATCATTAGATTTAATTGCCTTTCTTTTTTCTGTGTTAACATTCAACAGATCAATTAAGATGATTAGTTCACTGACCTGTTTATTCAGATGAGGGAGATCAATGGTCTCTGCAGGCTGTACACTAATCTGTTTAACTCCCTCCAGATCTATTAAATAATCTAAATGTCATTTATCTCAACACAGTAGGATGATTCCATTGCTATGTAGAACTAAATGTCCCTTTTCATTTAGTTACAAGTCACAAATGATGTATATTTTGTTAGCATGAACATAGTTACTCTTTAGAAATTGCAAATAACTGTCAAAGCCTAATGTTTGGACATTTTCAGGGGATCCTTTACTATTCTATCTGTCTCTTCAAATGGTACTACATGTATGGCTACAGGATACAAATGTACATGCAGTATACAAATGGCAGATGGATTTTGGCAGCCAGATTGTTTTTTAAGATACAACAGGCCTATAAACCAGTCTTGCAACATGTGAGGCAACCCCCAATGGCTCTTCAGACCTCTGTTGGAGTATAGACAGAACAATCTAATTTGAAATTATTAGCTAATTTTCAGTTATTTTTCATTTCATCACAGAAGTAAGCAAAAGTGGCCCATGCCACTGTACTGTATTGCCCAGTGAATAGCAGAGGATTTGTTTTCATTTGTCTTTAAACAATAGTATCCTGTTCTATAAATTATATTTAATCTACTGGTGTAAAAATGCCCTCAGTAAATAAATGTATTCATAACCTTGGACTGTAGCACATTACAAAAAGGGCATAAATAAATAATTAGAGGTCAACTGGTTGTATTTAAAAATGGCCAAATTAAGTGCTATAACATTATTTGCTTACTGAAAACATGCATATTTTCCTATATGTGCGTGGATGGAACCATACTTACTTTTTCCATATGCATTTTTTTATTTTTTTTTATTTTTTTACAATTCTTTTACATACTTTCATCTGAGTAGTTCGGTGTAACCTTTATGACACTGTACTACTCTGGCGGGTAATCAGGGAATTTTTTTTTCTTTTATTTACACTTTCGTTGGCGTTACAGTGATGATCACTGTAACAGCAATATTTTGAGCTGTGATGAATGGGTTACATTTATAGCAGCTGTGATTACTATTGTATGCTGTGATTGGCCAACATATATCACATGGTACAGGGTGCTGTGATTGGCCCAGGTACCCTGTGATAGCTGTGGGCAAATCACAACATCAAAATAGTACACACAGCTGCTATGAATAAAGCACATGAGCAAACAGTGCAACTAGGCAGTAGGAAAACAAATAGAATTCTAGGATGCATCACTAGAGGGATCACAAGCAATAGGAAGGAGGTTCTAATTCCCCTATATTAATATTTAGTAAGGCCTCATTTAGAATACTGTGTTCAGTTCTGGAGATCTCACTTACAAAAGATATTGATACGATAAAACAAGTCCAGAGATGGGAAACAAAAATAAGAAAAGGTGTGGGGGGATAAAACATATTGAGAGCTACTTTAGGAACTAAAAATGCACAGCCTGGAGGAAAGAAGGAAAAGGGGAGACATGATTGAAACCTTTAAATACATCCAGGGGGTGAATATGGTTCAGGAAGGCAGATTTTTCAGTATGAAAACCAAAATCAACAACACAGGGACATGACCTCAAACTAACTGGAGGAAAGTTCAGAACTAATTTTAGAAAGTATTATTTTACTGAAAGGATAGTTGATGCTTGGAATAATAGTAAATGGCTTCACATATGCTTGGGACAAATATAGACCCATGCTCAGACAAAAAAGTTAACCAAAAAAAAAATGGCCAGATTCGATGGAATACTCTGTCTTCTTTCTGCCTTCACTTTTTTATGCTTCTATGAAAACTTTGAGATCTATTGCTTTTAAATAACTGAAGAAAAAATGATATATGAAAGTACCATTCAGAACAGTTTTTAGACATACATACTATATGATAAATGAAAGAAAATGCTTACAATATCCAAAAATATCTATATACAAGCAAAAATGTACCCTATTCCCTCGATTTTTAAAAGCTACTAATTTGTTTTGTTTTGAACCAGCCAACTATGGAGATGCATGGTTAGCAAAGCAGTAGATCTGCTTCATACTACATCAGTGGACCTTTACTTTCTGGCTATATATTAATTCAGTAGTAGGTAGGCAAAGAAATACTAAGAAAATTAGTAGGATGTTATCACCAGGATGACCACCAACAGGAGTCTTCATCCTGCCTATCTGGAGATATCATGATGCAACATTACCCCCAGTGGCCCCCAAAAAGAAGAAAGAAGTATTAAAACACAAAAATAACTTACAGCATATAAACAAAAGATTGTGAGGAAATGTTATAGTGGAGTAGAAGAAAAGAGAAGAGTAAACTTTTTCAGAAGTAAAAAACAGTGGCCTATTAGCAAATGGAGATCAGGTGCCCCCACTACACATAGAACAGTTTACTCAACATATTGAAATAAATGACAATACTTAGAAAGCATGTCAACCAAGGGGAAGAGCAAATGAGGGTATGTGTGTACTCTCAGCAAAAATGCTGATGTACAAAAGAAGATGGCAGCCTGGCAGAGAGGATACGCAAAGAAGACTTGCTGTCCTATTTTCAGGATATATTTTAAAGGTTTAAAGGGTCAAATTAAGAGATTTGTATTAGTGGACAGCACCAAGGGCTTGGCCAATAAACATTGACCTATGACAAAATAAATCTACCATAGCCAGAGATAGAAAGCAGCCAATCTTTGACTTTCGTTGGATAAAGCTGCAGTTCCTTTAGGAGCTATCTAAACAAATGCTGCAACTGCATAAATCTGCAAAAACACTGCTGAAATCCCTAAGTGCTCTGAACGCCTTTAAAGGATGGGAATATGAACTGTAGCTCAGAAAAGATCAAAACTCCTAGAAAGGTATCTTATATCATTTTGCAGTGAATTTACAAAAGGATACCTCTTTATTTGGGACCTGATCTTATCAGTCTTTCCTTCTCCCTACCGCACGCAAACTGGAAAGTGGTCTTCAAACACATCCAACTTAGATGAAAATCTATCTGCAGTATCATATTTTCTGTGAACCAAAGACATACCTGGACTTTGGCGAGATCTTCCAATATCTCCTCTGCCTCTCACATTCCCCTGCGATACATACATTAAGTTATGCAGAAACAACAGCAGTACTGCCTGTAGTGTCAAGAATCCACAATAGATTTACTTAATACTGTATTAGCTCCCCTAGCAAGTTTTCCCATCCAAAATTTCCCCCCATTTTTTTTTTATTTTTAAGTAAATATGAGGGCTACAATGACAACAAAGGCTCTATACTAATATGTTATCTGACAAGTTCCAAAAAACAATGCCACGCTTGTGAGAATGAGAAAAAACACACCAATTATGTTTTAAAGTAACACATGAGCATATATTTACATTGCAGACTTACCAAAATCAGGCTTTAAAATCAATATTGGTATACTATATACCTCTAAGATCAGTGAGATCCACCCACATGTGCCTTGTAGCTCAAAACCATCACATGAACATAAACAACAAGCCTAGTTTTTACACGATTAACTGATAACCTTAGTGATCAATGTTTGGGGATTTGAAGGCAGAGATGAGCACACCTGAATAATTAACAAAACTTTCTCTTATGGACTCCTCCTATGGAATACTGAGCATTAGCAATTTTAATAGCGATTTTGCACCAGCCCCTTATTTTACCTTAGTGTAGTCAAAACAGACCTGACAACTCAACTATCATAAGTCAGAAATGCTTACTCTAAAATGTCCTCTGCATACACCCACCCTAAAAACAATCTAAAAACATTTTTAGCAGTTAATGCAATCATTTATATTCTGGGTGTCCAGATGCCTTGAACTGTATCCCTTTTGTAGGACAACAGCTTCAAACTTTCTTTGCAATAATGCCAATACAATAATCCTTTAGTATTGTTGTAACTAGAAATATTTATATTCTCAGTTCTAATTAAACTTGTGAATTATGGCTTTACAAAATGGAAAACAACACAAAAGAAACAATAATATTAATGTATTATTCAATGGAAATGGTCCCAGTGGTATTTTAATCTGATAAATAGCCCTAAGGAGACCATTTCATCAGCACTCTAAATGCCCTGATTATAGTACGCTCACATGCTTTAACGACAAACAACCATGAAAAGCAACATTATTGTCAGTTGTTAACAATTATGACTAAACTGAAAGTCTATAGGGCTTGCATAATTGTGTGTTAATTATATGCTTTTAGCCTTTCAGAGATATGCTATGTGCTTAAATATTCATTATACATGGCTGTTGTGCTGTTTGCCGTATTTCAATAAATAATGTCCTAAGAAGATACACTTATTATATTTGTTTCATTCATGCCTTTTCAACTAACTACTAAATCATATGTTTACAAGTATCTATGAATACACGCAGTCGTACATTAATATATACATAATAAGAAATGGGTCAATATGCTTACACTAAGGAAATAATGGTTGTAACAATGTGTTGTTTTTCTCAGTAATGGGACTTGGGAGGACACAGAAATAAAGGAAACAAGGGACCACAAGCAAAAAATGCCAGCAACACTTGTGTGGACCTAACACAGTCTAACAAGCTAAGAGTTTAATAATAAAGATCTATTCAAATTACTGTGGTTTACTGCAATAGACCACACCTTTGCACTATATATATATATATATATATATATATATATACATATATATATATATATATATATATATATAAATATTTATTTATTTATTTATAAGGAGAGAGAAAGAGTTATTTTCCCTTCATTAGCAACGGGACGTACAGAAAAAAGTGTGAAAATATTTAAGAACACATGTACAAAAAAGTTAAAGTGGAACATCATTCCCTCAATCAACACTGACTATTTTTAATCCTTATGCTGCCAGCATTAGTAAATACATAGGAAAGTAGATCATATTTACTTCTTTTACTCTTTTTTTTTTTTTTTTTTAATTTCTTGAGTTACTTACTGGTTTCTAGACCTAGGCAATTTATGTCATACATTCTAAGAGTCTTCAGGAGGGGAGGAGGGGCTTTCTCAGCTAAGCAAACCCTCCTGCGTGTATGTCTAAGCTAAGGGCCGATGGATTACAGAAAGTAAATGATGCATGAATTATCTGCCCTTACTCAAGATGTCAATGGCTAGAAATTCTCGGGGGTGTTTTTCAGCGTCATTTCTCAGCAAAATAAAGCAAGGGGACATGAATGGAAGGTTGAGTTTGCTTTGAATATTAAAAATGAATTAAATAGAGTTTTTGGTTTGTGGTGCTCAGATACAGTGCGGTTCCACCCAAATATAAATGCAATCTACTTTTTTTTGGCTTGGGGATGTTACAGCTGTAACGATGTACTATAATGTATCGAAGCCAAACATATTCAAACATAGGATCATTCCCCATAATAAAAATAAATTCATTGCTAGCTGTAGTTTTAAGCACATGTCGTCACGCCAGAGTAATTTTACTGCGGGCAGGTGGCACAGCCAGGCACAATCACGTACACGTTAGGTGCACAGCTCACCGATCCACTAGACACAGCAGATTGTGGTTACCAATATCAGGCTGCTTTGAGTGGCCAGGGAATCACGTGATTGCTATGCAATCACATGATTACAATGTAAACACAACTGTTATGAATGGGCTTCATTCATAACAGCTGTGCTTAGTGTTTTAATGCTGTGACTGTAATGTCCTGGCATTTAAAAGGTTTCAAAAAATGAAATAAGCATCAGTACACTAGGAATGATTCATTGTTAAATATACCTGTATATACTATAGTTTGTAGATGCTATAACTTTTACACAAACAAATTAATATACACTTATTAGGATTTTTTTTACCAAAGACATGTAGCAAAATACATTTTGGCCTAAATTTAAGAAGAAATTTTATTTTATTGCTTAAGTTTTATAACAGAAAGTAGAAAATATAATTCATTTTTTCTAAAATTTAAGTTTTTTTTGTCTATATAGCAAAAAATAAAAAGCCCAATGGTGATCAAATGCCACCAAAAGAAATCTCTATTTGTGTGAAAAAAATTATATAGATTTAATTTGCGTACAGTGTTGCATGACCTCACAGTTGCCAGTTAAAGTAGCACAGCGCTGAATAGCAAAAAATGGCCTGACCAGGAAGTGGATAAAACCTTTCCGGATGTCAAGTGGTTAAAGATAATTACAAAACATAAGCAATACGCACCAACAGTTTTTGTACTTTCACCACTTTTTGAGTACTTATAAAACATAATTTGATGTGTAAAGGGTGCTCCTAGAACAAAGTTTACAGAAATTCGATGTTGAAATTTTCTAGTATAATAGTGATTATAAAAGTGAGGATATCTGGTTAACAGCTTTAAGCAAAACATTGTAACCTTGCATTACATTTCATTTCTCTTCTGTTCATTGCTTTTATATATCTAGGCAGTGCTTAAACCCCGAAGGGACTTGAAAAAGAAATATTATTTTTTCTTCTTTAAATTGAGTGATTTATTGCATATTCACCGTTTTAGCATCGGTTGCCCAGAGTCTAGGACTTCTCTTCTAGTAGTATTTTTATCTCAGTGTATACACATACTTGGCATAGTATTTAAGAGGAAAATGTAATGCACTGGTTTCTTCTGCTATCCTTTGGGAACAATGATGAAAACATGAAAAAGGAATAGTGGAAACACATACTCATTCATATGGAAAATAGGTGAATATCTATTTGCTTTCTGGCCTATCTATTATACTATAAAATAGATTTGTCTGTTAGCTTCAAAGGAAACATTTCCAAGCTGTTCTACATGTATAGACTAGCAGACGTATTCAGACTTCATTCAAGGATTACATTGTGGAAACAAGCAACATAAACCACAAATATATATATATATATATATATACAGTATAATATGTACAGTATACCACCTACTATACTTCTGCCTTTACATACAAATAGACCTATGATTATATACAGAGATTCACCCTACAGGACCATAAACCTATGGGTGTCCGTGTATCACCATAAAAAGTCATAAGGTACGACGCATCTTCAACATTATAGAATAAGTCCAGATGAATGTGACTAACTACTACTGGGTAAAATTAACAGTCAGTTGTCTATTCTCTGGCAACATGTGTGTGTAATATCCTAAAGATTTGCAATAAAGCAACACTGTGTTGTGTTGAAAATAGAGATTTTTGGCTACATTTATGTATAAAGTAAGATTGTTATAGGCTACTAAGAAAATCTCTTAATAACAAAGGCTTCCTCCATTTTAGCCAGATTTCTTGCATTTTGAGTCAATACCATTCCGTTATAATAATGATGCAGATAACTGTCTGGTCCTGGTACAGCCACCACAATACATATGAGGAAAGGATGTCCCAAGGAGGATATTTTATTTTTATATTTTAGCCAATAAAATAAATAATAGGTTTTCTAATTTAGAAGCTATGATACAAGTCTAATGTTCCTGTAGATTCTTAAGGTACCCAAAGATATTAGATGATTATTGGCTAATCTAGGCAATAATGGTGGGTGGGAAACAATTTTATGGGCAACCCCTGACCTCTACAGATGCCCCTTGACTGACAGGCATTGTTGGAAGAATTGATTACCTAGGAAAATTATTCCCAGCTGATTATTATTGTTCTCCTGAGACAAGGCCAGCAACTGTGTATGTTTATGTGGAAATTATTCTATAAAATAATCTTGCAGCAGTCTGATTTTCTGATTTTCTTAACACCTTCAGACTATTTGAGATTTTGTTTATTAACCTCCCTGGCGGTCTGATTATGTCAGAATTTTTGTGCTAAAAGCGGTACATTGTTTTGCATGGAAATATGTTGTTTTATATTTTAGGCATGTAATTGTTAGGAATAACTCACTTAAATCTTTCCAAACAAGAGTCTAGTAGACATCCCGGGTATGATAAAGTTTGAAACACAAAATCATAAATTATATAATAATATAATAAATTTAATCAAATTCTTCATTGTTTTCGAAGTGGAGGTACTTCATTATGAGGGAGAATCTGTACTCTGACATGACCGTGTCAAAGAATGGAGTGGCAAGTAATGTATTGGTTGACCAATACCACTTCTGCAGGGGTTTCCCCACCACTCAAAGAAGAATTATTGGGCCCAGAAATTTCCAAATGTCATTTTGGTCACTGGTTCCCACTTTCTGCATCTTGCAAACTTCCAAAGCGTAGCCAATTGTTGCTCTTTGTACCGGTTGGTCTTGGTAACTATTTTTTCAATAACCTCATGAGTCAGAAATAATTGTAGGTATGCCAAGGGGATGTCATGGTCAACGCCAACTTTCATACCAGGTGCTCCAGTAAATGGGAATCTTGGGGGTGCTGCCTGATCCGTACCGCAGTCAATAGAGCACCAAGTCCGCACATCGCTGAGCTCAGTCGCAGAATCATCGATGTTGTCAGTTTTAGTACCGGATGACGAATTTTCCCATGAATCGCTATTGCTCAGTTCTCCAAATAATTCTGATTCACCGTCGCTGTTTTTCAGTTCGTCCAAAAGCGTTTTTGAGCTAAAAGAATGCTTTTTGGAAGCCATGGACGTTATCAATTTTCCAGGCACGAAGTACCGAAAAAAGTACAGGCAGGGCACTGGAAAAGCTTCTAGGTAAAATGAAATGATACAAGGTTGTAATTCTAACAGATTACACTCTATCATGTTATTTATTTATTTATTTTTTTAATCTCCCACCGGTTCCACCCCCCTGCAACGCGGCGCTTGTGGGGAAGGGTATCGGAAAAAGGTGCCTAATGCACAGCGAGAGGACAGCGGGAGGACGTCTGGAGGAAGGCTGGGGAGGACGGCGGGGGACTGCAGGGGAAGGTGACTATCATTCTGGGGTAATCCCGAGTGTGGCTCGTGGTTTCCGCTTTTGACACTGAATATTAACCCCCGAGCCACACTCGGGAATACCACTAGGAAGGTTAAGGTAGTGCAAAAGTGCAGTGATCTACAATAATAAAACACAACAGATTTTATGTCAATAAATCAAAATGCCATTAAAAGTGGTTACTGCACCTTACACATACTCCATACAGTGTTCTTCTGCATTATTAAATAAGCCTTCTTGTTATTTCATTACAGATGCTCACTGTCATAAGCAAATGACACTACTAATTGATTTTTTTTCTCATAATAAATAAGTAGGTGTTTACGCCTTTGTAAAAGTTGTAAGAGCATAATTGTCTCTGCTATTGTGAGTTTCTTTGTTACAAAAAACATTTTTGTAAAAGTAATGCACACAATTTCACTTTAAATTACAAAGCTTCATTCGAAAAAATGAATGTAACAACATAGCACTATAATAAGTTGTTAGTATTAGATAATGCCATATGACTGTATTCCATAACTGAACGTTCTTTGAAACTCAGAGCCATTTGAATAGGCTAAATCTATTGACTTAAAGTAAAAAGCACTTCACCTTTAATAAGAGAAGTGATTTTTACTTTTTGCTTTTCTATTATGCCCTGCATACTACTTGATCCTGCCAGTTTCCCTGCCCCTGGGTGTGCTTCCTTTCCAGGGTGACAAATGTGTAATAGGCTTTTGAACTTCATATTGTATTGTCACCTTCTTCTTTTTGGAAGTGCCACCATTGTATCACATTGCTGTTTAAGCCTCTTTCCCTGCATGTCAGTGTTGACACTCAGGAGGAATAAACTTGCTATCCCTACATGTACATGTCACACCCCATACTGCCCCTCCTCGCCAATGATTAAAATATTCTACTTTAATCTTGATGGGGGTTGAAGTCTATTAGTGTTAGAAGATACAGGGATTGAATTACTAAAACTGGTGCAGCTGTGCATGGTTGCCAATCAGCTTCTAACTTCATCTTGTTCAATTAATCTTTGCCAAAAAAAAAAAAATGGAAGTTGATCAGTTTCTATGCAGATCTGCACCAGATTTTACACTCTGTAGTTTGAGTAAATCAAACTTATAGTGTGCGGCTGTTAATCTCCACCCACTGCT
Source organism: Pelophylax lessonae (assembly GCF_965119305.1). Classification (NCBI taxonomy): domain Eukaryota; kingdom Metazoa; phylum Chordata; class Amphibia; order Anura; family Ranidae; genus Pelophylax; species Pelophylax lessonae. The sequence continues at coordinate 383,393,139 of NC_138770.1, forward strand.
CTTGCAGATTGCATTACATAAAATAACATATCAGTCACACTACTACTGTAGAGTAAAGAGTATCGTGTAAAGGGTATCTAGAGTTTTTACAATACTCTCTTGACAAAGACACTTGTTTTTTTCCTGAGGACTTATATCTGCAAAATGTATGACTAATGTTAGGATGTATGGTTCAACTTTTTTTAATACACAAATATTACAAAATTAACCCTATGAACCCTTTCTGCAAATGTATTTCATAGTTACAGTACATAGTTAGTCTGGTTGAAAAAGACACAAGTCCATCGAGTTCAACCAATAAAAGGGAGAAAAGAATCATACAATCCTATATACACAATCATATACCTACATTTGATCCAGAGCAAGGCAAAAAACTCCAGCAAAGCGGTGATATCTCACATGTGTGGTTTGAGCACCGTTTACATATGTGGAAGTGACTTGCGTATGCGTTCACTTCTGTGTGCCAGCGCGGAGGGACGGGACGCTTTCATTTGTTTTATTATTATTATTTATTTTACCTTTTATTTTTTATTTTTACACTGTCCCTTTAAAAAAATGTTTTTGATCACTTTTTTCCTTTTACAAGAAATGTAAACACCCCTTGTAATAGAAATAAGCAGGACAGGCCCTCTTTATTGTGAGATCTGGGGTCAAAAAGACCTCAGATCTCACATCTACACAAAAAAAAAAGTAATTTTTTTCAGCATGAAAAAAAAATGGGCCCTCTAAGGATGTTGGAAGGAAGCGACATATGACGTCACTCTGGTCCTCCAAGTCCATATAGTCGAGTGGAGGCCATCTTCCCTCACTCGAGCCTTGGACATGGATGGAACAGATCGTTTTTCCTGCTTCGGTAAGCGCTGCTCATAAAAGTGATCTTGTGCGAATCTGCCGCTGGGACAACTTTTATGTGAAAGAGGACCGCCCGCCCTGTAAGAAAATACCGGGGTTATGGCAGGTATCTGCTGCCATAACACCGGAATTTAACATCTAATTACCAACGTAAAACTGAGGCGGGCGGTTCGGAAGTGGTTAAAGCAATCTACTGAGCTGGCTAGAACCAGCTTTTGAGGGAGTCTATTACACATTTTCACAGCTCTTACTGTGAAGAAACCTTTCTGTATTTGGAGATTAAATCTCTTTTCCTCTCCATGTGTGGAGTGCCCCCTTTTCCTCTGTGATGACCTTAAAGTGAATAACTCAACACCAAGTTTACTATATGAACCACTTATGTATTTATATATGTTGATCATATCCCCCCTTAATCTCCTTTTCCCAAGAGAGAATACATTCAGTTCCTCTAATGTTTCCTCATACTGTAGCTGAGCTTCTCCATGCTTCTTATCAATTTGGTTGCCCTTTTCTGCACTTTCTCCAGTTCCCCAACATCCTTTTTTTGAACTGGTACCCAAAACTGAACTGCATATTCCAGATGAGGTCCTACGAAAGATTTGTACAGAGGTAAAATTATATCTCTCTCTCTCTCTCTGCTGTCCATGCCTCTCTTAAAACAAGGAAGGATTTTGATCGATTTAAAAACCGCAGCTTGGCATTGCATGCCATTATTATAGTAATACTAAAGTCTCATTTTTTTTAATTAAAAATAACAAACATGTTATACCTACCTGCCCTATGTAGTGGTTTTGCACAGAACAGCCCAGATCCTCCACTTCTTCAGTCCCTCCTCGGTGCTCCTGGCTCCTCCCTCCTGTTGAGTGCCTCCACCGCAAGCAGCTTGCTATGAGGGCACCCAAGCCGAGCCACAGCTCCCTGTGACCATTCAGACATGGAGCCGTGGCCCAGCCATGCTCCCTTTCTATCCTTGTTGGCTAACTGACTTTGATTGACAGCAGTGGGAGCCAATGGCACTGCACTGCTGTCTCAGCCAATGATGAGGGGAGTCCTGGGCAGCCGAGACACTCTTGCAACATCGTTGGATCTAGATGAACCTCAGGTAAGTATTAGGGGGGCTGCTGCACACAGAAGGCTTTTTTTCCTAACGCATAGAATGCATTAAGATAAAAAAAAACTTCTGCCTTTACAACCACTTTAAGCTTATGATCTACTAGAACACCAAAATCCTTCTCCAACATTAATTCCCCCATTTGTACTCTCTCTAGTATGTATGATGCATGCATATTCTTAGCCCCCACATGCATAACTTTACATTTATCAACATCAAACCTCATTAACCCCATAGTTTGCCAATTAAACACTGCATTGAGTTTGGCTTGTAAGTTGGAGACATCATGTAAGGAAGTTATTCCAGTGCAAAGCTTTGTGTCATCTGCAAAGACTGAAATAGTACTTTTAATCCCAGACCCTATATCATTTATACATATATTAAAAGGAAGGGTCCCAAAACGAAATCTTGGGTTACATCACTGATAACCTTAGACCATTCAGAGTAAAAATCATTAACCACTAATCTCTGAATTTAGTCTTTTAGCCAATTTTCTATCCATTTACAAAATTATTTTTCCAAGCCTGTAGACTTTACCTTACACAAGAGCCATGCGTTCCCCACTGTGTCAAATGCTTTTGCAAACTCCAAGTATACACAGCAATCCCTCTGTCCAAAGTTTTACTTGCCTTCTTATAAAAAAAAAATCAGATTTGTTTGACAACGTCTGTCTTTCATGAATCCATGCTGATTGTTGCCTCAAATATTTTTTTCCAGCAAGAACTCATCTATGTGGTCTTTTGAAAAGCTCTCCAGAATCTTCCAAAATATAGAAGTTAAACTAACTGGTCTATAGTTACTTGGTAAAGAATTTGATCCCTGGCACCACATTGGCCCTATGCCAATCCGGTGAAACTAATCCAGTCAACGAAGAGTTCCTAAAAATTAGAAACAATGGCTTTGAAATGACAGAGCTCAATTCTTTTAGAATCTGTGAGTGTATGCCCTCTGATCCAGGTGCTTTATTCGCCTTTATTCTGTCTAAATACTTCTGAACCATATCAATTTTGAACCATAGTGAATCATTTGGGGCTGTGTCATTACTATCCCCATTACTGACATGAGCTCCCTGATGCTCCTTTGTATACACTGAGCTAAAGAAGGTATTTATTACATGTGTCTTCTCTTTGTCCCTAGTCACCCACTGTAGTATATTTTGTAAAGGGCCTACATGCTCAGACCTGACCTTTTTACTATAAATATCTTTAACAAATTTTGGAGGTTTGTCCTACTATCTTTTACAATCTGTTGTTCATTTAGAATTTTTGTGGCCTTGATTTCCTTTTACATATTCTGTTATCTTCTTTGTAACATTCAAATAATGATAGTGTTCCTTCATTTTTATACTTTTTAAAAGCTCTTTTCTTATTATTTAGAGCTTTTTTAACTTGGGCCATGAGCCACATAGATTTTACTTTTAGCCTTTTGGCAGTGTGTTTACATAAAGTCGTTTTTGAAGAATTCCTGTTTCTGTTCTGTGTTAATTGATGTCAATATTCCCTCTCATTCTTGGTCTGGGAGAGCAGCCCTCATCTTTGGAAAATTTGCTCTCTTAACGTTAAGTGTTTTTATATTTACAGTATGTGCTTGTTGCTTACAGCTTACATTAAATTAAATAATTTTATGGTCACTGCTATCCATTAATATTAAGTTATGCATAATGTTTGAAATTACCAGGTCCAGCAGAGCATTATTCCTAGTCAGGGCCTCTATGAACTGGACCATATAATTGTCTTGTAAATCTCAATTTGAAAAACTTCTGTTCCTACTTTTATGTTTATCAATTATACCAAAATGCAGGATAGTAAATGTCTACTCCTTAGCACTTATTCTTATTTCATGATTTTGGTCTTCGGAAACAAGGCTGTCCTAACTCAATAAGAATAAAGGTGTCTCTGCTTTCTTAAAGCCTAAGTGCAGCCAAAAACATCAGCACAAGGCGTATATCTTATAGTCAGTAGAATGTGTCCTTTGTGCCGATATTTCTTCTATTATGTGAAATCTTCATCCATCCATGCCCCCCCTCACTAAAAACTAGTGATCCCGGCTATGCTACGCTTTCTGCCCAGCTCTGCCATTCATAGAAGAAGCTTCTATGAATAGAAAGCAATGCATAAATGGAGAACGAGTGGATGATTGAGAGGTCTGCCCCCTGCATTCATAGATCCTGTTTCATTCTAAGAAACTACAGTACAGCTTCTACGAACGGCAGAGTTGGGTGGAATGGGTGGGCATAATCGGGCTGTAGTTCTTTTATCCTCTGCCACACCTAAAGATTACAGCAGAGGGAGATTTCACCCAACAAAAGAGGCATCAGCACAAGAGATGCATCATACTAACTAAAAGTTATGTCCCTTGTGCTGTTTTTTTGTGTTACTTACTTTGGCTCTACTTAGGCTTTAATAAAAGTAAAAATACATGAATCTTGTTTTCTACTTAGCTACACAGTCCTTGGTTTAGCAGAGTATGCTATCACTCAGAGCTTTTGTCAACAGTCAACTGATAATGATAAAATGTAGTATGCAGACTCTGGCCCTTATGCTCTCAGAATGCCATACGTAATAAACAGGTTTATTATTTATTACAAATGCTTACAATAAATTAGCTGCTTAGCTTCAGTCCATGGTTCTGTTCATCATATTTTATTGTAATAGGGTGATGAGTAATGATGTCACTAGCAAAGAACAGCTTACAATGTTGCCTGCCTTATGTGTTATTTGACTGCCAAGACTGAAAAAATGTGTTTAACATTTTTCAACCAAGACTTAACCTTCAATATTTATTTATTATTTTTGGGTACACTTACTTTATATGGTCATCTGTTTGCACCTCACTGTAATAATTGTATTATCTTCTTTTACATGTGTAAAGTGAAAGTACATTAAGGTCTATGTACATAGTTTTATTCATGAATACGATATCAACTCTGCAATACAGTTACATTACAAAGTGTTTTTTCTTTTTTTTTTAACACAAGTATTTGGTATTACAGTTTGCAAGTCAGCAAATTAAGGTGCACAATTTTTAGGAGATGCCACATTTAGGCCATATGTTGGTCACATAAAAGTAGATCATTGATTTGATACACTAACAAATTGAGTATTTGCCTTGCCTTTTTCATGGAGATTTGGCCTATTCAATGTAGATTGGGTGCTGTGCTCACTATCCTAGAAAAAAAAATGCTTAGCACATTGCCTTACAGGCAGTGCACCCAAACATCTGTATTTAAAGCGGAGTTCCGCCCAAAAGTGGAACTTCCGCTGATCTGCTTCCTCCCCCCTTGGGTGCCACATTTGAAACATTTCAGGGGGGAGGGGGGAACGGATACCTGTTTTTGACAGGTACACTTCCCCACTTCTGGGAGACGGCACTGTACCTCAGAAGTTCCGCCCCCACCTCCTCCTTCCCCCGCCTCCAGGCCAATTAGGAAGCACAGGGCGCTTTGTGCATGCGCAGTAGGAAACCATCTGTGAAGCTGAAAGACTTCATGCCAGTTTCCTGTACAACAATTGGCAGTGACAGCACCCAACAGCTAATCCCAAAATCAGCCTGGGTGCCAACATAGCGGGCTCCCTGGACAGGTAAGTGTCTATATATTAAAAGTCAGCAGCTACAATATTTGTAGCTGCTGACTTTTAATTTTTTTTTCCCCATCTGGAACCCTGCTTGAAAGCTGGATACACACTATCCAACTTTTGTGGTTAGATTTCCTTCAGATTTACCTTTTCTATGTAGTGCAAGGGCCTGCCAGATTGCATACAAATTGAAAGTGTTTAGGTTTAACCTCATATTATATGTTTTTGGTAAGTCTAAAGGAAAAAGTCTTCAGAAAATCTTATAGTGTGTATTGCCCATAAGAGTCACTTATAGTGTGCAAAACTAGTGCAGAAATGTTAATATACTTTCCCAAATTGCATAACACTCTGTAAAGTAAATAGGTATGAACAACTTTTAAAGAGGAGGCAATATAAGTTATGGATTCTTGAGTGTTTTTTTTTTTTTTTACATAGCTTTTGATACAGATATTAGATCTGATCATCTTTTTACTGACAGCAGCTTAGATGCTAAAATGATAATTTCAGCAATTCTGCTAATGAAACGTACGGCTGCTATTTGCAGTCCAAAACATGATCCTGAAGTTTGAAGGCTGAACAATTTTTGGTGATTTGTATTACAAAGGGTAATTTGTGGAATCACGTGAGCGCATCAGGAGTGAAAACAAAACCTGATTACACTTTGGAAAGGAGCTGTGTGTTATCTGTTTACAGAGGATTTGTCTTTGAGAACAAAAAGCTCACTCAGATGGATTAATTCAAAGAAGCTTGCTGAACCGATAAAGAGAAAGCAAAGCTATCCATACAGATCTGGCTACTGGTGAACTCCTTCACAATATAGAGAGGCACCATCCTCAAACAATTTGGCTAGTTATGGTGATGTCCAAATCTTACAGATATGGGAAGTCTAATTGAGTGACAATTGTACATATCATTTTAGAGATCATATAAATGGTCAAAGCAGCCTTTAGACAATTACATATTTTCATGCTATCTAACAATATCAGATAAAAAACACAAGACAGATAAATTCAAGTAATATCTAAAACAAACATTGTCTGTAAAATATATGTAAACCTATAAGGGCCAGTTCACACCACATGCGGTCCAGTATGTTTTTTTCTGCATCAAAAATGCGTGGAAAGTAGGTTATATGGTTTTAAAGAGCATAGTTCACACCAGTGTGGTCAGTTCCCATGTGTCCCAGTTCCAGAAAAAAAAAGTTTAACATGCTGCATTTTTTCTGCACTGAACTGTACTGGAATGCAGTAAAACGCATCAAAAATGCACTGGAGCGCACTTAAACGCACAGAAAATGCACTGGAACACACATGTCCTTATTTAAGGTGAAGAAAAAGGAGGGGGGGAATGCCCTGTAATGCATCAAAAACACGCTGTAACACATCAAAAATGCACCGGAATGCATTAAAAACGGGTCAAAAACATGCATACAAAAAAGCATCCGGAACACAATCGGACTGCGTTTCTATAGTGTGAACTGGCTCTAAGTTTTAATAGTTTAATTTTTACCAATTAACAAAATGGAAAGGAAATGAACAGAGGAGAAATTAAAATCAAATCATATCAATATTTTGCGTGACATTTGCCTTCAACAGCATCAATTATTCAATTCTATTTGGAACAACCTACCTGCCAGGTGTTGATTTGATTTGGATTTTTCCTCTGTTCAATTACTTTCCATTTTGTTAATTGATAAAAATAAACTAGTAACATTTCTATTTCTGAAAGCATTTTTAACTTCCAGCATTTTTTCACACCTGCCTAAAACTTTTGCACAGTACTGTGTATAAAATAATATATATATATCTGTCTGCCCTCATGTTGTAAAGCACTGCATAAACTGTTGGCGCTATATAATTCCTGTACAACAATAATAATTAGTAAAAAATGTTTAATTACATTTTAAAATGTTTGTTTACATGAATTTATGGGAGTGAGCATATGTCTGTGTATGTGTCTGTGTGTGTGTGTATATGTAGAATTATATACTGTGTGTGTATATATATATACTGTATATATATATATATATATATATATATATATATACACTCACATACAGTATATATATCTACATATACACACACAGACATATGATCACTTTTATAAATCCATGTACACAAACAATTTAATATGTAAAAAATTTTTGCTTAAAATAACACTTATCGTGAATGCTTAATTAGTGTTATTTTTGATGGTGCCCCCCTCCCTGATTGCTAAGACAGTGCTGAACACTGCAGAACCTGCTGCCACTTTATTGATAATGGTTGCAGAGTATTTTTTATTTTATTTTTTATTGTGCAATCCAATTTGCAGCCTCTGATTGCAGTATGAATTTATTCACTAAAATTCATAGGAAATCAAGAACATAAATCAGGGATTTGCATTAGACCCAAAAAAACAAAACAAAAGCTTTCTTGTACCCATAACATATAATTAGATTGCCACAAGCAAAAGTCTCACAGACATAAACAAACCTCAGCACAATTATTTTTAAAAAAAATTCAACTCTTTCATTATATACGATTTTGTGTACACTAAATATATAGACAAAGAGCTAACACTTTGGCTGAGCCTACCTTAAAGAAGAACTTCACTAGAATAGTCACGGATTGCTATACTGCCAGAAACTAAGACAATTAACACTCTGGTGAGAAGTATGTAATGTACAATATAGTGTATATAGTGCACATTTATACACATAGAAGCCACCAACTCACAGTCTGCACATTTCCCCCCATCTCAGTCTTCACAATCACCTTCTCCCACCCAGCTCAGTCTGCACAATTCCCCCCAGCTCAATCTGAACAATTCCCCCCGAGCTTAGTCCTCTGCACAATCCCCCCCAACCCCCCCCCCCAGCTCAGTCTGTACAATCCCCCCCAGCTCAGTCTGAGCATCAGACCCTCAGCCTGCAAAATCTAGCACCCTTCCTAGCTTAGTCTGCACAATCCCCCCCACCCAGCATTGTCTGCACAATTCCACCTCCCCAGCTCAGTTTTCACAGTTCCCCCCCTGCTAAGTGTCTGCACAATCCAGCTCCACCAGCTTAGTTTGCACGACCCCCCCCCCACCCCCCCAGCTCAGCCTGCAAAATCCAGCATCCCACTAGTTTAGTCCCAATTTAGTCCCTTTGCAACCCCACCAGCTTAGTTTGCACAATCCCCCCTCCATCTCGGATCAGCCTGAAAAATCCAGCACCCCTAGCTTAGTCTGCACAATCCCCCTCCCCCCCCAGCACAGTCTGCACAATCCCCCCCCCCCCCCACACCCTAGCACAGTCTGCACAATCCCCCCTCCCCAGCTCAGTTTGCACAGTTGCCCCCCAGATCAGCGTCTGCACAATCCAGCCACCCCAGCTCAGTATGCACAATCAATCCTGCATAGTCTCTCCCCTCCCCTCCCCTCCCTAAATTCACAGACCTCACCTCAGGGTCTCAAATACATCTCGTACAGGCATTAGAGATTTCCTTTTTACCAGGCTCCAGTGGGGATGCCAACAGTGCCTCACCCGCTGACATACATTAACCCACCCCAAACAGCCACCTGGAGCTTCAGCAACAGGATCTGTGTGTGACTTAGGATCGAATCACACAGGATCCTCTGTGACAGGAGCCAGAGAGCAGGCAGGAACTGGTGTGGCTGCAGCGCCTTAGGCTTGTCTCCTCCGTGGCTGCAGTGTGGGACAGAGCACAGTGGGCCCCATATGCCACTTGCAAATGGGGTGATTAGGGTGCCCATGCACACCCGACACACCCCGTGCGCAGCCCTATATTAATAGTCGTTTATGTACATACAGTACATTTGTCCAAATTTGCATGTATATGGGTGAAGGGGGTAGGGCCATTTAAATTTTGTTTAAAAAAAAATATATATATATATATAATTTCAAGGTATATACAGTATATAATTTCTGCTGTGTAACAAATTCCTTTAGAAAGGATTACATCTGATGTGGCACTCCTTTGTTTCCACCAGACATTCATCAAAACAAAATGGAGATGCAATCTCAAATTGTAGATATCTCGTTTACTTGATATCTTCATGCATTTACAGGTAAATATACATTCACAAGCGGCTGCACAACCTTTTATCTTCCTTCTCACAGTGAGTCTAGCCCTAAACACAGGTGTATCCCATCATCCAGAATGTCCTTGAGTATGTAAATAAACCAATTCTATCTCATCACTTCCACCTATGCACAGTATCTAGAGATCTATATATCCATAAATAACGATCATACCCATTCCCCAATAAGGTACAATACAACTATACTACATCTCATCATGTGTATATTGATTGGTAACTCCAATAACCTAACCAATCCCCAACCAACACACACATATAGAAAAATACAAAATTACCAAAAATGTCATACACCATTCTGCAAATTTAACAAAACATTAACCCCTATTGTTCAGCATCTAATTCCATATTTGGACAAGCATCGGCACAATGTTTTCAGGACCTTTCTCAATTCTTCATTTTCTACAAAAGGAATACACATACACAATGATGATAATAATAACTATCGCCATTCATCTCTCTGTTCTACATAAATAGATATGTCATAATAATCCTTATTCAACCCATATGGGTGGAAAGAATTTAATTGTTTTATCCACCATACCACTCTCAGTCTAAGTTTAAGAATTCTGTCTCCTCCCCTTTTGTTCTTTTTTATCTCTTCAAGGATCATAAATTGTATATCTGTGTCTTTATGTGTATGTTGCATGCAGTGTTTTGGAACTGGTAAACCTGGCTGATTTTTCCTAATTGAAGACCGATGTTTTGACATACAATCTTTCATTTTCGGAGTCGTTTCCCCGACATATATCAACCCACAAGGGCAGATTAGTGTGTAAACCACATACGATGTCTGGCACGTGTGAAAACCACAGATTGCATATTTTTTTTATTATTCGGATGTATAAAGCTGTCACCTGTTCTCATTTTTCTACATTGCACACAACTAAAACACGGATATGATTCATTCCTCCTACTTCCTAGGAATGTCCTTTTTTCAATGCATTTTACTTTTTGATGTTCAAAATGTACAAGCATGTCTCTTATTGTCCTATTTCTTCTATTTGCTTTTAATCGTATTTGTTCAAAATAATCTATATCATGGTATGCACGTTGTAATAGACCCCAATATGTTTTGATTATTTTAAATATTTTCTCACTATAACTATGGTACTACATGAGTAAGGAAGAGGTTTTAACCTGGAATTTTTATTTCTTTTGGGACATCTTTCTATATATTTCAGTCTTCCCATCTCCTGCTGTACCAAGTAATTTGGCTATCCATGATTTCTGAATTTTTGACACATTTCATCTATTCTTTGTTGCTTTCTATCATTATTGCTGAAAATTCATCTACTCTAATCAATTGACTATGTATGATTGACCTTAATACATGTGGCGGGTGAAAACGGGTGAAAGACATTCTTCCTTTAACCCAGTAATGCTTTTTTAAAGTTAGCTCTTGTACTGAACACCATCTAGCAAAATCTGCTGATAAAGATGATGAGATGGTGATATTCCCAGACAACTACATACATGCTAGAGAAGATAAAAGAAAACATTGAGATAGCATTGTGGACATGTGTTCCCTTCATTAACCAAAGAGAAATAAAAGAATAGGTATTGAGAAGGAAATTATGACTTTTAAGAAAGCATAGACATAAGCAGAAGCCTAGCTCCTCTTTGCTTGTAAGTAAATATACAGTATACCTGTTATTATTTTAATGTACTAACTGTAAAATAGCCATTACATTCATTTTCATTCCATTTACTTCATTGACTATTGAGTCGGCTTCCTTTTTCTCAAGTATATAAAAAAGCAAAGTACAAAAGGATGGTTCAAAATTTGATTGACAAGAGGGTATTCACAATAATAAAAGAAATGTAATGGGACATTAAGGAAGGAAATGAACTAAACCTGTTAAAAATAATTTGCAACTAATAGAGGGGCAAACTACCACAAATTGACTGATGGCTTGGTGGGACCCCTGTGACAGATAGGAGGGGCAATGTAACTGGAGAGGAGCACTGTGGCTGATTGATAATGTAGGTGCTGTGTCTGACGGGGGGGGGGGGGGGGGGGGGAGGTGATGTGACTATGTGACTAACAGCAGGAGGTTCTGTGACTGATGGGGGGTATGCGTTTTCACTGATAGGGGTAGTACTGTAACTGTTAATCATTTCATTATATCAGAGAAAAAGATCACCTCTCCGTATTAATTCCTAGGCACTGACAAATACATTGGATGTTCTTGACATTTGCATCTACTAGACATCACACACTTGTGTAAGCAATCACAATTTAATGCAGAAATCTAATAATTGCAAACCTGTGTAAATGTTGGAGTTATGCTAAATTCTGCCATACCTTGTAGCAAACCACACACCAATCCACTTAAATACCCAATGTCCTGCACATATAAAACATCACCCTGATGGCATACATTAGGCTTTATGTTCCAATACTGCAGAAATTGTCTACACAAAGGACTAAATCAAGTACAGTGTAGCTTAATTCATACAACTCTTTGTTAGAGTGCAAATGGGCATCAGTAAGTCAAAAGAAAAGTATGGCTAAAGCTTTTTTGGCCATACTTCTCTTGTGGGTCACAGGGGCATACTAACTTTTACTCTCCTGTTATCCAGAGTCAGCTAATAGCAGGCTATTGCCTGCTATCAGCTGACATGGCAGAGTCGCTCAAGGATCGGAAAGGATCCTGACAATATTGTTGGGATTCACCTGCGTGCCTTATTGGCTATATTACAATAATGCTTTACACCAACAGAACCTTTTTTGGGGTGTATTATGATGCAATGTACTGACAGAAAATTGACCATAACAAGCTATTATGCACCCCTCTAGAATTGAAATGCAATACTCCCCATGCACACATTCAAGAAAACTAGCTGTTCAGTGATGCTGGGTGATGTAATGACCATAGGCTGGAAACCATGGATAATCAAAGTGAAAAAGTATTATCAGCACTCCAAGGATTCTTCGAAAGGGTCCAAAGCTTTATTCCATGGTCACATGATAAATATACAGCACTGTTTCAGAGCCACGCATGGCTCGATGACACTTGCCTGAAGAAGGGCCCCTTCATGGCTCCGAAACGTTGCTGCATATTTATCAAGTGATCACGGAATAAAGCTTTGGACCCTTCCGAGAAATCCTTGTGTGTTAATGACATTTCTTCACTTTTTCTACAATTGAGACCCCCTGTATTTACAGTACTAAGTTGACAGTCACTGATCTAATGGGCCATACACACTATACAATTGTCTTTAGATTTTTTCCTTTAGATTTACCAAAACCATATAATATGAGGTCAAATCTAAACACTTTTAATTTGTATGCAATCAGCCCTGCCCTTGCACTACATAGTTGAAGGTAAATCTAAAGGAAATCTAACAACAAAAGTTGTATAGTGTGTATCCAGCTTAAGATAATATATATTACCACAACTATCACATATCTTGTTCCCTGGAAAGTAATATAACATCATAGTTAGAATATGTGTTGTGTGCAGATGCCTGTAATGGAAAAAATATACATGCTTAAATTGTAGCATTTGATTCAAGAATTTTAGTTCATTTGGGGCCTATAATAATGCTGCTTCAGGTATATGTCTGGTCGTTTTGCAAATTGTATTCATTTGCATGTTTTCTTATGACTTTTCTGTTTTATTTCATATATTACCGTATTCTCTTAGGATGATGCATAGGTATATTTTGGTCCCTAATATTAAAGGGCACAGCCTAGTTCTTCACAAGCCAGACAAATAGTCCTTTTTGGAAGTACAGGATCTCACAACAGCTCAGCAGAGATGGGGTTTATTTGTCTTATGCAGAAGTCTTGCTACATTAGAGATACTGTATTCCCATGGAAAATAATTTTGGTCTGAGTGCTGCAATTCTCTCATGAGCCAAAAGTGCACATCAATGACATCTAACTTCAGTCTCTTCTGATAAAAAAGCAATAGATTAAAAACATATATACCATCACTTTTATTTTTATGGATTTATTGGCCAATCTGGTTGAAATTAAGACACTCAGACTGCACTGAACTGACGAAAACCAGATGTCCTTGTTAAGTGCCATATAAATATCCTAATATGTATAACGTGTGAATCATGAGGAACCAAAAAGAAGTTTTCTCTCAGTAATGTCTGCCAACAACAGTGCAGTATTTACAGATGAGATGACTGTTTATCTGTCACAATGGAAAATAGCAATGCCATATGACTTACGTGAGAACATAATTCACACTGACGATGCAATGTGGTCTGGACGATCTGCTGTTGTGCACAATTGTAGCGTAGCTCTGTACCCACACCCATCCACCGTGTTTAGCCAGGAACCGATAGTACTTTGTAGTAACTTGTCCTTTTACAAGCACTGTAGAATAGACACAAAACACATAGTTTAGTTTCGTAGTATATTTGTTTATGAGCTGTGTTGACAGCGCTTAACTGTATGATGTATGATAAGGACCGGCTTGACCATAAGGTGGGATATGCAGCTGCCTAGGGTTCCAGGATGGAGGGGGGGCGGTAAAATCCTTACTGACACAGTGACACCGCTCGCTGCTATCACACACAGAGCTCTATTATGGGATGCAGAGTGACATGCCAAAGGGTGAGCCTCTCTAGCCCTGGCGCACAGCCTCTGGCAGCCTATCATAGTGACACAGTGAGAGCGGGTAAAGCCTGCTTGCACAGGAGTCAGGCTGTATCCTGTATCCACTGTCCTCCTAACCCTCCCTCACACTTGCTCAGTACTGTGAGAGGAGTTTTGAGGGCAGCTGGGTGGCAGTTTTCAAACAATAGCTGCCACAGACCTGGGGGACACCAGGGGGAGGCATAATTAGTGAGTGAGTCTTCTATCCCCAGAATAACCTGTCTCTCTGTTCCCACCCCTATGTGCTATGCACCTCCCCCCACCTTTCTACTTCTCTCTCTCTCTCTACCCCCCCCTCTTTTCCTCCTGCCTATTAACTACCCTAGCCTGTCTGTATACTACTCTAGCCTGGCCGTATACTACCCTAGCCTGTCCATATACTACCCTAGCCTGTCTATATACTACCCTAGCCTGTCCATATACTACCCTAACCTGTATATATACTACCCTAGCCTGTTTATATACTACCCTCGCCTGTCTGTACACTACCATAGCCTGTCTGTGTACTACCCTAGCCTGTCTATATACTACTCTAGCTTGTTTTTATACTACTCTACCCTGTCTGTATACTACCCTAGCCTGTCTGTATACTACCCTAGCCTGTCCATATACTACCCTAGCCTGTCCATATGCTACCCTAGCCTGTCTATATACTACCCTAGCCTGTCCATATACTACCCTAGCCTGTCCATATACTACCCTAGCCTGTTCATACACTACCCTAGCCTGTCTATATACTACCCTTGTCTGTCCATATACTACCCTAGCCTTTATATATACCTGCAGATTATGGCTGGTGTGAGGAAGCAAGCTGCTGCTGCCACTATTTGTCTACAGGGCAGGTCCAGAGGCACAGGTGCAGGCCTGCAGACTATGACTGAAGAAATAGTGAAGAGGCTCTGCAAAAATATGCACCCCCTCAACCTCCACTGTATACATGGGCAGACCGAAGGGGGTGGGGTTATGGGTGGAGCCAATGGGGTGGAAAAATTAGGTTTTGCATAGGGTATCAAAAATACTTGCACCAGCCCTGTGTATGATGCTCTGGTCTTAATTTCCATAGCCTTTAGGCACACAACCTTTTTGCACCCAAAGCAACACCCATCTGCTAGAATCACATCTTTTACACAGAAAATTCCTTGATCCTAACCTGTTTCAGAATACTGCAACAGTGTAAAATAGGTAGCCGTGAGATTACTATATTTCTAAACTTCTATAGCCCATAGGTACTATGCTATTGGGCAGTGATAATTTTTGGCTACTCATTACTCTTAATCATAGGGAGTTCTATATAATTTCATTGTGTCTGTAACAGAACCTTTCTTCAGATATAATTTGTGTTTAAAAGTGTTACAGAACCTAATCTATGGGGACTAAGCAAAATCCAGACGATTAAGATCAGTCAAAGAAATAGCAATGGGGCGAGTTAGATTATTTTGTCTGATTGCTACTGCTTCTTTGTACAATTCATGTTAAAGCTGCAACCTGGATTCAAATTCATTTAAAGATATTTACAACATGCCATCATGTCTCAGTCTTCTCTTTGGGCAGCTTACATTTGGAGAGGTCTAGCATAATCTAAGGAGAAACATGCCTGTGCAGATGTCTGAGAATAGATAGATAGATAGATAGATAGATAGATAGATAGATAGATAGATAGATAGATAGATAGATAGATAGATAGATAGATAGATAGATAGATAGATAGATAGATAGATAGATAGATAGATAGATAGATAGATAGATAGATAGATAGATAGATAGATAGATAGATAGATAGATAGATAGATAGACAGATAGACAGACATTGTAGAGAGATAGATAGATAGATAGATAGATAGATAGATAGATAGATAGATAGATAGATAGATAGATAGATAGATAGATAGATAGATAGATAGATAGATAGATAGATAGACATTGTAGAGAGATAGATAGACATATCTAGACTAAAGGATGAATAAAGCAATTTTCTGGTTCCCTAAATGATAATGCCATTATAATCAACAGGGACTTGGGTGGTCATAAGAATTTCCTTTGGGGTACTATTTGTAATTTAGAAGGCTGAAAATGGCTGCCAAGTAAATTCCATAACTATTTAACAGTGAAATTTCATAAGCATAGCAGCAGTTGTTATTTCAAA
Source organism: Pelophylax lessonae (assembly GCF_965119305.1). Lineage (NCBI taxonomy): Eukaryota > Metazoa > Chordata > Amphibia > Anura > Ranidae > Pelophylax > Pelophylax lessonae. The sequence goes on from NC_138770.1 coordinate 383,409,524, forward strand.
AAAAGCAATACTTACATAAATGATGTGCACACCTCAAATGAAATGTATCACATCCATGTACATGATGATATAAGGTCTTTTCAATCAAATCTTGAGGTTCATATCCAGTTAGCTCTGCGACTCTAAAGTAACCAAAAATGATAATTAGAGCCTTTTCAAGTTACCTTGCATAGATTATTGTTGTATATGTAGAAACATAGACGATTGATGGCAAAAAAAAGACTAAGTGGTCCATCGAGTCTGCCCCATTTTTTTATATTTATACATTTTTTTTACTTTTTTGTTTTAGTATAGTTCTATGTTTGTCCCAAACATGTTTAAATCCACTTACTGTTGACTGACTCACTACTTTTGATGGAAGTCTATTCCCAGCATTAACTACCCTTTCAGAAAAATAATACTTTCTAAGATTAGTTTTGAACTTTCTTCCGGCTAGTTTGAGATCATGTCCCTCATCCGCGTTGTTGCCCGTCTCTATATCTGTTCTGTCTTATCAATTTTTTTTTGTAAGTGAGGTCTCCAGAACTGGACACGGTATTCTAAATGAGGTATAACTAAAGATATATAGGATATATAGGATAAGATATATAGGGGAACCAGGACCTTCTTCCACACTCTAGTGCTGCATCCTAGAATTCTATTTGTTTTGCCATTGCTCATTTTGCAGTCATCTGAAATAAATACCCCCAAATCTTTTTCTTCTGTAGTTCTGGCCAACACTATACCCCCAGTGTTTACTCTATCAAGGAACTATTTTTCCCTAGGTGCATTATTTTACATATAGAAACATTGAACTGCAGTTTCCACTGCTTTGACCAATCTTTCAACAATGCTTGACCATGTTACAGACACATCCAGGGATTTTGACCCTATTGCACATCTTTGTGTCATCTGTAAAAAAAACATACCTTACCCACCAAACCTTTAGTTATATCACTTACATATGGCTTAAATAGAACAGGACCTAGTACAAAGCCCTGCGGTGCACCATTAGTGATGGGTCTCTGTTCCAAATGAAGACTATTTACAACCACACTAGAGTATCTATCCTTTAGCCAGCTACATACACTTCTGCACAGTTGACAGACATGAACTCATGTTATTGAAAAATATTACCACCTGTTGCACATGCCTTGAGTGTATTCAAATCTTCCAAAAACGTAATCTTTAGTAAAATTATTCCTACTAATGAACATACGAGCATATACTTTACCATGGAAAAATGTAAAATTTCCAGTGAGTTCAAGCATAAATCAAATCAAATAATTTCTGTGGATGTCATTACATATTACTAGGGCGTATGAATAATAGTTCTATAACAAAAAAAAACTGTTACTGTAACTAAAGTAAGTGTTAACTTTATTTTAATAATTGCACAAAAACAAAACCCAACCTACCTGGAATCCAGAAATATCAGCTTCATATCAAGACTGGCTCTGAACATGAACATATTACTGTGAAGTTTGATTTCAGTTACTGCACTAGGAGGGAGTGAATGGCCCACAGCCACCAAACCTACATTCTGGTAGCAACCATCAAACGGTGACATGTCCAGACTATATTGTCTGATCTTCAAGTATCCACTACAATGAATAACCTGCAAGATACAAGAAAGAGAATCATTACACATCAACATACTTTTATTTACATCCTTTTACTTAGATTGATGTGTTTAACACAGGTTTATGGAAGTTATCTGAACAAGTGAAAAAAAACTGAGACAAACATTAAAATGAACCTGACCTGGTCAAAAATATTTTTTAAGTAATAACAGTGCAAGAAGTTTACAAGCATCTAGGTTAATTTTCGAATTAATCTCTGTTGAGCACTCTTGAATCCTAGGCCAAAGCTGTACATGGGGGCCTCAACTTCTACCCGAGTGGAGATAAGTTTTGTCCCTTCTTGAAAAAAAACCTTACCCCCTGTTGTTCAGCTACCAAATTCCAGAACTCAGGAGGACAGAACATGATGGTGGGATATGACAACTGAATAACAGGTGGTGGTTCTTTGCGCCGGAGGCAAGGCTTAATCTAGAAGTCAATGCCCCATAGGGACACAAGACATTCCTGAAGACCAACACCGAAACTTCAGCAATATTACCTTAACAAACAATCTGGGTCAGGTCAGTCTCATTTTAATAGAAAGTTAGTTCTGATTAACTTTAATAAGATAAAAAAAAATTGTATCCGTGATAATACCTAAAGTGTAACTGCACCTTTGGTGCGTTGTACCAAACCCAAACAACTCTTCAGCTTGCTTCAGCTATGAATTAAAATGGTACAACAAATTTTGTGTTCTCTGCCTATCTACAGTGCTACCCTGACAAAACCACACAGGAAAAAGTTTATACACAGGGATCGACAGAATAATGCTTTCCTGTATCCCATGATCCAGCACAGGAGATGTATGGGTTCAGTGCCAGGCTTACACAAAAGTTTCCCAATGTAACTCTACCAGACCAGCAATGCGAGTACTGAAGATCACCAGGACTGCAGTTCAAAGACAGCAACAAGGTACATAAAAATAACTTTTTTTTATATTTGCATTCATTTGATATATAAAACCACTCTATGTACTGTACAAATTGACCAAACACTCATTTAATGTTGAATGAAAGAAACAAAACAGGAGCTTCCTATACTTTAGTTTCCCTGGTTAGTGGGCAGAAGTCTGATCTGCCAGGTCTTCTTTCAGGGTAGGGAAAGATGATACGTATAATTCATTATGTGCTCTTCCTATTGAACAAAAGCTCCCACAAAACTGACAGTAAAATAATTATGCAAGACAGCACGGTTTTGGTGAAAACACAAAACTAATGCAAGGAACTACATTTGCAAATTGAGACATATAAGCATTGTTAGCTTGTTTATACATGACATAGTTATATTCAGTGGTTCATTCACCAAAGACCAAGTCTAGCCATCATGAAGAACACCCACCTTATACCCTCCACAGGTTAGACCTGCATTCCTCTTTGCCAGCACACACTTCATCCGCAGGAAAAATGAACGCTCAATCTCATATTCTGCAAGGCAAGACAAACAGTGTTACTTGTATGTCACATTCCTCGAAATCTATAACCTAGCTCTGATTCTCCACAGACAGCAATACGGAGCCGTGATTTACCCTGGACAAAATGTGAATGGTAGGGCTGATGAGCTGTTAGCACTGCAGTCATTTCATCATGATCAGCAGGATGGATGTATTCATAGATGCTATTTCCAGTCAATTCTACCTGCAAAAGGAAAAGCATACCATTTATCTTTATAGTCTTTCTTGCAGCTATGCAAAATCATTTTTTACTGTGCATCCACAGGCCAATCTATTGAGCCCTATTTGACCACATCTCCATTGAGAGTGGTATTTTAGGATTACTGGGTAATTGTGGAGGTGCAAGTTGTTAGGCTGCATGCACACAGGTTTTTAAATTCTTCCTACAGGAGTTTCGTTTTTTACTGCAGAAGCAGCTCAATGTTATCTTATGGGTCCATGTGCATTAGCATGATTACATGCATATTTTGAGCTCAACGTTTAGAGGCTGGAGAAAAAACCTTATAGTTGTGAGAGAGCCAGGTGCATGGTCATCTCTTTGTGGAATCCTACTATCTTGTAAAGAGTGTATCACACTAGCGGGAGCTGTTTTGAATCACTTTTTTTTTGCCATGCCAACACTAATTTTTTTACCAGATATTATTAATGCAGTAATTATTGTATTATTCACTTATGGGACTTTCTGTTCACCTCATCTGTTTATATGTGTGATATATGGGCACTTAAAGAGGAGTTCCGGCCACAAAATCAACATAATCGATTTTGTGGCCATCCGCTTCCTATTTGTCACCTGAAAAAGAAATGGATAGTTACGATTTTTTTTTTTTACTTACCTTGTTATTGGAGAAAAATATACTCACCTTTCTTACACTTCCTCCCTCGGCGGGCGTGGCCCGCGCCGTCACTTCTGGTTTGCAATGATTCCTGGGAGCTGAACGTCATCGCTCCCAGGAATCAATGCGCCAGCACCAGCCCCGCTTGTCACTTCCGGTGCGGCGCCGCATTCCCTGCTAAACAGCTTCTGGGCATGCCCAGAAGCTGTGGAGGAATGCGGCACCGCACCGGAAGTGACAAGCGGGGCCAGTGCAGGCGCATTCTGGGAGAAGAGGACAAGAGGACAAGAGAATGTTACCTCAGCATTTCATATTTATGATACAGTATGTGTCTGTTGTATCATGTACTTGTGTTAAAGAGTATCCTGTTCACTTTGTATTTCTTATTTTGTGTGAAATACCTGATATTTATACCAGTCCCCCTGCTTTCCTATTTTAAACTGACCACATAAGACATGAAAGCATATCTCAGTATGGTCAGTCTTCTATCTGTGCGTGAAGAACAGCCTGCCTGTCCTCCAATGCCTAAAACTTGTGCTGACACACCCCCCTGCACAAAGATCAGTGACCTGTTGTTTCTCTACCACCACCCCTCCAAGCCCATTAGGCTCCATGCACACTGGGATTAAAAACATTTCTTGGCAGAAAAAAAAACCTTGATATAGAGCTTTTTGTACACAATTTAGGCGTGTTTAGGAGGGCTTAGTGTCTTTTCTGCCAGAAAACTTCAATCAAAAATCACAAACCAAAAGGGTTTTTTTTTTCCTGACTCTAAATGCTGAGCTCAAAATATGCCTGCGATCACCCTAATGTGCATGGACGTATAAGGTAACACTGAGATGCTTCTACAGGCAAAATGCAAAACACCTGTAGAAGCAGCGATTTTGAAGCGAGTGTGCATGCAACCCTTACACAGCTGAGAACAGAGATTATGTGATCACTTATAAAAAATGTAAATTTAAATTTTTTAATATATATACAATCTTTCATTTCTGTTTTAAACTGAATGGGTTATTTTGCAAGATAAGGGCCCACATATACTTTAAAGCAGTAATAAATTCAAAACAAAAATGTAATATATTGTACCTTACCATTCATTAGATGTGGTCGCTGCATTCTTTTTGTTTTTTAGGCTTTTTTCCCCTCTGTTATCACCTGGTGATCTGACTTGAAAAACCCTTCCTGTATTAGAGTGCCTCCACTCTGGATTAATGACCATAGGGGGCACAGCATTGTCAGTCGGGGGGGGGGGGGAGGGTAGTTTGAAGCCGAACTCCAGCTCACACTTAATAATCAGTTACAGCAAACTGTTCTTTTTTTTTCCTTTTGAATTAAAGGTCTTAAAAAAATAAAAGCTGGTCATTGTAGGCATGCCTATCAGTGTTAAATTGTTTATCCCACCCCTGTAAACAGATACATCTGGAAGAGAGCTAGTTCTCTTGAAAAACAGACTTACTGGCACTATCACCAGATGAAAACAGAAGAAAAAAAGCCTAAAAATAAATAATATAATAATGTTTGCTTTTGAGTGGAATACCTTAACTTTGCAAAATAGTCTTTTCCTTGAACTCAGTGAATGTGGAGAAAATTTGCCTTGGGAAGTATATCCTTTGAGTTATTGAAGTCACTTCATTCACTACCCCAAGAGATAATTCTCTTAAAAACTGAATAGCTTATTTGACTTCCTTTAATAAATAAACTGCTAATAGGATAAAAGAGAATGAGCAAACACATTTTTGCTCAAATCTACTGTAACCATTCAGAAGTTGTTTTACATTTTTTTCCATAAAATGAAAAGTGAAAGCTGATTGTTACCTAACTTTCATGCTTGTTGTTTTTCACCTTTATAGAATCAGTCCATATGGAAAGTTGACAATGTTTTGACAGACCTTGTGAGTCTAAAATTAGCACTGCAAAGGATATGTCAGGCTAACAGGCTTTTTTTAACTATTCTGAAAAAACAAAGATGAAAATTGATAACTTCCCTCTCCCTACTACGTTTGCATAGTCATGAAGGAAATAATAACAATCAGCCAAAACCTATTCAGCAGGGGGTCTCTACAGTGGTCTGCTGATACCTATAGACATGAGATTTATTGCCCAAACCAAAAATCAGCAATCGTCTCATGTGCTTGGGTACTTGAAGTCACACAGAGTGGAGAAACAATGTAGCATACACAAACGTTTTCACCTGTACAAATCAAAAGAGAGTGATAGACAGATAAACCAATGTAAATATTTCTGCATCTCCCACTGGTTCTAGAAAAACTGCTTAACAGAGTCCACACACTACGTATCCTTTTAGTGCTTATCTACAGATAAAAATAGCAACGTAATACATCCCTTGATTACCAGCTACAAGTGTGAGTAATCGTACATGAGCAAACAGCCACAATCACCTACCTGTGATAAGCCCAGGTGGACTGAAGCAGTTTCTGAGATATACATGATTTTCCCATCAGGAGCCACCACAAAGATGAAACCATCTAAGGTCTAAGTAGGAGAAAAGAAAATAAACTAAACAGCAAATTCATATTCCCCTACCCAAACACCCAGAGTGCAGCAATTTAAATACTATTTACATTTCAAGAGCGCTTGGGTGGTCAGATGTCCCTTCACCTCTGATTTAAACATCTCATTGTTGAATCAAACATGGTGTTAGGCAAGATAGTGCTATATGGGAAATGAGTTTAATCTTCCATTGTTTAACATATCAAAAGCTTATCACCTGTAAACACTGTGAAGATATACGACTCTCAGCAGGGAAAGTGGCTTTAAGCTACTACAAGGCAGAAATCAACTTTACAGACGATTCTGCCTCTCACAATGCTGGTATCTGATAAACAGTTTATACAAGTAACAACAGGGGATTAGATATGTATTTTCCTAAACACAACACTCATTCTTCCTATTACAGTCTTATTTCCTGGACTTTTTATTCACACTGGTGACAATTTCTCAAAAAAATATATCCTATCAATGCATGAAAGCACGTTTTGACAATAAAAATTCCATCTACATATACCCTTATTTTTGATAATTTACGTAGCCAAAATGTAACATTCAGCAAGCATTACCATATCACAGATAACTAAAAGGTAACATTCAGTAAGCATTATCCCATCACAAACAGATACATTTAAAATTCAACAAGCTTACCACATAAAAGTTGCATGATAATAATTACATTTGGTTTAAACTAAAACCTTTAACATATTAGTTTACCCATCTTTAGTAGATGCCGGTATGTCAATTTATCCACCAGTTTTCTTTGCCTGTTAGATGCTCCATCTTTTATATCAACCTCCATAGTTCCAAGCTGTGCTCTACTATTATGCATTGGAGACTCAATCCTCTGTCTCCAACACTGCTCTGTCTCCTCTTGCTTCTTTACCCATCATATAAAATACAGAAAACATCCAACAGGAAAAGTAAGACTCATCTAAAATGTCCACTGGATGATATTGGAATTCCAACACCATGATCCCACTGGTGGATAAACAAACTAAGCTTCTACCATCTACCAGAAAATGAGATATCAGGTTTAGTGGGGCTGATCCTTTATTAAAATAAAGAGCACTGTGCACTATTAATCCATATCAACCAATCAGGAATTATCTTTTTTTGTTTATATTCATCCAATCTGATGAAGCTGAAAGCAGATTTTCTGCCTTGACTTACTATTGAAACATCTTATTTAGAAAGCCTGTAGAGTAAAAGGTTACCTACAAACATAAAAGTCATAATATGGGAGCAGTTTTCATTACTTGCTAATTCAATAAAACTAATGCACGTGAACTAGTATAAATTACACCAAGTTATAATTAAAAGTTCACTGAAAGGTCTACATTTATTTAATGATTAATCAGATATGGTATTTTCCCCTAAATGTAGTACCTGTAAAAGATGAGATCCCAACTCTCGACCAACGTTATCCAAGGTACTTGGTCTGCTAGAATGGCCCCAGGCTTCTCCAAGTCCTGTATGCATAAACAAATATAGGAATGGGTGAGAGGGCTGGTCCTGCACTCCAGCATCCTAGAGGTCAACTGCTACCTTAACTCACTCCAAACAGGAGCATTTTATTCCTAGCTTAATTTCTGTAAAGTGAATCATGTCTTGACAGCTATACGCTAGCGTAGCAGTAGTAAGAACACAAGTGTAAATGAAATATGAGCTACTATATTAAACAGAAACACATAGCCTCATAAAAGAAGAATATTCATATCCATGAAAACGCTAAATGATGTTTTAAAGGACATGGCTAGTTCCTATGAGGTTAGACAGAATGACCTTTTCAGTGCTTACATTTATATATGTAAAGGAATGTACCTCATTGGCTGCAATCCAGTTATTAATAATTTCCCATTTATGAAAAAAAGTCACTTACGTACAAGAGGGGCACAGGCCAGTGAAAAAGAAGTATTATTCCAGGGGGGAAAACAGTGTTAAAGTGATCCTGTCATCACAGGGTCACTTGTATAGGACTATTTACCTGCTCACCTCAGTTTTTTAGTCAGTAGTCACTTTTTTATTACTGGACAGCTGAGCTAGAGAGGTCATGACTAAAAAAGAGTTATTTTTGTTGTCCTAACTTATTAGCTAACTTTATCAAGAAAAAAAATTGACCTGAAACCATTAGAGTTTCTCTTTAACCACTTAAGCCCCGGAAGATTTTACCCCCTTCCTGACCAGGGGGTATTTTGCGATTCGGCACTGCGTGACTTTAACAGACAATTGCACGGTCGTGCGATGCTGTACCTAAACAAATTTGGCGTCCTTTTTTTCCCACAAACAGAGCTTTCTTTTGGTGGTATTTGATCACCTGTGTGATTTTTTGATCACGCGCTATAAACAAAAAAAGAGCGTCAATTTTGCAAAAATAGCAATATTTTTCAAATTTTTTTATATGAAATTCCCCCAAAAAAAATGTAAAAATCTAAATTTTTTAACATTTTCGGCCAATTTGTTTTATGCTACCTATGTTTGGTAAAAAAAGTCGCAAAAAGCGTATTTTGATTGGTTTGCGCAAAAGTTATCGCGTTTACTAACAAAGGGAAAGATTTTTGTCATTTTTGTTGTTTTTTTTTAACGCGTAATGGCGGCGATCTGCGATTTTTTTTGCGGTACTGCGACATTGCGGCGGACAGTTCGGACCCTTGACTGACATTTCTGACACTTTTGGGGTTACCAGTGACATTTCTACAGTAATCAGTGCTATACATATGCACTGTTACTGTAAAAATACACTGGTAGTGAAGGGGTTAACTTTATTAGAGAGGGAGGGGCTGTGTGTGTCCCTAGGGGCGTGCTTTCTACTGTGATTGGCTGTGGCTTCAGATGTATGAAGAGTGATCGACGGTTCTACATAGTAGAACCGTATGATCAGCCTTCATACACCGGGGAGAATGACAGGTGGCTTGTTTACACAAGCCGCCTGACTTTCTCCCTCTCCCCCGCCGATCGCCGAGTGACCGGCGGACATCGGGTCCGCTGGTCACACGCGCGGGGGGGTCCGTGACCACTCGGGAGCGGGAGCGCGCCTCCGGGGGCGCGCGCTCGCTCCCTAGACCCTCACAAGCTAGTGACGTAGCCCTACGTCACTTTGCCTGTGAGGGGCTGACTGCCGACGTAGATCGGCCTTAGGCAGTCGGCAAGTGGTTAGTTAAAGGGTAACTCCACTTTTGTTGAGAAAAAAAAACTCCCCTCTGCGCGATCTCTGTACATTACAAGTATTTTAACAAACTTTGTTGCAGATTTCTACCTTTTGTTATTCTGATGAAATATCAGTGTGTTTGTCTGTGTCACAAGGGAATCTAATAGGAGTGGTTTCATAATTATCAATCAGCTGCTGCACCTGCAGGACTCTGATGAGGGAAATTGCAGGGCCTGTATCCCTTTAGATGTGATTTCCTACTGGAATTATCTCACCAAAAATTAAATTTTTGTTGCAGGGGATGCCTGATATCTGACTTGTATCTTAGTCCAAACTTCTGGGATAATCAGAGAGCCAATCCCACAAGGAGGAAATTATGTTTCTGGGGGGCGTTCTGTACACATTCTGTACACACCTCCAGGTAGCCATATTGCATTCAACTTTACAGAAAATTACAGAGCTGCAGATTGAAAAGAAAATGTAATTTTTAATAACATTCAATTACAATATGACTTTTGTCACAATTGTATATGCTATATTATTTTTTTTATTAGCTATTTTTCCCACAAAAGTAGAGTTACCCTTTAAAGTATTTGAGTAAATAGCAGAGTTGTTAAAACATGAAGAAATATTTCAGTATAACTTCATCATTTTCTCTTACACACCCTTTCTGATATTTGTAACTAAATAAACTGTTTTTTTTTTTTTTTTTTTTTTTTTAATAATCAGCACACTTGCCTTGGAATCATTAGTATGATAAATATGAGCATTCTTATTTACTGATATGGTAAAAAATATCCCTAGAAAAAATGCAATACCTATATACCTTTATTTTCTGTTAATATAAATGTACAGTATGTACTGTATGCATTTATGCTTGCTTTTAATTTGAATCATGTTATCTGTATTTATGCTTAAAAAGGTGTATAGAATGTTATTATATATTGCATGGAAATATCCTGTTTGCTCTTTACATATACAAACTGTTCTTTGTGTTCCCCATGTTTTATATCACCATGGTTTTGCTTAACACTTCTTTGTCAATGTGAGCCTTTGCAAACTACTGAACAAAATACTATCCTGAGACAGTTTATACTGTAATTGGTTTGATCATAGCAACTGTTCAGTAAGGGTGCTACTGTATTTATTTGATACCAATATACTGTACAATAGTGGGGATCTACAAATCTATGCATGTAAAGTTTTCCTAAGAGTATGAAAGAGCAAACAAGTAAAAATATGAAAGATACATAAAATAAATATCAGGTAAATAGTAATAACTCATAGTGTGTACTTACTAGAAATACACAATCATTTCCTGAAATGCCTAACACGTACAGAGCTTCATATAGAATGAAATGTAGATTATTTATTAAAAAAATAAGAACTCATAAATCAGGCATTTAAGGAATAAAAAAATATTGCTGTGTACTGACTGGTGGAAGCATAGTTGTATACTTGAAATAAATAAGGTTTTCATTTGTGAGAAAAAAAAAATATATATATATATATATATATATTATAAATAGATATATATTAGAATATGTATAAATCTATCTATATATTAGAATATATATATATATATATATATATATATATATATATTCATTCCAACACAAAAGAGTAAAACAAGTCATACATATCAAGTCAGTATCAAAAAAGCTAAAAAGAGGAGCTTTTCTCAGGAGTGTGAAAATCATAAGTCAGCAGCTACAAATACTGTAGGTGTTGACTTTTTAAGAAACAGATACACACTAGCCCTTGGAGTCCAGCACTCTCTTCTACACAGTCAATTCTTTTCAGGCCTTCACATACTCTGTGTCGATGTCTTGGCTTTGGGAGCTGCCTGTGAATTTCTGACTAATCACAGTCGCCCCCCTGCTCAGCATGTGCAAAATTTCTGACTGCCATGAAATTGGTCCTACAGCTTCCTGGGATATGTGACATTACCCCAGGAGACTGCAGGAGGGGAAGTAGACCAAGGCAATGTCATTATCATCTAGGCAAGAAACGAGGAAGTAAGAATGGGTACCATCATCAAACAAACTTAAATTTAGTTAGAGGCTGGAGGGGAGGAAGAATATTGGAGCAAGTTTCATTTTTGGCTGATGGTTGGCTTTAACTATCAACACAATTTGGATGATTTACCAAAGGAATAGAGACTGTTCACTTGGCAAATAATCATTACACTTAATAAATAAAATAAAAATGTGTCTACATAGGGGCTGTACCTAGCAAAAGAAAAAAAAAATGTTTCCCTTTCAAAGTGAAACACAGCTTCATCTTATTCACTAACATTCACTCTGCAAAATAGAACAGTTACCTACCTGGGGAAACAGCCTTAACTCCTTTAGTAAATAAAACCTAGTGAATACCAAATAATGAGCAATAAAAAACAGGACATTTGGTTGCATGTGATTGGATAACTAAAGCAAACACAGCTTCATCCTGTGCACTAAGCTAAGTGAACAATTACTAAGCTAAGTAAAACTACATTGTTCAAAGTGAACATACCCCCAAAGTGAACCAACTCCAAAATGGCATTAAAGGAGAAGTACAGCCAAAGCTAGTTTGGCTGTACTTCTCCTTTGGATCACAGAAGTGCAGTTTGTTCTGCACTCCTGTGACCTCTTTCCAGCAGACAGCGGTCCAGGCTCGGGAGAGATCATGACCATATGGTCGGGATCCGCCCACATGTCTGGATGGGCACTCGAGCCGCTGAGAGCTTGAGCCAGCAGCTCCCGTCTACTCTACAGCCCATCGCTCTCGTGAGCCCAGTGGGGGGGGGGAGCAGAATGTCGGTGACTGACAGTCCCTAGCTCTCTGCTTAGGGAGCTCTGCGAACCAAGCAATTGGCATTGCTTCTCGGTTCTCAGTCTTAGAGCCGTGGGGGGACAGATCCAGCATGGGACTGATGCTGCATCCACCTAGGTAAGTATAATTTAAAAAAAAGAAAACATTCCCATATTACTATTTTAACAATCATGTACTTAGTCTTCAAACTTCATATTTAATCTAATATTCAAACACATCTTATAAATGTATCTTTAGATGGATAAGTTTATCTACAGTAATTACCCATCCTTTAGGACCTAAGGCTGAAAAATATTATTAACATATACAGGGAGAGAGCACTGCTTCCTAAAAAGCCTAAATCTCCTCAAGTCATTTGCATGCAAGGATGCAAAACTTTATGTTCATTGTCGTCATATGGGGGAAACAAAATTTACCTATCCTTCAATATTCAGTTATTTTCTCATTTCTAATTTTTCTCATATACTGGAATAATAAAGACCTAAGAATGTTAGATGTAACCAATTTTAAATCTACAAGAGAAGTGTTTTCACAGCACATAAACATGTACACTCAGAAAATACAAGTATGCTTGTTTATTCATAAAAAAACGTGACTGGCAAATTCAGAGGTCACAACTATACCAACAATTTTATGGTCCAAAAAACTGCTATACTATTGTATGACAATTGATAAAGTAGGATGAACATTGAGCAATCAAACAGACTAGTGTCAGTTGTTAGAAAGTCAGTCTGTTGGTCTGTATATTTTTCAAAGGTGATTCCTTTAGTTTTGGATGATTAAGCAAAAATAAGCAAGTGTCACACATGTGCCTCTGTGCAGTGTCCATGGGTCTACACCATTCATGCATATGAAAGTATATGCACTCTTAATCAGCATTTTAGCAAAAAACAGCACCAACAGTTGGCAGAAAACATCTAGAATTAACAGCATTCAATGTTGATAAATTACATTTTGGCCATTCCATGCAAATACCAACAAGATGTAAAGGTCCTTATGGTAGACTTTAGATCACTGTTTTGAGATCCAGACAATTTCATCTGGACCACTTGATGATGAGCATTATATTTTCTGCCACACCTTCACATAACAGATCACTCTCAGGGCATAGATGATTAGCTGGATTATATTATCCCGGTCAGTCAATATTAGCCCAAGATACGACTGGTGCTGGAGATGTCTATTCAGTGCATGCCTGTACCCACTTAGCAATATGAAATACTTTCATCAATGAACAACAACCCAAGAAGATCCAGAAGGTTGAAAATGGAAATGTTGTTTTTTTAATTGTTTTACACCGGCCTCATTGCATTGCGTAGGGAGTAGTGTTGAGCGAACACGGACTGTATTATTCGTGTTCGTACCGAATAATTGGATTTTTTGTACCCGAACACGGACACGGACACTTTACTGTATGTTCGGGTAAAAATCCGTGTTCGGTCGTTTTATTTCCGGGTTTTGCATGCTTTGGCGCTCTTTTCATGGCGGGCTTTCAACAGCCAATCAACAATCGTTTAACTGGTGTGCCTTAAGCCATCCCAGCCATGCCTGCAAATGTCTCAGTAGCTGTGATTGGCCGTCTGAAGCATGTGACCAAGTCTTTATAAGTTCGAGGCAGCCGCAGCGGCGTCATTATGCTGCTTAGATTCAGGGACAGAGCACACATCAACGTGCTGGCTGCTGATTAGGGAAAGATAGGCAGGAAAAAAACATTTGTGTCCGGATAGAATTGAGGGACAGGTCGGAGTGTTTAGGCAGGGCGAGTTGTAGGCATTTTAGGGATAGAGTCTGCTGAATTATATAGGGTCAGTGTCTTCTACAAACTACAATCGATATTGCTGTGTGGGGGGTGGGGTCTGCACTCAATCCTGATCTACGATCTCTTCTCAATGCTGTTAGGGACAGAGTCTGCTGAATTTTAGGGAAACTGTGTTCTACAAACTACAATCGATATTGCTGTGTGGTGTGGGATTGGAGATAGGCAGGTGTCAGTGATCCACATCCATTTTTCTGTGTGTGAGCTGCAGTGAACACAATCTTTTTGGGCTGCAGTGAACACAATCTTTTTGGGCTGCAGTGAACACAATCTTTTTGGGCTGCAGTGAACACAATCTTTTTGGGCTGCAGTGAACACAATCTTTTTGGGGTGCAGTGAACAAAATCTTTTTGGGGTGCAGTGAACACAATCCTTTTTGGTGTGCAGTGAACACAATCTTTGTGGGGTGCAGTGAACAAAATCCTTTGTGGGGTGCAGTGAACACAATCTTTTTGGGGTGCAGTGAACAAAATCCTTTTTGGGGTGCAGTGAACAACATCCTTTTTGGGGTGCAGTGAACACAATCTTTTTGGGGTGCAGTGAACAAAATCCTTTGTGGGGTGCAGTGAACACAATCTTTTTGGGGTGCAGTGAACACAATCTTTTTGGGGTGGAGTGAACAACATCCTTTTTGGGGTGCAGTGAACAAAATCCTTTTTGGGGTGCAGTGAACAAAATCATTTTTGGGGTGCAGTGAACACAATCTTTTTGGGGTGCAGTGAACACAATCTTTGTGGGGTGCAGTGAACACAATCTTTTTGGGGTGGAGTGAACAACATCCTTTTTGGGGTGCAGTGAACAACATCCTTTTTGGGGTGCAGTGAACACAATCTTTTTGGGGTGCAGTGAACACAATCTTTGTGGGGTACAGTGAACAGAATCTTTGTGGGGTGCAGTGAACACAATCTTTGGGGGGTACAGTGAACACAATCTTTGTGAGGTGCAGTGAACACAATCTTTGTGGGGTGCAGTGAACACAATCATTGTGGGGTGCAGTGAACTCAATCTTTGTGGGGTACAGTGAACACAATCTCATACTGAAGGTTTGAGGGTGCTGCCTGTTCCATACTCCCCCTACTCCTCATCTAGCCTTTTAGGGGTACAAACAATAGTAATTGGGGCCTAGTGTGGTTGTGTACGTGTGATATACATACACTTTTTTGGGATCATATTTTCTATTCCGCTATTTAATCAAAAACCTTTGGGGATCAGTTAAATTGGGGGATAGTCTGTGTTGGTACGTGTGAGAGAGATCCACCTTTCCAAGTTGTTGGGGTTCATCTCATACTTCTGAAGGTTTGAGGGTGCTGCCTGTTCCATACTCCCCCTACTCCTAGCCTTTTAGGGGTACAAACAATAGTAATTGGGGCCTAGTGTGGTTGTGTACGTGTGATATACATACACTTTTTTGGGATCATATTTTCTATTCCGCTATTTAATCAAAAACCTTTGGGGATCAGTTAAATTGGGGGATAGTCTGTGTTGGTACGTGTGAGAGAGATCCACCTTTCCAAGTTGTTGAGGTTCATCTCATACTTCTGAAGGTTTGAGGGTGCTGCCTGTTCCATACTCCCCCTACTCCTAGCCTTTTAGGGGTACAAACAATAGTAATTGGGGCCTAGTGTGGTTGTGTACGTGTGATATACATACACTTTTTTGGGATCATATTTTCTATTCCGCTATTTAATCAAAAACCTTTGGGGATCAGTTAAATTGGGGGATAGTCTGTGTTGGTACGTGTGAGAGAGATCCACCTTTCCAAGTTGTTGGGGTTCATCTCATACTTCTGAAGGTTTGAGGGTGCTGCCTGTTCCATACTCCCCCTACTCCTAGCCTTTTAGGGGTACAAACAATAGTAATTGGGGCCTAGTGTGGTTGTGTACGTGTGATATACATACACTTTTTTGGGATCATATTTTCTATTCCGCTATTTAATCAAAAACCTTTGGGGATCAGTTAAATTGGGGGATAGTCTGTGTTGGTACGTGTGAGAGAGATCCACCTTTCCAAGTTGTTGGGGTTCATCTCATACTTCTGAAGGTTTGAGGGTGCTGCCTGTTACATACTCCCCCTACTCCTAGCCTTTTAGGGGTACAAACAATAGTAATTGGGGCCTAGTGTGGTTGTGTACGTGTGATATACATACACTTTTTTGGGATCATATTTTCTATTCCGCTATTTAATCAAAAACCTTTGGGGATCAGTTAAATTGGGGGATAGTCTGTGTTGGTACGTGTGAGAGAGATCCACCTTTCCAAGTTGTTGAGGTTCATCTCATACTTCTGAAGGTTTGAGGGTGCTGCCTGTTCCATACTCCCCCTACTCCTAGCCTTTTAGGGGTACAAACAATAGTAATTGGGGCCTAGTGTGGTTGTGTACGTGTGATATACATACACTTTTTTGGGATCATATTTTCTATTCCGCTATTTAATCAAAAACCTTTGGGGATCAGTTAAATTGGGGGATAGTCTGTGTTGGTACGTGTGAGAGAGATCCACCTTTCCAAGTTGTTGGGGTTCATCTCATACTTCTGAAGGTTTGAGGGTGCTGCCTGTTCCATACTCCCCCTACTCCTAGCCTTTTAGGGGTACAAACAATAGTAATTGGGGCCTAGTGTGGTTGTGTACGTGTGATATACATACACTTTTTTGGGATCATATTTTCTATTCCGCTATTTAATCAAAAACCTTTGGGGATCAGTTAAATTGGGGGATAGTCTGTGTTGGTACGTGTGAGAGAGATCCACCTTTCCAAGTTGTTGGGGTTCATCTCATACTTCTGAAGGTTTGAGGGTGCTGCCTGTTCCATACTCCCCCTACTCCTAGCCTTTTAGGGGTACAAACAATAGTAATTGGGGCCTAGTGTGGTTGTGTACGTGTGATATACATACACTTTTTTGGGATCATATTTTCTATTCCGCTATTTAATCAAAAACCTTTGGGGATCAGTTAAATTGGGGGATAGTCTGTGTTGGTACGTGTGAGAGAGATCCACCTTTCCAAGTTGTTGAGGTTCATCTCATACTTCTGAAGGTTTGAGGGTGCTGCCTGTTCCATACTCCCCCTACTCCTAGCCTTTTAGGGGTACAAACAATAGTAATTGGGGCCTAGTGTGGTTGTGTACGTGTGATATACATACACTTTTTTGGGATCATATTTTCTATTCCGCTATTTAATCAAAAACCTTTGGGGATCAGTTAAATTGGGGGATAGTCTGTGTTGGTACGTGTGAGAGAGATCCACCTTTCCAAGTTGTTGGGGTTCATCTCATACTTCTGAAGGTTTGAGGGTGCTGCCTGTTCCATACTCCCCCTACTCCTAGCCTTTTAGGGGTACAAACAATAGTAATTGGGGCCTAGTGTGGTTGTGTACGTGTGATATACATACACTTTTTTTGATCATATTTCCTATTCCGCTATTCAATAAAAACCTTTGAGGATCAATTGAATTGCGGGATAGTCTGTGTCGGTACGTGTGAGAGAGATCCACCTTTCCAAGTTGTTGGGGTTCATCTCATACTTCTGAAGGTTTGAGGGTGCTGCCTGTTCCATACCCCCCCTACTCCTCATCTAGCCTTTTAGGGGTACAAACAATAGTAATTGGGGCCTAGTGTGGTTGTGTACGTGCGAGATACATACACTTTTTTTGATCATATTTCCTATTCCGCTATTCAATAAAAACCTTTGAGGATCAATTGAATTGCGGGATAGTCTGTGTCGGTACGTGTGAGAGAGATCCACCTTTCCAAGTTGTTGGGGTTCATCTCATACTTCTGAAGGTTTGAGGGTGCTGCCTGTTCCATACCCCCCCTACTCCTCATCTAGCCTTTTAGGGGTACAAACAATAGTAATTGGGGCCTAGTGTGGTTGTGTACGTGCGAGATACATACACTTTTTTTGATCATATTTCCTATTCCGCTATTCAATAAAAACCTTTGAGGATCAATTGAATTGCGGGATAGTCTGTGTCGGTACGTGTGAGAGAGATCCACCTTTCCAAGTTGTTGGGGTTCATCTCATACTTCTGAAGGTTTGAGGGTGCTGCCTGTTCCATACTCCCCCTACTCCTCATCTAGCCTTTTAGGGGTACAAACAATAGTAATTGGGGCCTAGTGTGGTTGTGTACGTGTGATATACATACACTTTTTTTGGATCATATTTTCTATTCCGCTATTTAATTTAACTGGGCCTCCATGCGAGACCTGTGTGCCTTGTTGCGCTGTTTTGAGTACTCCACCAACATGGCCAGTGGCAATGACGCCGTTCTCAGCTTAACTATCCCACTTCTATGCCTCCTTGAAAAAACAATTCGGGCGATGATGGAAGAGGATGTGGCACAGGATGAGGAGGAGGAGGAGGATGAAGAGGTAACATTTCCAAGGCTTTCAGGGCAGTCATTCGCAAGGGGCTCCGAGGGTGGGTTCCTGCACACGCAAACGCCAGGGACGCAATTGTCCAGCAGGGGCACAGTTCTGGAGGATGAGGAGGATGAGGAGGAGGAGGAGCTGGAGGAGGAGATGGAACCATGTTCACAGCAGGGTGGCACCCAGGCCAGCTCATGGCCATCACTGGTGCGTGGCTGGGGGGATACAGAGGACACGGACCATACACCTCCCACAGAGGACAGCCTTTCGTTGCCTCTGGGCAGCCTGGCACACATGAGCGATTACATGCTGCAGTGTCTCCACAACGACCGCCGAGTTGCCCACATTCTAACTTGTGCTGATTACTGGGTGGCCACGCTGCTGGATCCCCGTTACAAGGACAACGTACCGTCCTTAATTCACTCACTGGAGCGCGATCGCAAGATGCGCGAGTACAAGCGCACGCTGGTAGACGCCATGCTGCTGGCATTCCCATCTGACAGCGGGGCCACAGTGGAAGCACAAGGCAGAGGAGGAGGAGGAGGAGGTCGCCAACGCAACCAGGGCACCGCCAGCACCTCAGAAGGCAGGGTTAGCATGGCCGAAATGTGGAAAAGCTTTGTCAGCACGCCACAACAAACAGCAGCACCAGCAGCTCAGATGGAACGTCTTAGCAGGAGGCAGCATTTTACCAACATGGTGGAGCAGTATGTGTGCACACGCCTACATGTAGTGAATGACGGGTCTGCCCCCTTCAACTTCTGGGTCTCCAAATTGGGCACATGGCCTGAGCTTGCCCTTTACGCCTTGGAGGTGCTGGCGTGCCCTGCAGCCAGTGTATTATCTGAACGGGTATTTAGCACGGCTGGGGGCGTTATAACAGACAAGCGCAGCCGCCTGTCCAGAGACAATGTGGACAAGCTCACGTTCATTAAAATGAACCAGGCATGGATCCCACGGGACTTTTCCGTACCTTATGCAGAATAGCAATGGATACCGACCTTACCCACCCATTGTTCCATTTTTGCTCTTTCTCACTCTTTTGGGGTGTACCCTCATTTAAAATTTGTGAAAAGAAGCAGTGTTGGCTACCTCGTCCTCCTCCTCAGGGCCAGATTAATGTAGGGGCTATTGGAGCTGCAGCTCCAGGCCCCTACCTTTTATATAGGCCCCGGGTTGGCCATATTCACTGTTACCGCTCTTCTGTCACTTGTAAACACAGAAGTCTGGCTTCTATGCTCGCTTCCCCAGGCAGCACCCTCAGAACCTCCCCACACAGCGTGAAGGCCGGACAAGGAGGGACAGTTGGCGATGCATGGATGTGTTTATGGGCTTCAGAGACAGCATCCCATGTTGAATTAGGCATGCATGGCTGCACCCTTCCTCCTCTGGGTGCATGGCAAGGCACGGCCCTAAGGCCCTTCAAAATCCTCAGCACCAAGCCCATGATGCTGTTAATCCGGCCCTGGTCCTCCTCCACCGCCGCTTCCACCTACACCGCCCATAGGTGTGCGCAGCCTATTGCATTAAGGTGTGCACCCCAAAGTTGAAATACACATGCATGTGTTTGCCAGCAGGGAGAGTAATGTATCGGGGCCATGTACCTGTAGGCAAGGAGAAATAGAGCAGAGCAGGTCCCAGGGAGATCTTTCCCATCTCCTCACTGGCAATGCTATGTGCCCTAGGTGATTAGGGTGTGCCCAGGCACACCCAGCACACCCTGTGCGCACGCCTATGTCACCGCCACATCCACCACCACCTCAACCTCCCTCCTACTCCATATGGGCCTCGTCCTTCAGAGATGAAGAAGAACATTGTTTTATTTTTCTGTTTTTTTTTGTTGTTTTAAGTTATTTCCCTATCCACATTTGTTTGCAGAGCACTTGCCATGCTCTTAATTACGTTTTGCTGCCATTTGCAGCACTCTAGCCCTTTCCTTTGGTGTTTTAGAGCCATTTTAGTGCCTTAAAGTTCGGGTCCCCATTGACTTCAATGGGGTTCGGTGTCCGGGAAAAGTTCGGTAAAAGTCCGGGACACGGACCCGGACTTTTTTTTAAAGTTCGGCCGAACCCGTCGAACACGGACATCTAGGTGTTCGCTCAACCCTAGTAGGGAGGAAAGGAGCGTGTGGCATGCACTGAATATTAAAGGAATATATATTGAATTAAGGTGTTTTAGTGTTTAAGTGTTGGCAGGGACATTCAGCGAAGGTGATATATACAGACATTGTGTACAGGACAAGAATTGTATACATGTAGCAGTTGGGTCCTCATATATCTATATATTTTATTCTGATCATTTTATAAATAAGCATGGTGGTGAACATTCCAACACTATAACGCTGGCTTTTATGCCTACCAGGAACAATATTTATATATGCAGTTTGTGTGTTACCCCATGTTTGAGCATTAGCTCAAATTACACACATAGCTGAATACTTAGAGGAATGACTCATTCCTTCCTCAATCCCCTATGTGTATGGCTCCTAACAGACTTTCAAATAGAAACAGGCCATTTGAAAGCATCTGCTCTTTTTCTTTAGAAAAATTCATGCTTTGTGACACAAGTGTCATGGAAGAACCCTATATTGAATATTTATTTTTAAACTCTTGTACTCATTGTCAATTAATCAGCAGTGGAATTCAGTACTTTAGGCATTTTGTAGAAAACAGCCTATTGGCTGCATTGATGTTGTACAAAACTACACCACTTAGCAGCACTGTAAATGCATTATTACATTTTACTAATATTCTGGATATTGACAGATTTAAAGATATGTTACGCTTTTGATTTAGTGAATTGTTGCTTGTCTTAAAGGAGTTGTAAAGTCAGAAGGTTTTTATCTTAATGCATTCTATGCATTAAGATAAAAAGCCTTCTGTGTGTAGCAGCCACCCTCAGCCCCCCTAATACTTACCTCAGCGACATCTCTGTCCAGAGATGTCCACGAGTCCCTCAGCCGAGGCCGACTCCCCCTCCTGATTGGTTGAGACACAGCCATGGTGCCTGTGGCTGTCAAACAAAGTCAGTTAGCCAATCAGGAAACAGAGGGGGCGGGATCAAACGTCAGCTCAATGTCTGAATTGACACAGGGAGCTTCAGCTTGACTCGGGTGCCCTCATACCAAGCTGTTTGCTATGGAGGCACTCATAAGGAGGGAGGGGCTAGGAGAAGAAGAGAGGGACCCAAGAAGTGGAGGATCCTGGCAGCTCTGTGCAAAACCAACTGCACAGAGGAGGTAAGTATAACAAGTTTGTTATTTAAAAAAAAAATTGACTTTACAACCACTTTAACATAGCTTTGTAAGTAACAATGCTCTTTAAAGTCCACCCTAACACCAAAATCCCTGCATCTTCAGATATCCGCAATCTAACACTAACCTATCTAGCCCTGTAAAGAAAGCATCAGTATATTTACCTTTTTTTTAAGTCAATCCGATCCAGTCTCCAGTGGGCAGAAGCTCTGCAGAGAACAAAGCCGACAACGGCTATGAAATTAATGAGGAGTGACGTCACCTACAGACTTATGAAGCTTCCATTGTTAGTTGTGTCCTCCACAGCGAGGCCGCGGCTGACAGCCTAGCATTGGTTCGGTTCGGATTGGCTTCAAAAAAAGGTATGTATACTGTTTTCTTCTTTAAAGGGCTAACAGGTTAGTGTTAGATCATGAATGTCTTTAGGTGCAAGGATTTTATTGTTAGGGTGGACTTCTACTTTAAGACCTGGCACTGAAGATTGGCACACTGCTTCTACCTGTACATTCAGTTTTCGGGCTCCATGCACACTGGCTTAAAAATCGCTGCTTCTACAGGAGTTGTGTGTTCTACCCGTAGCAACAGCCTAATGTTACCCTATGTGTCCATGCACAATGGATGATTACAGGCATATATTAGGTTTAATGGAGGCAGGAAAAAACCCTTCTCATTCGTGTTTTTGATTGGAACTTTCTGGCAGAAAAAAATGCAAAACTCTCCTAAACTATGTTCAATATGAGCATATTTTTCTGCCAAGGGAACAGGCATTTTTATTTAAGCCCAGTGTGCATGGAGCTGTAGTATTCATGAGCAATTTACATTTCACAGATACAGTATATTGACAATTGCATATGCCCAGCAGTGCCACATAAAATGTTTTCCTGCACACTTTTTTCTCAGTCTTCCTTCTGAATATGCAACTCTGGTTATACATACTACAATATGTATGACAACATAGACAAGTTGTGTGTATACAGTATGTGGCTCTAAAACAAGCATAACACCAATAATAATCAAGAGCCCACTGTCAACTTGACCATTATTATGCTTGACCATATATTCAGACAACTTATGGCCTCTTCCATTTTTTTTCCAGCTACCATATTTTGAGGTAATAAGAAATGTTTTTTTTGCTCCACTTTGACTTGCAGCTAAGTTCTAAAATCGGAAGTATAGGAAATGAGTAAAATTGCTCACAGCAACCATTTGTGTGAGCTTTCATTCTTTTACTTGCATTAACAGTCGAAATCTGACTAGTGTTGACACCTCCAGTCTTCTTTGTTTCAATTTCTTAAACATTGTCAAAAAAAATATTTTGCTAAAATTAAAAACAATTGGTACAGTATACCCTAAGGAAACAATTAAAATACAAAAAAGAAAAGAACGCAATACAAATCAAAACAACAAGATTATAATAGCTCTGTATTATGGCTCGCTATTTATGTGTTTTATATGTGTACGTGAGGTGTACTCAGATTGATGTAATATTACTACTATGGTATCTGGAACTCATATAGATTTTGTCAGCCCGGTGAACTGTATTAATATAAGCCACCCAATCACATGCAATGCAAATAAGGGAAAATAAGGACATTTCCCTGCACAGAATTGATTCCTTGGATCTGTATGTCTAAAAAAGTAAGGAATTTTCACTAAGCTTAGTGATAATCAACTGTATACAAAGGAAATAAAAAAACAAGATATTTACTTACACATGATTGAAATATAAGCAGCAATAAACCCAAATAAAACCCCAAAATGTAATGTTTTGCAGCTTACCAATCACTAGATGTGGTGGCTGCATTCGTTTTCTTTGGCTTTTTTCCCTCTGTTTTCACCTGTGCATCTGGCAAGTAACACACCTCCTGCATTAGAGTGCCTACACTCTGGATGAAGGAGCACAAGAGGCACCTTTGGACTAACAGATTTAGATGCACTAACAATTTGAGGACAAACTCCAGCTAACACTTTATAAGCAGTTGCAGCAAACATTTTTTTTACTACTTAGGGTAAACATTTTACAAAAGTAATAAAAAAACTGATCATTGTAACCACCCCTGTCAGTTTGTCTCAACCCTATAAATACTACATCTGCAGGATAGTTTGTTCTGTTGAAAAACAAAAAGCAACAGATTTACTGGCTCGATCACCAGGAGAAAAGAAAAGAAAATCTAAAAAGAAAAACGAATGCAGCCAGCATATGGTATTGGTATTGGCAAGAATTGGTAAGCTGCAATATAATAAATGTTTGCTTTCAGATTTAATACCACTTTAATGCAGCTTCCTCTTTTTTTTTCTAAACTAAGGGGCCTATTTATGATGGAAGAATATTGCCTTACTGTAGCCACAATGCTGCTTAAAAAGGAACATCAATATGCTTTATGTGTTGCCTGTTTTGTGACTCCGAAGCACTCAAAGCCCCATTTATATTAATAGCTGAAAAAAACATGTTGGGAAGAGGGGAGCCCAGTTACATGTCAAAGTCATGGGACAGATCTCTCCTGCTATCACAGCATGTTTTGTGCAGCAATATGCAGAGAATACTTCAATGGACACC
This sequence comes from Pelophylax lessonae, assembly GCF_965119305.1. NCBI lineage: Eukaryota > Metazoa > Chordata > Amphibia > Anura > Ranidae > Pelophylax > Pelophylax lessonae. Next base: position 383,433,866 of record NC_138770.1, read on the forward strand.
ACAGGCTCCACATTGTGGCCTGCAACATATGAATGGCAGGTACTATGCAGGTGCAGTGTGGAGTAAATGCTGTGGAGTCCATTGGAGAGGCAAGAGCAATATTCTCTCCATTGGAGAGACAGTAACTCATGAGTGAGCATGTATTTTGCAGGGTAAAAAATGTATACTCCTTTACAAAATCAACGAGACTGAACTAAGTTAAAATGTAGTCCTTAAGCAAATCAGTCCCTTGATATGTTATTATAGCTTATTTGGTTATTCATTAATCAAGTTTAAAACACTAATCTTATTAAAACCTAGATATTATTCTGAAAATAACGATTTAGGCTGTTCATACATTATACAATTTGCTTGTATAACTTTCCTTTAGATTTACCAAAACCGTATAATATAAGGTCCTAAACACTTTCAATTCCTATGTAATCAGGCAGGCCCTTGCACTACATAGTTAATGGTAATCTTAAAGGGGAAAAAAATAGCAAAAAAAAAGAAAAAACAATATAGCGTATACAATAGGTTGTAATAATAATATAGGTTGAACTGGATGGACTGATGTCTTTTTTCAACCTCACTAACTATGTAACTATGTAACTATGTAACTAATTGCGACACAAATCATATTGTAATTAAATGTTATTAAAAATTACCTTTCCTTTTAAATCTGCAGCTGTTGTAATTTTCCTCAAAATGCAATACAATAAAACAAAAGGATACCTGGAGCTGTTCTGTACACAGAATGTGTACTGACCACACCCCAGAAACATCATTTTCTGCTTGTGTGATTGGCTCACCAATTTTCCCAGAAGTCTGCCTAAGATACAAGTCAGATTTCTGGCATCCCCTGCAACAAAATTGACATTTTTTGGTGAGATACTCCCAATAGGAACACGTCTAAAGGGATGCAGGCCCAGCAGCTTTCCTCATTAGTGCTCTGCAGCTTCCACAGCTGATAGATAATTATGAAAACACTCCCATTTAGACCCACTCAGCAGAGAGGCACAGAGGAACAAATAATGATTTCTTCAGATAAACAAAAGGTAGGAATCTGCAACAAAGTGTGTTACAATCCTTGCAATGTACAGAGATCACCCAGAGAGGAATGTTTTTTTCTTAACAAAAGTTGAGTTACGCTTTAAGGAAATTGAATAGGAAAATTGTATAATATAAGGCTAGCTTTACTGAAATCATTTTCAAACTTATTTAGCAAAGACAGAACAAGAGCATAGGAACTATGATTTATTTTGTACTTGTGTCAGCTCTCCTTAGTACATCATACCATTGGACAGTCCAACTTACATCAGGAGATCTTTTTTCTCAGATTCAGACCTACTCAGGTATGAGAAGGCCTGTCACACTAAAAGAAGGTTGCAGCATAAATATGCAAGTTTCACATTGCAAAATTCTGATGATTTTAGGAAGAGGCTATGTACCTACAGATAGCCTATAAAATGAAGATCTCACAGGGGCACTGTTGCAGGTAAATTTGATCTATTCTAAATGTGCTGCGGGATGCATTTATTCTTTCAGACACTGATTTTCCAAGCTGGGGACTAATTTCCACCAATATCTTCCATTCTTTACGGTTAATAGTGATAGATTTTATGGCACAAATTACCATAAATGCTCATCAAATGTGGTACATAAAAAAATAACATACGTACACCCCATCAATATTAAAGTGTTACAAACCTTCCCTGCTAAGCAGCTGCCCCAACGATTGCTGCCAAAACTAAGCTTTCATATAAGAGGAAATAATTACTAATGTATTTTTACATACATGTTAATGAAATCAAGACAAAAAAGAATAACAGCAGCTGTCATATAAAAAAAAAAAAAAAACTTCCATTAATAAGTGTATAATATGGCAGAACTAATATCTCAATATACGTACATCTATAAATGAAAATACACAAAGCATTTAAATAATATGTTATACTTTTCTACATTTATAAAACTGACTAAAATTATGTGCATGATCAGTGAGTTATTTTTATCATTAGCAGTTCTCTCTTAAGCTGTAGAATGTTTGACATTCCCTGCAGAAAATATAAATTCAATTAAGTAGATATTATTGTCACTATGAATAAAAAAGGAAAATGTAAGCATGTTATCTATCTCCCTGATTCCTCCAAGTGTGAGGAATTCCTGACGCTAGGTGTACTTACAGCTAGGCAAGCAGTATTCATTCCTGCACACCCACAAGTATATTTACATGACCAACCATGGCAGTGCTCAGTGGGTGATCCCAGGGATGTAGCTAACTATGTATTATTAAATAAGTGAGGAATAGTTTGTTCTGAATAATTTCCACAACATTTATTATTATTACAATATGGAAAGAAGAAAATGCTAAAAGCAATTATGCAATTACAATTAGACTGGGGTTGATTTACCAAAACGCAAAATTTGATGCAGCTCTGCATGGTAGCCAATCAACTTCCAACTTCAACTTGTTCATTTAAGCTTTGACAAAAAAACCTGGAAGTTGATTGGTTTCTAAGCAGAGCTGCACCAGATTTTGCACCCTCCTATTGTAGTAAATCAACCCCACTGTGTAAATACATTCATTATGAGCCCTTCATTTCTCCATTCATAAAACTAGGTGCATTCATTCATCGTTATTATAATATTAATATGAACTGTTATTTTTGAAAATGATAAAGTACATGTAAAATTCTATATTTATAACTGAATTACCACTATTGCCCCCTAATATTAATATGAACTGTTATTTTTGAAAATGATAAAGTACATGTAAAATCCTATATTTATAACTGAATTACCACTATTGCCCCCTAATATTAATATGAACTGTTATTTTTGAAAATGATAAAGTACATGTAAAATCCTATATTTATAACTGAATTACCACTATTGCCCCCTAATATTAATATGAACTGTTATTTTTGAAAATGATAAAGTACATGTAAAATCCTGTATTTATAACTGAATTACCACTATTGCCCACTAATATTAATATGAACTGTTTTTTTTTTTTAAATGATAAAGTACATGAGAAATCCTATATTTATAACTGAATTACCCCTATTGCCCACTAATATTAATATGAACTGTTATTTTTGAAAATGATAAAGTACATGTAAAATCCTATATTTATAACTGAATTACCATTATTGCCCACTCCAAAGCTTTCCAAACTGTACATGCCCGTGTACACAATCACACCTGTTCTCCACAATTAAGGCATGACAACTGAAACATTTTTCATAAATGTATCAAAAAAGTGCCTAGTAACAATGGCTAGAACAGCAAGGCATGGAATGGTGTGCAAGCTTGAATCATCCCTACAACAGGTTAGGCACACACTGATAAATATTTGCTGTGTTATTAGGCTTCATGCACACTGGGCTTTAAAAAAAAAATGCCAGTTCCCTTGGCAGAAAAAAATGCTCTATATAGAGCATTTTGTTTTTTTACAGAGTTTAGGAGAGTTTTGCTTTTTTCACCTCGAAAGCTCCAATCAGAAACACAAACCAGAAGCGGTTTTTTCCTTCCCTTCAAACGTTAAGCTTAAAATATGCCTGAAATCGTCCCAATGTGCATAGACACATAGGATAACATTGAGCTGCTTCTACTGGCAACACACAAAACTCCTGCAAAGCAGCGATTTTTAAGCCAGTATGTATGGAACATAGAGTATAAAAAAAGAGAGTTTAGCATTTTTTTCTGCCAGAACGCTCCAATCAGAAGCGCAAACCAAAAGGGTTTTCTTTTCCTGCCTCTAAACGCTGAGCTTAAATTATGCCTGCAATCGTCCTAACGTGCATGGACACATAGGATTACATTGAACTGCTTCTACTGGCAAGACACAAAACTCCTGTAAAAGCAGTAATTTTTAAGCCAGTATGTATTGAGCAAAGAGTATAATAAAGATGAGTTTAGGAGAGTTTGCATGGAGCCTAAGGCACATGGTCGTGCCCGGGTGTATAAGCCAAGGGTGGCATTATGAATATTAATCCTATGTAAAAAAAAAACTGTAAAAGGCAAATTAGATTATAAACCTATATTGTTTCCTAATTACACAGGTATAGTTCTCAATGGCAACTGTCTGAAAAAATATGTTAGCACATTCTAATGCTTAATTTTTAATGTATTGTAATGAAGCCCAAGTAAGCCTAAAGAATTGCTGCAGTAAAGTATTTGGGTTGGTTTACTAAACTAGATGAAATACTTTATGCAAAATATTGAGGCTCATTTACTAAAGGAGATGATGCTGATTTACTGAAGGAGATAACACACAAAAATGTGTGTTCATTTTAAATTCAGTTATCCAATCATGTGAAAAGCAAAATCCTGTTTATTTATCTAATCTGAACATGTTTATAAAACCTAAAGTATATAATCCTACAATTTATAGTGTGAAGATTATCAACTCCTTTAGTAAACCAGTCTCATTGTGTCAAAATTCACCAATTATTCACAAAATTCACATTTATTCAGTCATGTGGGCAGCATCTCTACATGTCTGGGTATTCAAAGTGAAACGGAATTTGGTTTTTGCATTATGGAATAACTAAATTGAATTTTTAAATGCAATTCTATACTCCTTTAGTAAACCAACCTCATTGTGAAAATAAGTTTATTGAGTTATAAAATCACTGCTTACAATCTTTTGTGAGGTCAGGAGATATACACTCAGTAAAAGCCCCATGACAATATTTGCACAGGTATTTCAAATGTATGTGCACAGTAAAGAATACCATCTTTGCTTCATTTTCAAAGAAGATGGGCCAAGGAGTATATATACTATCTTAGGGGAAAAAAAGGGAAAAAAGCCCAGCATTTCTTTCCTGCTAGCTTCCTTTCACATAAATGGTTAATATTATTCCCGATGTTTTTGCTACCACTAGCATAAAGGAGCTGTGATTTAACACAACGGCCAATGGTTGTGTTAAGAACACAATGAAGCACTGACATCAGGCCTGCAGACCCAGGCTGATAGCTCTATAAAAAAAATGCTTATTTATAGGTCTGTAACATTTTGCTATGCAATTATTATTCAGATCTCTATAAAACCAGGGAGAGGATAAAAGCTGGTCATTGGGAGACAGCCTGTGTCTCTTGTCCCATTGACTAGACTCAGAGGGGCTTAGTCTGCAAAGACTCCCAATAGCACTATCCAAACACACTTCTTTTCACTCTGCCATCTGGCTTATACCTTCTCTATCTTTATGTGGCAAACTCTCATTATCCCTAACTCTTTCACAATTCCCCGTTTCATTCCTGTTACTCTATATATCTTTTTTTCCACAACATCAATACAGCTACAAGACCACCAATTCAGATATCCAATCACAATCGTTTTTTAGGTGTTTGCTTGGAAAACTGAGGAGGACATTTGTGCAGAATAGATATTTTTTTATTCCTCCACTGATTAATTCTCCATTTCAGAAATTAATGCAGTATTATTTTTTTCCTGTTTTATCACATGAAAAGATTTCAGGAACAGCAGCAATACATAGTAACACGTTAGTCATCAGTAATGTGAAACCTTCTATACCTTAAAAATGATACAACATAAAAGTTTCTTGTGTGGGGACAATAGTTGTTTATTAATCCTATGTGAGCAGACTAATTGCTATGTTCTTCTAGACAGGAAATAAAACTACTGTTTGATGTTAATAAGTAGCCAGGTCACATTACAGTTTAACGCCAACTTTAGATTTCTAAGTCCAGTTCTTCACGCTAGAGATGGCTCGCATTAATACCTCTAGTAAAAGTGACAATGCCACTACTTGAACATAGAGCTCCATAATTACACATACACCATATAAACCTTTACAAAGATTTAAGAATTGCTGAAAACTCAAGAAAAAGGAGATCAAAACACAATACATAAACTTCATAATATTATTCTTTACTCTCTACAGGCACACTAACAGATACACACTGAAATGAATGTATAGTCCAATTAGTTGGGTGAAAAAGGAGTAGCATGTGCACACTTAACTTTTTTTCCTTTTTACATTGTGATTTTTGCACTTGACCTACCGCAGCAAATTCAGCAAATCCTCTGATTGTCTATTTAAAGATAGATGGAAATTCGCCACCCCTTTCATCAGGATTACACTGAAAACGAGATCTGAAGATCCTCTAGTAATTTGGAGAGGCTAGCGATATAATAAGCTCCAAATAGAATCAAGCAGCTTATTGCAAGGGGGGACAAGCCCACCTCATCAGAGCAAAGAATTTCAGCAGCCTTTTGTTCTAAAGCTGAACACCACTTTAGAGTTTCACTAAGTATTTGTAAGCAACATGCAGCTAGAAAATAGAGTGGGAAAGAGAGATAAATGATGGAGGTGGTATGATTAAAATAAAAATGTAAAAAAAGATAAAAAAATGGATAGATAGATAGATAGATAGATAGATAGATAGATAGATAGATAGATAGATAGATAGATAGATAGATAGATAGATAGATAGATAGATAGATAGATAAAAAAAAAGAAATACATATACTGTATATTTATATATAGAGTATATACTATAATATATATATTTATATATATATATATATATATATATATATATATATATATATTTACATTATTCTAAAATTCATCTAATGTTGTATTTCTATTCTGATTGTGTGTTATTTACATATAGATTTGTTTTTGGTGCAGCCGAGGCAACACTAATATTTATTTAGATGGTCATAAAAATCCCAAGTTTATTTCCAAAAAAAAAAAAAAACAGACAGCAGCGTCACCGTTGCCTTCAACTTTACAGCATTGTGGAAATCTATTTCCATTTAAATACAGCGTGACCCGTGGATTACCTCAATGGACTAGCTTCACGGTCTTTGTAATTTCCTGAAAATGAGATTTCGATTTATAAAACAAGAAACCAATTAGTAACCAAATGAGGCGGAGCAGATCCACTAAAATTGACCTAATCCCCAAGGCATCATTTAGGGCAGTTGTTGGCGAATGAATGATGAGCAGCAGACAGCCCTGGCCTCCAGGCTCATCCCCGGCGTTTTGTGCTACAGGGGAAATTGATCTAGCTACTTCACAATGAATTCCTTACTAGGGCCAATATAGATTTCATCCCCAGTTACAAACTCTTGGAAGGCAATTCATTAGTATCTCCTGGAAAGCCATATCCTCAGCGCACCGCTGCTACTGATGTACAGGAGCAGACACTGATAGATGGCACCGCTCTATTGTCCTAGCCCATTGCCTCTCCTATATAAAGAGCTGACTTTATGTGCTTCGTGATAGAGGCACTGCTAACCTTGGGTTACTGATCTGTTGTGACACTAAAGGTGGCAGCAATGATAATCTGCCATACAATCATGGCATTTTCTTGAAGCAAGCCATCAGACCTTCATAGATCATTGTATAAGCTGAGATTTTCCTGGCCAGACATGCATGATTGTATCATTGTGTACTGCTTACACATACTTATCCCTTTTTTGGAAATACTGTCCCCCTGTAGGAATGCAAATCAGTATAAATGAAAATTAATAGTTAAAAAAAAAAAATGATTTGAAACATAAACCCAATCACTAAATTCTAACATACGAATTTTGGATGGTAAAGCATTAAAAAAGTTATGCTGATCCTACACAAAGTCTTTTTTAGGCAGTTCCTGTTATAGGGCGACAACACTTAGTCCCTGTATTTTAAATATGTTTTTGCATTGCCACATTGTCGTGTAAACTTCCAATGAAGACTATAATCAGTCACTTCTACACATATTATACAGGCATGGTTCACATTTGTTACCATGAAAAAAACTGAGAAATGTCGTACAAACAAAGTTTGAACACATGCATGTAAACAGGAAGGGGCTGCAAAGTGAGTAAAGAAGATCAACACCACAAAGACCCAAGAAGAGAAGATCAAAGAATGTAAAAAGGGTAACAGCATGTATTTTATTAATAAAATCTGCAATTGTTGATGATATTTAGTGAACTAAATGTAATTTAGTTAGGGCTCACATCTACTTTAACCAGTCATATTTTTATATTAATTCTCTGTGGTCTGCATCAATGGAAGCATGGACAGGGTTGTGCCATCTGCTTTCACACTTTGTACTATTTGGTGTACATGTTTGTTGTGTGCAGGTCAAACATTTCTATTGAGCACCCTGAACCTGAACCTGAAGAATATTCAATAGCATTTGTTCAGTGGCTTTATTTAAAGGCCACTCAAGCAGCAAATTTTATTAAGAATAATTTCCTACCAATTACACACATCCCAACTTTCTAAGATGACAAAGTATGATATATTATAGCACAAGTGAACAAAGGACACACCCCTGATAGCCCTCCTGGTACACAGGCAATTAGGAATTAAAGCAGAACTACCTTATACCCACCCACCGACCAACCCACTGTAAAGAAAAAAAAAAAAAGTGGCCAGGATCTACTTATCCTCTTTACACTCTAGAGCTGCTCCCATCTTTCACCATGGCCCAGTACCACTGATCTTCTTCCTGTTTATTGACAGCCAGCATCATTCTATTCATTTCCTATGATCCCAGTCTGACACATCACCTGGGCAGAGTGGCTCACAGTACTTTAGGACTGAGTGGTGCTCATACTGTATGTCATTACATGAGCACCACTAAGTCCAGGAGGAAGGCACACACTTCACTGCTGCTGAAAAGAAAGAGGAAAGACCTGTGGCATCACCGGACTAGCAAGAAGACAGCAAAATGTAGGGTATAGCTTGTGTTACATTCAGTGTTGCCCATTACAGAACAAGTCCAGCTGAATGCGACTACTACAAGGTGACCTGGATAAATGAGAACCTTTACAGATATAATGGTAGGTTGTTAAAAAAAAAAGATGGGGGTTCAGGAAAGACAAGAGGGGCAGTAGAATTAAAAAAAAATGTGTTTAAATCCACAAGTTTTTTTCACTGCTTCTTTTCCTTTACACTGTCTTTTCAAAATAAATTAATATTAATAATGAATAAATTAAAACAGAACCTTACCCATAACAGTTTGATAGCAATGAATGTTCATTACCAAAAGAACATATATTCCACATGAGTAAATATGCTACCAAATTTAGCGTGTCCTGTATTATGCCTCCAGCATGGCTCCTGTTCCATCTTGCTGGAGAGCCATTTTGTTGAAGCCCATAGCAGTCACTTCTTATTAGAAACTCTCCCCTCCCCTTGGTCTCAAAAACTTTATGTCACTTTCTGTACTAAAATATGTACTTTTCCAGCCCTAATTGTAAGCCTTGGCTTAGCTAAAGAGGAAGGCTGACAGAAGCTGAAGTTCATAGGTGTCTGATGACCATATCCTTGTAAGTTTAACTCTTTTTTTTATCTCCCTGGCACCAGGGTTTGTCTTATCGCCTCCCCTGCTTTTCTTTTTTCTCTCCCTAATCTGTCCTTCCTCAGCAAGGTCTGTGTCATTCCTGTTGCTTGCTTTCCCTTTCAGCAACAGTAAATCTTAAAACTGTCAGCTGATCAGCCTCTAGTGGGTCTGATTTTAGGCACACTGCTGAGAATAGAAAGCAACTGAGCATGTGCAGAGCAGGGTGAAACCGTTTAATACTTGATTTTAAACAGTATAGGCACTTGTTTTTAATGTTTTACATAACTATAACTGCAAAAGGGTCAGCCTGAAGTGATCTATCAGGACTTGATTTTCTGACTAAAGTTCCACTTTGAGGGCTTGATCAAAGGTTTAGTTCAGTAAAATACTTGTGATAGTTAAAGAACACATTTTTAAAAAAATAGACAGAAGGATTTTGTTCCAAATGATGGACAATTGGAAGCGCTGCAATTTTTCCCCAAGCTGGCCACTGCTGTGTCACACATAAAGGTGTATCTAAAGGAGTTGTTGGCACTGGGCTTTGGAGGTGGACACACCTCTGTTCAAGGAGGAGGCCAGCACTATTAGTAGACTGCACATCAAAGAAAAGTTCACATAGCTGCTGAAATGGCATTCCATGGAGAAATTTGTTCTAACCTGTCCAAAGAAACACACTCTAAAGCTGAAAAAACACTCAGTACCCACAGCAGGAACACAGAAGCATTTGGGCAGCCTGAATGAAATGTTCCATCCCACCGAGGGTAGTTTTTGGTTTCATTTGTCCTAATGTGGTAACAAAAGCAGCTTTATGTGATATTAGGACATTATGAACATATTTTTCACCTAGCAGAGCAAGCTCCTAGACACAAGGCACACATAATTTAATAAACTCTTTGTTAAAAGGGCAGCATGGGTCACGTTAGGATTCTGACCTGCTGAGAATGTGACTTGCCCTCACCATTTGTTTCTGTTCAAGGTGAAATTTCATTGTTGATTACATGTTGTTTCTTCTTCATTCGTTGCTGGCTACCCTGCCTAATTAGTGCAAGAAATGGCTTGATCAGTTGGAGTCTGTGTGAGCACAAGGTCCTGGTGGTTACGGGAGGTAGAGCCTGATATTTCCCACCAACAGGAATTTTAGGGTGTTCAGGGGGTGACCAGCCATAGTTTTAAATGAATTGTGGACAGCAGTCTTCTGTGCAAGTTTAACATAGGTAGATGTGGGAGGACACAGAATGAATGCCCCTCAAGGCTGAAAATTCTTAATATTGCCTTAATTTTCCCTTCCTTGCTCTTTCCTATTCATTTTATTCTTTTGTGAAAATTGTTTTCTTCATTGTAGATAGAGTTGGAAGTTGAAACCTCTGTTGGGTTTTTTGCCTAAAATGCCCAATTGGGGATATTTGTCTTCATTTCCTGTCCTGTAGACACTATAGAGGGTCAGAAGAAAGCAAGGACTATCCTTTGAAAGGCTAGGGTTATATTGGTAATTTAATCTCTCTACAACTGAAATTAAATTACTTGTTGACAATCATCTCATTTGTAGCACACTGAAATACGTGTAAATCTAATGAGATAACTCAACAAGAAGTTACAATCATCCTTCTAGCATTGTCACAGAACAGGTGTACCTACTGGCAGATTTCCCTTTATTCTTGTTCTGGTGACAACTTAAAATGTTGACATTTTCTATCACTTTCTGTCCCAGTGACAATGGTTGCCAGGACATATAAAGATGAATAAAGGTTTTAGGCAAGCGGTGCAAATTTCTTTCTTCCAACCACGGGTGATTCCCCCATCCATTCAGACAGTGCTGACAGTGGAATCCCTACCACCGAGCTAATGGCTATAGCTGCCGCTGGCAATAATCGCATATAAAATCTGTCAGGCTGGATGTACCCAAGTTATTCAATCAAACAACTTGGTACATTCAGCCTGCCCATACATGGTGTGAATCTCAACTGGCCGAAATTCAAACTGCCTATGGCTGCCCTAAATCCCCAAAAAACTAGATACAATTAAAATTAGAATTCTGGGATAAACCTAAGTATTCTTAAAAAATGCTCTCTCCCTTTTCCTTACACCTATGTTTACTAGCCTGTGTAAGAAAGATCGATATACATAACTTTTTTCTCAGGCTTCTCTGGTCCAGTCACATAATTCCCTGTGTGAGCCAGCTGTGGCTGCAGAAGAGAGGATCCAGCACTCACCCATAGGCTTCTATGGCCCATCTGTTGCCAGCACTCCCTCCTCTCGCCTGCAACGGCCACTGACTGTGGGCTGAAAATAGGTAAGTTTAAACATCTTTCTTATACAGATTAGTCAACATAGGTGTTAAGAGAGTGGAGGGTGCATTTTTAAATAGAGGTAGATACTGTATTTTCTGGCGTATAAGACTACTTTTGAACCTCAAAAAAATCGCCCAAAAATGGGGGGTCGTCTTATACTCCGTGTATAATATCTCCAAGGTAACTTAAGTATAAGTATAACCGGTAGATGAAAATTAGGGGGGTCGTCTTATACGCCGGAAAATACGGTATATCCCGGAATACTGCTTTTACACTTGGGGCTCATGGACACAGGATTTTGTTTGCATCTATGTTACTTTTGTCCTTTTAGAAGCCAATGTGAATGAAAACCAACTCAGAAGCAACCCTCAAGCAATTTGGCTCAGTTTGATACCCATATTTATGAATCCTATAGGGTTGTGTACACATCTATTTGCATTTGGACTGTTTTTCTTCCCACACAAGTCAGTGTGCATGCAGAAGAAGCAGCTCAAACCAACTCATAAGTTAATAATAAGCAATTCCAAGACAAAGCACCTCAAACCCAAGCTGTTTAGCCCTGAAATATCCTGTATCTGCTTTTCTTCTAGGACTGAAGACTGTGTACAGAAACTATAAATCTGTAATACTTCCATGCTTTTTAAAATTTTCTCTGTTCATGTCATTAAAGCCTTTCGGGAGGAAAACACTCTCTAAATAAATTTGATCTGCTTTGTGACTAAAAATACACCCATATGTCACAAAATGCTCTGTACCGCTAGTAAACAATGGTGAGTAATAAACATAATGGAAAACAGAAAAATATTCCAGCATAACAAGGCATTGAAAAAAAATATTCTAATTTGCCTAGCAGCAAAATGGGTGAAAACCACAGGCCTGCTCTAGGGCCCATTTGCATCTCATGTGCGCCATTGAACAAAGATCTAAATGTAACAAAATGTACGATCCATTCCAGTTGTACCTGGATATTAATTAAATGAATGATGCTGATATAGTCCTAAGGGGAAAGAAAAAGAGGAACCCACTACTCCTGAAATAATTGGAAACCTGTCCTAAGAGATAATAACGTTTTTAAGGTCCAATATGGTGAATCAATACTTGAGTACTGCACACAGAGGTTTTAATTTACTAAAGGAATAAAGACTTGTCACTTGAATGTTTATTCACCTATTTACCTAAGTAAATAGTGTGCAAAATCATTACTTTCAATACCCAATTGTGCAAGAGAAGTTGAAAATGCATGGATTTTGTTTGCATGTGATTGGATAATAGTAGTGAACACAACACAACACAACAGTAGTGAACACAACACAACAGTATTGAACACAACAACTGAAAAACGCCTCCTAAAACCCACTAATTCTGGGGGGTTTTTCAAGCCAGAAAATGTCCCTGCCAAAAACTGCTGATAACAGCCTATGTGTGCATAGACACATAGGATAACATTCTGGGGAGTTTACAAGCTGCAGGAAAAACGTCTGACGCCAAAAATAGCAGCTGTAGAAATGTCCAGTGTGCATGAGGCCAAAGGCTTATAAACGCTATTCTGCGTTTATCAACGTCTTTCAGCCATAAGCCTTTGTGGGAGTATAGTTTTGTTTAAAAAAAAAGGTTTAAAAACACTACAGCCAAAAAAAAAGCTAAAAAAAAACACTGAAAAATGCTGAGAAACGCTACTGCAAAAAAGCTGAAAAACTCCTTCTACAGCTACAGCTTTCTACTGACATTTTGATAACATCCGGTGTGCATGAGGCCTTATAGTAGTGCCCAATTGTCAGCTATAGAGAGGTTAGCAATATCCAATGAACTTTATTGTGTGTTTGGCAAAATGCTAAGTATTGTATGTGCTTTTTTCTGTTAGGTAAATGTACATAATATATAGTATATCCTCACCATGGCAGCCCTTTAACCTTCCTAGCAGTATTCCAGAGCGTGACTCGGGTTAGATTTTAGAGCCAAAAGCGGTAACCTTGAGTCACACTCGGGGTAGCGCTAGGAAGATCGCTGGATCCTGGTAGAGGTTTTACTTACCTTTTCTCCAGGATCCAGCGAAGAATGCGGCGGCGGAGCTTCCTCCCGATCGTCTGCGAGCCCCGGCTTCCGTCTCCGGCGACGTGACGTCCGCGGGGGGGTGGAACCGGCGGCAAATTCAAATGTAAAACACACCAAACACACTGATATCATTCAAAATAAAAAAAATCACATTACATTGCCCCCCAGTGCCCTTTCCTGCAGTTTTACTGTACTTTTTATGTAAATATATGTATATATATATATATATATATATATATATATATATATATATATACATATATATATACAGTATATATATATATATATATATATATATATATATATATACATACATATATATATATATATATATATATATATATATATATATATATATACATATATATATATATATATATATATATATATATATATATATATATATATATATATACGTATATATATATATATATATATATATACGTATATATACATATATATATATATATATATATATATATATATATATGTATGTATATATATATATATATATATACACACGTATATATATATATATATATATATATATATACGTAATTCTTGTGAATGAGCAGCCCAAACCAACTGTATACATTATATATATGTATATATATATATATATATATATATATATATACGTATATATATATATATATATATAATATATGTATACATAATATATGTATACATACATATATATATATATATATATATATATATATATATATAATATATATAATAAATGTATACAGTTGGTTTGGGCTGCTCATTCACAAGAATTACATGCAAAATAATGGTACCACTTTCAGCACCTAAAATCCAAAAGAATCGTACCGCCAGGGAGGTTAAAACCACAGACTACGTTTGACACAATGAGTAGGCTATAACCTCCTTGAGAACTTTTCTGCTAACTCCAGGTCTTAAGTTGGCCATACAACTCAGACAATGGGAAATTGTGTGGGTGTTATCTAATAGAAGGGAAAGTGTTTTCTTTAAAAAAGAAAAAAAAGCATGTTCAAGTAGAATGTTGGCTCTAGGCACCAAGACTGGTGGTCTTTAGCTAGGGGTTTTAGAACAAATTACAAGAAAAAAAAAAAAAAAAAAAAGCAAAGGAATAGCCACTAACCTCATCATAATGCTAGGCTGACATTAAAACCTAAACATTAGCTCGTCTGAACCTCATAGCTTAAAGAGACCCCATGACCAGTGCATGCATTTTTATTTTTAATGATTTTAAATTCTGAAGGGAATAAATTATACTATGCTTTATTTTTATTTATTTTTACAAGCTTTCTTAAGTGAATAAGAATTTGACACTTCTTTAGGAGTGTCGGTGGCTTCTCTCTGCCAGCTAGCCTCTTAACACCCATCCCCCCCCCCCCCCCCCCAGTGTTATGTGACGGCTCAGCATGGATTGCATTTGTTTTCATCCTGCAGCCCTGATAGCTCAAAAACTGTCAGGGCCACAGGAAGAAAAAACGTATATTAAAACTACTGTAAGCTCCTGCTGTCAGTCACTGTGTAAAGCTCATGATTATTCAAGTGTGGATTCCCATGGAATAGTAATTGAAAATTGAAATTTTCAATGTTAGGCTTCACTCAAATATTTGCATTTACTAAAAACGTTGGGAATCTTCACAAAATAAATTGTGTGAATAATTACTTAAATTATCCAATCATGTGAAAAGTAATTTACTTTTTGAAAACATTTCCCTTTTACAAAATGTATTGTGTGAAGATATGCATTGAATTCAATACTGTGAATCAGCCCAACTGTATGTGAAGTGTATCCATTAATAAAATATACTGATCTTATAGGTGTTTTTTAATGCTTTGGTAGCTATATGTAAACAAAATGTATAAAAATAATGTGAGTCGCATATGCACTACACACAAAAAACACAATTCTGTAAGTGATGTGTTATTTGCAATTTTTATTTCCCATAGTTCCCTATCATTTGCCATATTTTCCATAATATTTGCCATTGTTTTATGTGACTGTATTTTTTAGCCCTCATTGGCTCCTATTGCTTAATGTAGAGAATGATATAGCAAGTACCTGTTGCTGTACCTTTAAACACTTAGTTTAAGTGACCCTGTCATCACAGGGTCATTTGTAAACTAAGCACACACTGTAAAAAAAAAAATCTCAATTTACTTCACCAGTGGAATGTTTCTTCAAACTCTACTATTTTTCTGCTCCCCAACTGCAGCAGGTATTCAACACTTCTTATGCAGTGTCTTATGCACCCTTGGCATACTGTAGTCCTTTCATCTGGCTAGTACCTCCTTCAGTGACATATGAGCTAGCAACAACAAATACAGCGCCCAATGGAAAGGTAAGTACAGATGATCTTTTTTTTCAGGGTGATCTTGGTTCACAAGTGACCTTGTGGTCGAAAACATAATGCTTCTCTGGCCTAAAACCTCAGTGACTTACTAGTCTTTAGAAAAAAAAGACCATGTTAATGCTTGATAAACATTTATTGAAAGTGTGGGGCAAGTGTTGAAATTTAGGCAAAAAAGGAGATATATGAGTGGGCTCATTAAACCCCACTGATAGTTAAGTAAAGTTTGATTAACAATTCATAAAGCTGTAAGAATTTAACTACAACAAGAATAAGGTATATGTAGCAGTCCTCATAGTTCTTACCAGGCCACAAATATTGTCACAGGTGAACTTAAGCCTGTGCTAGCACTCTTTTCTTGGGGACAGATTCACTTTCATTAGACTAAATCTGTCCCGAGAATCTGTCGCCATTAGAGAGTGCATGATCATCCAGAAGCTCACTAATAAGATCAGGTAACATGTCTTCACTGAGCCCAGATTAGTGTCACAATGTATACCAAATTCATTCTGGGCTCAGCTATGTTCAGCAATGTGAAGGCACAGCGCAGTTTAGAAAGCCACACTCTGATAAGAGTACATTCTTTGCTGAAAGCTGTACAAAGTATATGAATTGTTCCATTTCAATTATAACTTAATTTGCTTAGAAAATCCCAATGTATAATTAAACAGTAGCTTAAAAGCATTAGTCAGCAAAGGGCATTATTCAAAGTTAAAGTGATTGTAAAGAATCACCTGGTAAAATGACCCATTCAGTTTAAAATAGATATGAAAAGCAAAACATTTGTGTTTTGATATAAAAATTATAAACACCTTTTTTTCCTTTTTTTTATAAGCGATCACAGTCCCTCTGTTCTTAGCTGCATTAGAGCTGGGGGGAAGAGAAGCAGCAGCACACTGATCTGAATGGCTGTGCAGGGAATGGGGGTGCCAGGACAAGTCTGATCATTGGAGGAGCACAAGCTGAGTTCCCAACAAAGCTAGAGAACTGACCACAGTGTGTTCTCCTGCTTAGTGTGATCAGTTTCAAGATGGCTTTAAAGTTGTAGTAAACAGGGCTTGGTCATTTGTACCTACAGGTAAGCTTAAAATAAAGCTTGCTGTAGGTACCCGAATATCTCTTACACATGCACCGTTTAGCAGATATTCACTATTTCTGCAGCCGATGACATACTGAGTATGCCATCCATTCAGAGTGCTGTGCCAGATTGCGGTTCCCATGCACATGAGCAGGAGTGACATCATTGCAGCTTGGTAATTTAAACGGCCATAGCCTGCAAACCCAGAAGGAAGTCCAGGTGAAGATGGAAGCCCTGTTAGCGGTGATGGCACACCGCTGGAGAGCTTCATTTTAAAGTAAGTCTTTCATACTGTGCTAGTATGCAGCATACTAGCACATTATGCCAATGACTTACAGGGGGAAGTTTTGTTTTGTTTTTTTTACAGCCTTTACTACCAGTTAATTATGAATTTATTCCAAACTGAATACAGCTGTATCTGGCTAGTTGACCCAATAATGTATGGAAACTATGACTTCTGTAGAGTAGAGCTTATAGTCCGATTGTTATAGTATGATGATGGCAAACTTGATGTTTGGAATAAATACTGTAGCTCTTTAATAACAGGCTGTATCTGCATTATAAACAAGGGGTTGCGCAAGTGCAATTCGTCACAAAGAAACATAAAGGAATGATTTGCATGACTCCACCCACTATCCGAAAATGAGGAATGAGCCCCTTATATTTTGTATCGATGATTGAAATCAGACATGAAACTACCTTCTATTTTAAGAAAGTGCACTAATCAGCGTCTACTTTACTTGAATTATAATCTACAAAACAATCCTCACAAAATGTAATAACTAGTTTACAGTACATCATTCAATGTTAATGACATCAGTGATAGGAAACAGCTGAGGTTTTAATGTACATTTCAATGATATATAGGCATTAATAGACCCTACTAAAACACAGTGCTGCTACAAATATTCCAACTTTAAAATAAATGTGCCAAATAGACATTTTGCATCAAGTTTACTAGAACATAACCTACGTACTTGTAAGGACAACTTAATGGTCTGATTATGTTTGTGATTTTCTGCATCCTTCATCAGTCCTATTATCATGTGGTCTATCCCAACATTTAAAACAATAACAATGTAATAAAATGTACATAACATATCTAATGTAAGGGAAATCAGACTAACTTTTTACTGTTTTAAAAGAGAAGTATGGGGTTTGCTGTTATTGCCCATTTATACTTACCTAGGTGGATGCAGCATCTGTCCGATCCTGCATCTGTCCACCAGCGAGCAATCGAACACCGCCGATCTCTTGGTTCTGACAGCTCCACGAGCAGAGAGCTGCTCACTGTCAGTCACAGCTCTCTGCTCTGCCCTCTTCTCGCTCATTTGGGCGCTGAGCCGTGGAGGGGAGGGGAGCGACCGGCTCAGGCTCTCAGCAGCTCGCTGAGAGGCTTAGCCGGGTGTTGGTCCAGGGATCTGGCGGATACCGACTCCATGACACGGTGCCTGGACCGACATCTGTGATGTCAACAGAGAGCGGACTTCAGACCTCTCTCTGCTGAAAACAGGTCACAGGAGTGCAGAATGAACTGCACTCCTGTGATCCATAAGAGATGTACAGCCAAACGAGCTTTAGCTGTACATCACCTTTAAATAATGTAAAATGATTATGTTTTACAATTGATTTTTTTTTCTCCAACTTTGAATATACAGCAAAGTATATTAATACCATTATTGTAATTAATAAATCATCTTTATGAATATGGACAGTGAAAGAAAGTCCATCACTGATTATCCCTTTTACCAACTTTTCCTCTGACTCACCTCCAACCCATCCTGATAATCTTTTTTCTCCAATTACCTCATGAAGCCAGCAAAACTCTCCAGCAAGTCCTCCTTCCCGTTCCTCTTCCTGCTACTGGTACCAGTGCAGGGGATTGCTAATCCAGTGCTCCAATGGCAACCCAGGATCACCAGTCCTCTGGTGTCTCCCTGTGATGATGACAGTCCTCTTCCTTCTGTTGGGAAGACCCCACTACCAGCCACCTCATCCAAAAGGAAGAGTCTATGTCATGCAGGCAGTAACGTGGACAACCAAAGAATGACCCCAAGCAGGAAGTAAAAAGAAAAGAAGAACGTTTGGGGCTGGGGTGTCATGTGACTATGGCTTAAAGTGGAGTTCCACCCATTTTTAATAGGTTGGATTACATAGATCTATGTAATCCCCTTTAAAACGGCTTTTACCAATGGAAACTTTTTTTTTTTTTTGCTAGTAAATACCTTATTTTATGCTTTATTCCTCCTCTCCTCACTTCCGGGTCCGATCGGCGATGACGTCATTCGGCGATTCGCAGTGTGTGCTGGGATGAATTCCATTCCAAAAATCTCGCAGGAACTGAGCTGTGCTGAGCCGTGCCTGCCCCGCCTCCGCCCCGCCTCCTCTCAGTGAGTTGTACTGTATACATTGTATTCAGGCTGTTCTCTGCCCCGCCCCGCCTCCTCTCATTGAGTTGTATTGTATGCATTGTATTCAGGCCATTCTCTGCCCCGCCTCCGCCCCGCCTCCTCTCATTGAGTTGTATTGTATGCATTGTATTCAGGCCGTTCTCTGCCCCGCCTCTGCCCCGCCTCCTCTCATTGAGTTGTATTGTATGCATTGTATTCAGGCCGTTCTCTGCCCCGCCTCCGCCCGCCTCCTCTCAGTGAGCTCAGTAAGGATATAATGCTTTCAGTCCTCGCTCACTGAGAGGAGACGGGGCGGAGGCGGGGTGGAGGCGGGGCAGAGAACGGCCTGAATACAATGCATACAATACAACTCAATGAGAGGAGGCGGGGTGGAGGCGGGGCAGAGAACGGCCTGAATACAATGCATACAATACAACTCAATAAGAGGAGGCGGGGCGGAGGCGGGGCAGAGAACGGCCTGAATACAATGCATACAATACAACTCAATGAGAGGAGGCGGGGCGGAGGTGGGGCAGAGAACGGCCTGAATACAATGCATACAATACAACTCACTGAGAGGAGGCGGGGCGGAGGAGAGGAGGAATAAAGCAGAAATTAAGGTATTTACTAGCAAAAAAAAAAGTTTCCATTGGTAAAAGCCGTTTTAAAGGGGATTACATAGATCTAAAGTTACGAAAATGGGTGGAACTCCACTTTAAAGTAAATAATAAAAGACATTCAGATAGGGACTTTTTTTAATACACCATTTAACATAGAGGGAATTGGGAGGGAGGGAGGAGTGGGCAGAGGGTGAAATTTATTCTGGAGAGGGGATTTAAAGGAAAACTGCCCTGACCACACTCCTAAATGTCTCCATACTTTCCAAGACACTGACCCATGAAAAGCTTGCAGATAAAGAAAGCCAGAATGATGTCAGAACTCCTAATCTACTTGTTTTCCAGCAGTGACTTTTAGTACTGAAGCCATTGGATAGGCATGGCAGCCAGGAACTGATTCAGGACATGGAGGCAGCATTGGTATCATCCATGCTGTCTAAGTTTGTATTTCTTAGAAAGCCAAGCTTTCAAACTGTTATAATGATCTCTTAAACAGTACCTGAGAGTATAGAAGTATGGGAGTTGTCTTTGCTTACCTGTTTTAACGGTACACCGTTGAAGGCTTTCATCCTGGCAATAGTCTCAATATCTATTCCGCAACTTACCTAGAACAAGTATACAGTTCTCTGTTAACTACTTCTAGTTAACTAAGATATTACTTGTTTTTTTGTTTGTTTTTTTTGTTTTTGGGGGGGGGGGGGGGGGACTATTGCCATTACTTTACATTAGGGAAAGAAAGATAGAGGGGTATACCACACTTATAAGTAAAGTTTAGGTCCGCTCTAACCTATCTAGGTCATTGATAATATAACAGGCATACAGTTAATAACAGACTGTAGAAAATCAGCCCCAGAAATATTGCTAATCATGCTGTACTTTCCTCTACATGTCCTGAAATTGTCTGTTGGACCAGCTGGCATATACACGGGCTGAGTGTCCGCTGATTTTTTTTTTAACCGGCCCGTGTGTACAGGGCTTAAAGCTGGCCATACATGGATCGAAAATCATCCAGTTCGACAGTGACTGGCCCAATTTCAATCCATCTATGGCCGTTTCAGAGAGGTCATTCGAATGATCAACTTCTCAACTGGGCTTGTTGGAAATATTTGTATTTGATCAGCGCTGCAGCAAATCGGCTGCACCGCTGATCAGTGTATTCTGCCAGGGAAGGAGTCCCTGCTGTCAAAATACAAAAACACAGTGGGGGGGGATTCCTCCATTCACCTCCTTTGCATGGATGTGTGAAACCATTCAGTTAGTTTTGATTAGTCCGCTGGCTGATTGACAAAAAACTGCAACATGTATGGCCAGCTTAAGGTTTGTAAATCTACCTACTGTTGAAAGTGATAGCTCCCACCACATTGTATTGAGTTTTATGGTCAACAGCTTCTCTATGATGAAGTATATTAGACAAAACATTTTTCAACAAGCTGGAAAAAACAATCCTCACCTGGGTAACCCTAAGCGAACAGATCCTCATTCAACAGTATTACAAGGTTGTGGACACTTCCCCAGATCAACAACAGCTATAGATAGTACCACTGCACTGAGAGCAAACCTCAGTTATACTGATATCCCCGTCTCCTATTCCTAACACTTATTTTGGTCCTCACACCAAACCTGTCCCTCTCTCTAATCTTAACACTAAAGCTAGTCATACACTGGTAGATTTTCATATAAATGTAAACCTTTTTGTCATCAATTGCTGCATATTAATGCTATTTGGCTCCTGCATCCTCTTTGCAGCCACTTAATGTATTTATGTATGCATTTCAGTGATGGGGGCGAGCCATTTCTCAGGGGCTTTCACAATGGTGACTACAGTAGACCATGTTTGTGTAATGTATGTCGAAGCAAACCTTTGTAGCCTTCTATAAGAGGCCTATGTGACAGGAGTATAACTGGAAAACAGGGACAAGGCACCATATAACAGCAAGCACCTGAACAATGACTTTAATGGCAGGATTGCCAGGTATCATTTAAAGTGATATTAAACCCTCAGTTTTTAAGCACTTTCCCATGCAGCTTCTCCATCTTTTAATCTTTGACTACGTACATATATGACCATTGCCCCGGGTTTTCTGTTTCAGAGTGGCTCTTTTCTTCTGCAGTGTCCTATGGAGCCACCCTTGAATGCAGGAACAGTTGTATCGCCAAACACTGTGTTCATCAATAGAAACACAAGCTGTACTGCCTTCTTTTAACTGTTTCCTGTAAAAACTGGAAGTTGAAATGTCAGAACATTAGCCTCCATATATTTCCTCAGTACAAGTTTCCTTTTATCCTTACCATCATTAAGATAGTTGACCACAAAAAAAATGTTACTATTATGTAAAATGTGGCCAAAGCATGCTTTATTGGGCCTGTACTCCAATATTGAGTCTTTCCAGTCTTGCACAAATTTTTATCAGTCCCAGAATTTCAGTACCTAAAGCTAGTGATTCAGGCTTGGAAATAGTCAAGTGGTCTAGACATACTGAACTGGGGTAATTTTAAAATTTGGTCTTCAATGAGGCATGCCACTACTGTGGATATTAAAATTGCAAGGGAGATATGCACCAGTGATCAGCAGGTCTTTTTTTTTAGTTGGAACATGCCATTATACAGCACAATCATCTCCAGCAGGCACAGGTCCTGGCTGTGGGATACCATACCACTAAGGGACAGTGGCAATATTTCCCCCTCCAGGCAGTGGGGATTTACTGTGACAGACAGTGCAGCTGATCGCTGCTGTAGCAAATGTAAGCAAAGACCAGGGATAGAGTAAGTTACACTACTCAATTCCTTTCACAGAGTCTGACTTACAACATCTAAGCAGAGTCCAGCAGAGAAAGTGAGCAGTGTAAGTGTTCCTCTGCCACAGCTGCTTGTTTATCTGGCACAGCAGTGATCAGCTGAGCTGTCTGTTGCACAAGGTTCCCAACCTGCATGTTCCCAATCCCACAGCGTCTCATTCCATATGCCATGCTGTACATTCTTTTTTATGCACCACCTAAGTCCATAATCCAACATGTACCCTCCCTATTCCATGCCACCTCATTCCATATCCAATGCTGTACATTCTTTATCATTTACCATCTCAATCCATAAGCTATGCTGTACCTTCCCTATCCCACACCACCTCATTCCATATGCCATGCTGTACATCCTTTTTTTCTGCACCACCTAGGTCCATAAGCCAACCTGTACCCTCCCTATTCCATGCCACCTCATTCCATATCCCATGCTATACATTCTTTATCATTTACCACCTTAGTCCATAAGCTATGCTGTACCTTCCCTATTCCACACCACCTCATTCCATATGCCTAAATCCAATTTTAACTTCTACACAGCTTTTTAAAAAAACTGCTGGAAATCATACGGCAGCATGAATGTTTAAAGTAAAACTAATTTTCCGCATGGACTCATGGTTCTTTACCAGGCCAGTGAAAAGCCAATGATTGTTCACAGCTTATCACAGTGAAGTCCCTAGTGAGGTCTTTAATAAATGGGGATGTCAGGAAGGAACAAAAGGGATTTCTTGTTGTAGCACGTGTGGCATATGTGTAGGAGCAGTGTGCTGCATAAAAATGTAGACATAATGCATTTTATGCAATGCGTCACAACACAAAATGTAGCATTAAGGTGTAAACAGGGCTCATAGAAAACTCTTGTTTTCTATGGGATTGATTTACTAAAACTGTACAGTGCACAATCTGGTGTAGCTCTGAATAAAAACTTATCAGCTTCCATGTTTTTTTTTTTTTTTTTCAAAGCTTCATTGAACAAGCTGTGGAAGCTGATTGGCTACCATGCACAGCTGCACCAGATTTTGCACTCTCCAGCTTTAGTACATCAGCCCCTATGTGTCCTTGCATTGAGCCTATGTTGATCTAGTGCAGCTCATTGAACATGGTGTGATCTAGTCCATTTTATGGATGCAGAAGCTAATGGGAGAGTGTGTGCTTTGTGAAAAAAAAAAAAAATCCAATTTTGTAAGGCTTAATATAAACATGCTACAGTGTGCTGTGCTTTTTTAATATTAAGAATAATTTGGGACTATTTACTTGTTTATTTTTTTTAATTCATGTATGTGGGAGGAATAACCTATGACCCTTTCTATGAGGATTGTAGGTTTCCACCCATAGATGCCTGTGTGCACCCCTAAAAAGCCTTCCCTGCACTTCTCTCTAGCCTTTTCTTTGTGATATTACACTGCTGCTAATTGGGGCATATGACCATGATAATCTAGCCAATTAAATAGGGTATAAAAAATATGACCATGATGTGCACAGATAAAATAAAAGTTTGCCTAACATGTGCCAGGTATGCTTTAGACTTTGTCCCAATATTATTATTTATATCTAAAAATCCCTGACTTTTTTTAAACTACAGTTTAATTGAAGTGATAAGGTATTCCAAGAGGTAACATATCATTGCACTCTATGTAGAGCATCTCCAAACTGCAGCATGCAGGAGATCACAGTGAATCAGATGAATTTGCACAGATCTGATACATGATGATTCAAAATGTTATATATATATGGTGTGCATGTTCAATAAACCGCTCTGACATTTGAATAAGCCCCTAATTGGTTGTTACTTAGTAGGGTGTTGGAAGCCATCACTAGTTGCCTGAGCTGCTAAAAAAAAAAAAAGCCATGAAGTATCTTCTTGTTTTAGTAAGAGCCAAAGTTCCATCCCCTCAGCCACCATCTGCCATGAAAACTGGAAACTCTTTGGTGCTGTGAGAGGATAACTCCTTTTCTTAGAGAAAACACATTGATATAGAATGTATGCATCTGCCATTCATAAAATATATAACATTAAAAAATGATCTACCAGCATGTTTCTGGTTGGGCTGTAAACCAGGAGAGAAAGGATGGCTGTTCTGATCAATACAGATGGTTGTCTTTTATCCTTTTTGTTTATTGCAAACGCACCTGCCTATAAAGTATCTGACATTAGCATTAAGTTGATTTATTTACCTCGCCCATATGAAACCAATTTACCTAGGCTTTCTAGCAATACTATATTGCATTGTTTGGCCCCTTAAAGAGTATGTGAAGCTTTTAGATTAGAGTACGGAATGGTTAAAACCCTTGTTTAATTGTTTCTGTCTGTGTCCTGTTGGGGAAATTTCCCTTCACTTCATGTACTACAGACAAAACAGGAAGTAAGTGGAGATCTCTCCAAAATGTCCTTCTAACTCAGATGTCACCAGGAAAGATGTATTCATTGGAAGACTTCTCTTCACCTTTTTTTTTTATGACAACCATAAAATTTAGGATTTCTCTTCATTTTCTGTCTTATTGACTGTGGCCACCAGGGCAAATGGAGGAGGTGAATCTTCCTAGTGGGGACTTGGCAATATTGACAACTTGACAGAGGTTCTAATCCTTTTCTACTCTATCCAAAACATTGTGTTGACTATACATACACTATTACAGACTGGTCAAATGCTGTTGCATTGAGCCACATTGACTTAAGCCTGGAACACACCATTTGTTGCTGGGTTGAACGAAAAAAAAAAAACATTGGCTCCGGTCGGAGCCGCTGTACTAACTATGCAAAGTTGTCTGACAGAAGCTGGCCAAACGGCTGACTTCTATCGGACCCGACCGACATACACACGGCAGAATGTCGGCCATTTTTCTTTTTTGAACCAGCAAA